>NC_056741.1:628327017-628457017 GCF_019279795.1 Protopterus annectens
ACCTTGCCCAATTCTCTTACAATAATCCCCAGGTGGCCAGGATACATATGCCTACACAGCTAGGCATCCACCTGTATCTTACCAGGTGGGTAGCTAACTGGCCCAGTGATAGTACCCACTCGGTCAAAGTAGTGGAACCCACCTCTAGTAGTAGAGTCTTCCAAAGCGGTGTACCCCAATGATCAGTTTGAGGGCCTCTACTGTTTGAGATATATGTATCTGAAGTACAGGACAAAAGCAGTGGTCTGTGGCTGACCAGGTGTACAAATGCTTGCAAGCTGGGCACTGTCTTACATTTCCCTACTGATGTGAGCATCCCCCAAGAGGCCCTCACCCAATTAATGACTGGTGCAAGAAGCATTTCTGCAAACTGAATGCAATGAGAGGCATCATTCTCCCTGCAGTGGCAGATGTCATTCATACCAATTATGGCAGTAATAATGTACTGAGCGTGCAATCAGGTGTGAGGCAACTTGTGTGCTAAGGTTGGTAGCAACCTGACAGTTTTCCACCATGTGGACACCATTGTACAGAAGGCTGTTAACTTGGCCCATCTCACAAATAAGAGTATGTCATCCAAGAACCAGAAGGCCACAACATCCCTGTACTCCACCCTTATCAAATGCATTAGCAAGTACAATGACTCCTTTGGCATGTACCTTGCCAAGCAAATGCAGCAGTTGCATAGACCACAGAGGCTCCAGACCAGGCACATCCAGTGTCTGTAACACATATCCAGTACAGGTATGCTGAAAGCCCTGTCCCTGTACTCAGTCTCATACAGACTGATCATAGGTGACCTGTGTCTGGCATACAAGGCCATTTCCAAAGAAGCCTTGATGGCATTTCTGCATATCTGTAAGACAAACCCCACTCACACATCATGCATGTAAGGTCCTCACCTGGTCTGTGACATGTAAAGTACTTGTTGGAGGGATAGTGTAGTGTCCCACACAATAAACTCTCTGTAAAATACACTCCCTCCCCATGTCTAACAGAGTACATCTATAGCCCTCTTGATGAAGCTGGATGACTGTATGGGAAATGGATGGGATGCTCTTGTGATCCTGCATGTGTCCCAGCTGGACATGAGAAACAGGTGCTGGCTTGGAATGGACATTGGCAAAAGTCTGGGCCAGGCTTATGAGGGCATCAGGTCCAATAGCCTGGTATCACTTTATGAGATTATGCACTTAGTACTTTACAGGTTTCCTGTATGTATTACGGTCTGCAATACATACAGCTATGTTGTCTGAAATGAATCCCCGTGAGTCTGAACTGTGTAGATACTGCAGTGATAGTGTATAGTCTTGCCTCTTCATCAGTTATCATCACATATCGTTACACCTTGTCATTGTGTATGATCTGTATAGCAGTAAGTCTGGTCTTACAGTATGTGCATATGCACTTGGTAACACTGTATAGCTCACTCCTATACCCTTGGTCTTGTCCACAATTACCATTCTGCTACTAGGCCCATCAGACAGTAGAATTTGTCATCCTTCAATGTGGGCAGTGAATGAGATGGATTGTGGCAGGCAAAACTACCAT
Organism: Protopterus annectens; assembly: GCF_019279795.1. NCBI lineage: Eukaryota > Metazoa > Chordata > Ceratodontiformes > Protopteridae > Protopterus > Protopterus annectens. The sequence continues at coordinate 628,328,569 of NC_056741.1, forward strand.
AAGGTCTGCCCTGAAGGGCCCATAGGTGTCACAGCTGTGCCACACTGTACAAGGAGTGAGTGTGTGTGTGTGTGTGTGTGTGTGTGTGTGTGTGTGTGTGTGTGTGTTGTCTTCCCATCGCAGGTGAACACAGGGGTTGGTGTCCCTCACCCTTACAAACTGATGTCAGTAACTCCCATGATAATGGTGGTCATAGTGAGGCACAGGTAGGGCATTTTGGTGCCTGACTCAGTGCCATCGTTAGGTATCTCAATTTCACCCACCATGTCCACACACACAATCAGTGTGCCCAGACATACCCAGTCCTCAGCAGCCATGGATAATGGACAGGTTAAGGGTGGTGGCATGGAACAGGCTAGTGTGTTTAGTATGGTGAGTGTGGGTGTAGACATCAGCCACAGGCAGACAGCAGTCAAGGACACACACAGGCAGATAGACAGAGGTGCTTGACAGAGGACTGCTGTCTATCAAGCCCCTGTCACAAGTGCCACAGCAGGTGTCATGAGATGCATGTTATGGTCCGTCATGGAAGCATAGGTGCGTACTGACTGCAATACCAGACAGATGCTCAGGGACATGAATGCAGTGCTCCCTGCCATGCATGATGACCTCCACGGCATTTATAATGCCATACGTCACCTTGCCAGTGTCGTGGATAGACAATGGACTGAGACATTGTCACTGCTCGACCATTCAATGTCTGTGTCTGAGCATGTGGTGGGAGTAGGGCATTGACCAGGTGGACATAGGTCAGCAACACAATCAGCTGTGAGGCCATGTGGCTGTGCACATTTACAGTCCCATAGTGGCAGTACCAACAGCACTACCAAAGTGAGGGTGCTGCCCACATCACATTGGAGCAGGCCATAGGCACTTTGTCCTGACCAGTCCCATCAGGGACACAGATCCACCAGACAGCAGTCACCATCAGAGAATAGTAGTGCATCTGTCTTTGGGCCTGGTGGTGCAAGTGATACTCCTGGCAGAACCAATTACTGCTTCCCTGCCAGAACTGGGTAAATGGTACATTCTGCCATGTACGGTCCACTGCTTTCGAACATAGCCCTGTATTGGGCATCCACATCACTTGATAGTGTGCAGACAAACACTCACACATCTTTATCACAGGCTAGTCACCACTAGACATGCACAGCTCCTCTGCACAGCCCAGTTGAACATCACCCCTTCAGAAACACACACACACACACAATGTCAGCCATATGGCCCAGCTTAAACCGCTGGTGATCCAACACCACACTCTGTGCATGTGATGATACTTGTGCCACAACCCTGTTATCCATACCATCAATGCACAGACATGCTCATATTGGTCTGATGTACAGGGTGACTATAGTACAGTGTAGCAATGTCATGCTATGTAAGGTTTTGTCTGCTACATTGAGGCGTATGTACCTTGTTAGCCATGATGCACTATTGCTGTTAGTACTGCTGACTGACTGTAGTGTCACGTACTGTATTCTGGTTGTGTTCCAGGTGTCTGTGTGTCTGCAGCCTGTGGGATTGCTGACAGCAGTAATGATGAATAAGGTGGAGTGGTAACACAGTGACCTTTTCATAGCCAAGGTACAGCTGTATATGTACATGTTTACCATATGTACATGTTTACATGCAACAGTTTGTGAGGGGCAATTGTAGCAGCAGTGTGACCTTGAATACATACCCTTGACACAGCCACCTAGCTTTCATACATGTCACCTGGGTGTTCTGTATGACAACAGGCTCACACATACAGAGAAGGTTACTTGAGGACTGGTACTAGGTCCCTCACAAGCTTAGCCATTACTCCAACTGCAACAGATTCAGCTATCAGCAGCTGTTGCCCCTGCCATTTCTGTCATATCCACTTGACCATCATGCAGTTGATGAGGGTATGCCTGGTATTGTGTATGGCAGGTTTGGAGTATGTATTCCTGACACAGGTCAGCCTGTGTTAGTCTAACCTGACAATCACCAGCATGTGTGTCTGCCATTTCATATGAATGTCTGGCCTCTTGTGCTGGTAGTGCACACAGAGTCATAGTCCTGTACAATGGGCAGCTGACAAAGGGCCGAGCACAGCCCCTACCTGCACAGTCTTATGAACGATAGTGCTAGATAGATAATACAGATAGCACAGTGGTACTCTAGTGTGGTGGTGTCTGCCACTACTATTGAAGTGGGTGACAATTGCAGGGACTGTTAGGATTGCCAGTGGTGGGGTCAGAGGCCCTTAATTTGTTAGAGCCATCTGACACACACACACACACACACACACACACACACACACACACACACACACACACACACACACACACACACCAGTGCATGGGGACATGCATTGAGATGCACATGTACATGGAGGTGACACTTATCAGAGTAGATGACCTACCCATCTATTAATGTACAATACACAGTGCTATGACCATTGTACTACAGTGGCTTGGTGTTAGAAACTGTGTAACTGTGCTTGTACGGTGGATGACATCTGTATGAGAGGACATTAGGTTGGCAATGGGGGAGTTCATAAGGTGGAAGAGGCACACAAAATGGTATAGCCATCACATACACTTACTGACGATAGCCACAGGAGCTGTGCATATAGAAACAAATACACAGTTGACAATAGACATATTAGTAACCCTATGTATCCACTTGTATGTACTATAGTGCTGGGTACATGTGACATGATCCACATAGATTATATGTCTGGGACATAATACACAACCTCTTACAACAGGTAATCTTGTGAATGCCTTCATGCATGGTAGGATTACCCACATTGATTGGTCTTGTCTACTGCTCCTACAAACCTGCACAAGTGATAAAGTGACAGACTTTGTATCATCATGAAGTGTCAGTCAGGTACAATATCTGATGCTGGCATGTGTGTCAGTACGGTAACTGTGACATATTTGGCAATGATATCACAGGAATGCTCATTGTCAGGGGACACAGACCATATATAGTTTGCAAACATGTGGATATCCCATGTACATCTGTACAGATGACTGGTATGGGCTGTATAGTGTTACATGATGCATGTGAGGCAGATGCCATTAACAGGGTCTTTAAAGTGATGTCATGGATAGGGGGTCAACGTGCCTTAAAATAGTATAACCTACACACGCACAACAGCCACCGGGGATATGCTTCACATACACTACTATAGTTGTTGGTATTGAGATTAGAACCCCTACCTATCTAAGTATTTCCACTAGAGTATTATGTAGTTATTGCAGATGTCACAGAGCTAAGAGGGCTGACAAGTGTATATAGGTACATCTAAGGTGAATGACATCAGCAGGCCTTGTAAAGTAGGGCAATGGGGTGTGTACTGGGTGGTACATGCCTGAAAATGGAATAACCCACACCATTTATTTATTTTATTAATTATTTATTTATCATTTAACCGGGAAAGTCCGACTTGGAACAAAGCCAATTTTCAGTGAAGGCCCGGGGAGAAATGCTCCAGATGCATGTCTTTGTAATGTGGGAGGAAACCGGATTACCCAGAGGAAACCCACACCAACATAGGGAGGACATGTAGACTCCACACAGAAGGCACCCCAGCCAAAAATTGAACCAGAGAACTTCTTGTTGGGAGGCAACAATGCTACCGTTGTACCACTGTGCCATCTGGTGACACCACCAGAGGATATGATTTTCACCCAAACACACACACACACACACACACACACACACACACGCACACACACACACACCTGCCAGTACTGAGTTTAGAACGCCTACTTATTTAGTTATGTGTACTACAGTGTTACACAGTTATCACATGCACCATGGAGCTTATAGCATTTAACACTGTTGTACTGTATGTCTAAGGTGATTACATCAAGAGCCCTTGTAAATTAGGGCAATGGGAAATGTACTGGTAAATACATTACCCTACAAACATACACACTTAAAAACACCTCCAGACACAGACACACATTTGGCACAATTGAGTAAAAAAAACCCTGCCTATTTAGTTATCTGTACTATACTCTTACTTAGTTATTACCCGCACCACAGAGCTTATAGGGCTGAGTGTTGTCTAAATGTATTTTTAAGGCCAATGTCATCAGCAGGACTGCTAAAGTAGGGCACTGGGAAATGTTGTGGGTGGGAAAATTCTCAAAATACTTTGTCCTATAAACATATACACTTACAAACTCTTGTACAAACACATATACACAAACACACACACATTTGCCAGAACTGAGAATAGAACTCCTGCCTATCTAGTTATTTGTACTATAGTGTTAAGCAGTTATCGGACATGCTACAGTGCATAAAGGGCTGGCAAGTGCGCAAAGGTACTTCTATGGTGAATGACATCAACAGGACTGCTAAAGTTGGGGACTGGGATGTGTACTGGGTGGGAATGTCCTCAAAATACTTCAGCCTCCAAACATACACTGTTACACACACACATTTGCCATATGTGGGAATAGAACCCCTGCCTATATAGTTATTTGTACTATAGTGTTATGCAGTTATCACATGTGGTACAGAGCTTACAGGGCTGACAAGTGTACAAAGGTACTTCTAAGGTGGATGACATTAGCAGGGCTGCTAAAGTTGGGCACTGGGATGTGTACTGGTTGGGAAAGTCCTCAAAATACTTCAACCTACAAACATACACAGTTACACACACACATTTGCGATAAATGGGAATAGAACCCCTTACTATCTAGTTATTTGTACTATAGTGTTATGCAGTTATCACATGCACTACAGAGCTTACAGAGCTGACAAGTGCATAAAGGTACTACTAAGGTGAATGACATCAGCAAGACTGCTAAAGTTGGGCACTGGGATGTGTAGTGGGTGGGAAAGTCCTCAAAATGCTTCAGCCTACAAACATACACACCTACACACACTTGTACACACACACACATTTGCAAGAACTGGGAATAGAATCCCTGCCTATCTAGTTATTTGTACTAAAGTATTACACAGTTATCGCATGTGCTACAGAGCTTATAGGGCTAACAAGTGCACAGAGGTACTTCTAAGGTGAATGACATTAGCAGGACTGCTAAAGTTGGGAACTGGGATGTGTACTGGGTGGGAAGGTCCTCAAAATACTTCAGCCTACAAACATACACACTTATACACACACACACACACACACACACACACACACACACACACACACACACACACACACACACACACACACACACACAAACACACACACACACACACACACACACACACACATTTGCCGGAGCTGGGAATAGAACCCCTGCTTATCTAGTTATTTGTACTATACTGTTACATAGTTATTACACACACCACAAAGCTTATAGGGCTGGGGCTGTGCAAAGGTACTTCTAAGGGGAATGACATCTGCAGGATTGCTTAAGTAAGGCACTCGGAAGTGTTGTGGCTGGGAAAGTTCTCAAAATACATCATCCTCTAAACATACACACTTACACACACTTGAACACACACACACAATTTGCCAGAAATGGGAATAGAACCACTGCCTATCAAGTTATTTGTACTACAGTTTTACACAGTTATCACATGTGCTACAGAGCCTACAGGACTAACAACTGCACAAAGGTACTTTTAAGGTGAATGACATTAGCAGGACTGCTAAAGTTGGGCACTGGGATGTGTACTGGGTGGGAAGGTCCTCAAAATACTTCAGCCTACAGACATATACACACACACACACACACACACACACACACACACACACACACACACACACACACACACACACACACACACACACACATTTGTCGGAACTGGGAATAGAACCCCTGCCTATCTAATTATTTGTACTATACTTTTTACATAGTTATTGCACACAATAAGGGCTGGGGCTGTGCAAAGGTACTTCTAAGGGGAATTACATCAGTAGGACTGCTAAAGTGGGGCACTGGGAAGTGTACTGTGTGGGAATGGCCTAAAACTGTTTCACCTACAAACACCCACTATCACACTTAGATTTGTCAGGTCTGAGATTAGAACCCTTACCTATCTATAGCATTACGCAGTTATCACACATGCTACAGAGCTTACAGAACTGACAGGTATCCAATAGTACTTCTAATGTGACTGACAGCAGCAGATCTTGTGAAGTAGGGCAATGGGAAGTGTACTGAATGGGAACAGCCTCCTAATACTTAGACCTACAGACACACACACACAAACACACACACACACACACACACACACACACACACACACACACACACACACACACACACACACACACACTCACACACACACACACACACACACACACACACAGAGGAAGGTGATGTGATATTATAACCCTAACCTCAGTACTATTACATAATGGGGCTCACCTTCATGCTGGCATGAGCGACTGGTTACGACCGGTATGCTACTGTCCATAGCAGGACATCACTCTATGCCATTCAGGATATCTGTGTGTGTGACTCACTCTGTGTGTGTCCACCTGTGTGTCTCTCTCTATCACTGTCTCTCTCTTCCCCACGTCTATGTGTATGCATGCTTGACATATTGTTATCTGTTGCCCATATATGTGTCTGTGTATCACACACAGATGCAGATATATCACATATGGGGCACCTACAGCTAGCTGAGGGTAATCCTGTCTGATGGGTGTGTGTAGGAACAGTTAAGGTATACATACCTGTCTGTATGCAAAGACATATATGCACAATATAGTTATACAGTCTTTTTTTTAATTTCTCCAAGTCTTTTGAGTTTCTAATATCATGACAGAAATGGACCCAATTCCTAAGTCAATGTACGATTAAAGTTCTTGAAATTAGTATTGTTTCAATCTTTGACATTAGCCAGTAGTGCTCTTTGCAGTATCCGCAATGTGCCCAATAATGACTCCTTCTGCAATTTGTACAGGGTTACATGGGTTGATATATCAAAAGATGATTGTAAATTATTTTTTATAAGACTCATTGCTCCTACTACTATTAAAACTGTCTGGGTATCTTTCTTCCACATGGCTCTCATTTTTGCCTGCAGATTCTGGTAGTTTATGACTTTATGTCTCTCTGTATGGAAGACACTGTAGTCCCTGGGTGCCATGATTTCAATGATCAGTGGTTCTTTTGTCTTCTTTTCTTGGACCATTATATCTGGTTTTCTAGCATCTGTCTTTTGGACTGTTGGTAATGGGTAATCCCATGTGATATAAACTTCATCATTTTCTATGATGCTTTGTGGCTCATGTTTCTAGTGTTTTTCAGCCACTTCGATACCATAATCTTTGCACAATACCCAGTGCAATAGTTTCACTACATTATTATACATTTCAGTATATAGTCATTCTGCCATTAGTGTGTCGCAACCAGCAACAAGGTATCTGACTGTTTCCAATTCGGTTTTACAATACCTACATTTGTCTGCTTCTCCCACATGTTCAATGGACTTTGTAAACTAGCATGTATGTAGCCTACTATCTTGGGCTGCCAATATTAATGTTTCATTTCTTGGTTTGAATTTACCTCTTCTTAACTATTCCTGTGTTCATTCTTAATCAACATGTGGCTCTTCCAGAAGTTTTCTATACTTGCAACTATATTTATGTTTTTTCCCCATTTCTTGCCTTCTCATCTTTCTTTTGTTTTTTTGGCACATTCAGTTGCTGCTTGGTTTTTATCTACTTCTGGTTTGATTTCCATTCCTGCTTGATTTCGATATGCTTCTGCTAAATTAAGCAGAGAAGTTATCTTAGATTTATTCTCCTCATGTTTTGAAACTTTCACAACATTTGGATCTTGTGAGGTCAGTAGATATGTGTGGAGGCCCATGATCGCAGATCTATAAATGTAATCAAGTTCAAGAAGGCCCATTTCTAAGTCCCTTCAGAACGGAGAATACATAATCTTGGTATACATTGATTTTTATAAATTATTTGGTGAGCATGAAGCATCCTACTTGTTTTAATATCCAATCTATCCAACACTTTTTGGGGCCAGTCAATCACTTCAAAACTGTAAGTTAGAACAGGAAGAACAAATTGATTTATAGCTTGGATCTTGTTTCTAGATGTCAATGCTGTTCTCAGGATTAATTTAAGTCTTTTAAAGTATCCTTTACTGAGTTTTATTCATATTTGTTCATGTTTTATTGCTGATCCTTCATCAATTCCCAAGTATTTATACAGTCCCTCTTGCTCAAGTTCTTTTATATCACATTCTTGTTCCAAATTGATGTTTTCCTGATGCTGCAGTTTTCTTTTTTTAAAGGTTGCTTTTGCACATTTGTCAAGACCAAATGACATTCCAGTATCACCTGAAAAAGTTATGGCAACCTGTAGCTGTGCTTTCGGTTCCTCATCTGATGAGCTATACAGTTTTAAATCATCGACAAAGAGAAGATGAGAAGTCATTAGAGTTTGTTGTTTTTTAAGAGCCAAATTGTAGCCATAGCCTACAGCTTAATGGATTAATGGCAAGGCAAAATAGCAACAGTGACAGAGATTCATCCTGGAATATCTCCCTTTGAATTTTTATCCCCTGGGATACAAATCTGTCCTTCATCATGGCTTAATTGCAAAGTGGTCTGCCATTGTTTCATGGTTACTGTAATGTAGTCAATCAGTGTAGGGTATATCTTATACATTTTTAAGCACTCCTTTATCCATGAATGTGGGATACTATCAAATGCTTTTTTGTAGTCAATCCATGCCATACTTAGATTCTTCCCCTTTTTACAGTTCTCCACTATTACTTTATTTAACAACACATGATCTTTTGTTCCATATGACTTTCTTTTATTGCCCTTTTGTTCTACTGCCATAATTGAGTTTTCTTCTAAATGGCTGCAAACTCTGTCGGCATCAATTCCCATGTATAGTTTATACGTCATTGGAAGACAAGTCATTGGTCTATAATTTTTAGTGTAGCTTGCTGGTTCACTCTTAAGTAAGATCATTGTTTTTCCTGTTGTTAACCAGTGCTGTGTCTGTTTGGGGTGCACATATTAATAGTTCTTACTCATGGCTAAATCCTAGTGCAAAGATGTTAATATTTTCAGCCAAAAGTTAGGTACGGCATCTGGGCCTGGGGTTTTCCAGTTAGAGGCTTTTCTTAACTTTGTTTCAATCTCTCTGGCTGTTACTTCATCCCATTTCATATCCTGTACCTTTAACCATCTTATTCTTTCTTTTACTTCTATCCATTTAGCATCTTTCTTATGTTCCACAGCATCTTCATACATTTCTAAACTGTATCTATTTCTTCTTTTTTTGGCAGTCTTTCAATGCCTTTTACCTTATTTCCCAGTTCTCTATAAAAAATTTTGGATCATCAATAAATTGCTTATTTTGTACTTTTCCTTTATATTTATCTTTGTATCTTCTTAGTGTTTCCGCCTGTCCTAAAATATTTAGTTTGTAGACGACAGATCCCGGTCTGTTCTAATACTGCGTAGTGCTTTTATCACATCTATCTTTCTTAGTATTTTTGTTGATCTGTTCCCTCTTCTATAATCTTCTAACAGTGACACTTCTTGTCTTAGCTGCTTTATAGTTTTCTCTATTTGATATTTCCATGATGGTATTCGATTTCTCTCCTTCCATTCCCTCACTACCCAGTGTTCTTGTGGTAGAACTTTATCAGTTATTAATTTAGCAGCACAGTAATATATTCTGTTCACGTCTGTTATATTGTATGGATCTCTATGGGAAGTCCTAATTACTGCATTAATTTGTTTCATCAAACTTCTGACCTTTAGGATTTTATTAACTTTCTGCAGTCTATTTCTTTCACTGATCTTGATATATCTGTCTATGTCTATTAAATCAATCAACTCTTCTCTTAACTAATTTTCTTCCAAACTGAGGGCACATCCTTTATTTTCCATTTCCTGCGGGCATTCTATAGAAGATTTTATAGCATCTTCCTGTGGCACATTCTGTGCAATTTCATCCTGTGCCATCAATTGCTCTATCATATGGGAACTCATTGGCCTATCAATCCTCATCATTAACTGCATCAGAGTTTCCACAGTTTCCTGTTCCTTCCTTTGCTATCTAGCTTCAAATGAACATTTATACTGGTTGCCTGTGGAAGGCACCAAAATATCTTGATATGGCACCTAACCAATTTCTTCCTGTTCCACTGGTTTTCCCTTTGGATATCCATTGCTCTATCCTGTTGTGGTGCATTCTGCGTTCGATTTTCTACACAGATGCCTGCCTGCTTACTGAATTGCTAATTCACCTCATTTGCATGGTTTTCATCACCAAATGAAGTAATTAGCATTATTCTTTGGTGTCCATGCCAGAATAGTGCTAGCAGGCTCGTGCATGCCCCCAGCCTTGTTTACTGGATCGCTTGACGGACATATTCTGTGCAGAAGCTGCTGCACTAAAAAGCCATTATTGAATCCCGGGGATTGTTTTTCTTAATTTGTCTGAGAATGTCCTTCAATATTATTTTAAATATATCCTGTGATTTTGAACTCTGATGTCACTGTGAATATATACTTAGTACTTTCTTGTTCTTCTTATTAAATATATTTAAACATTTTATTATGGCTGATCTTTGTAGAGATATTTAAGTTTTGAGAGTATTTGTATATTTATTTGGTGACCCTGTGCAGGCCACTCCTAATAGCCTTGCTCTTGATCAGACAACTATTTGTATTAATATTAATTACATTCAGTATATTGGGTACCCTTGTAAGGGAATTAAGGTAGCTGGCAGGAGAGTCTGGTGGCAATGATAAATACCTTATAGTCTGGGAAGAGGGGGCCATAGCTAGTAAACCTGTGCCAGCCTTTCCCAGCTATGTGTGTGTGTGTATGTAAATCAAATCTCCAAGACTGTGTGTGTCAGCTACTTGGGCAGGGACATGAAGCACTGGTTGGACAGAGAGGGTGCTGGAGATCATGGCTTGGACACTCAGCTCAAATATCAACTCTATAGTTGTGCCAGTGGGGAGTCTTACTGGAGATCTGGAGAAAGAAGGAGAAACCAGCCCTGGACTGACTGTTTTCCCCATTTGCTCTTAAGGGAAATTGTGTATGATTATGCCTGATGCAGAGAGATCCATCTGGAGATACTGTGTGTGTACCTGTTATCCTCTCAGTGAATGTTCCCCACAGGTGCCAGTGGTGAGGATTGAGGCTCCTTGATTACTGGCTCAGAGATGGGGCATCATACCTAGAATTCCAGGTCAAGAAAAGGACATTTAATTTTAACTGCCATAAATCAATGTTCTTAATTACAAGGACACAGAATAATTAGAGGTAAATATACAATTTGTTAAGGACTCACACTGATAATATTGCAAAAAAAGTAAACACACTTTTATTTATGGAAAAAAGCAGAGGCAGGATAAACCAACACACAGCTGTATAATCCAAACAAATTGTTTATTGAAAGAAGGTTACCATTTTCATGGTCAAACTGACCACTTCATCAGACCATTAATAAAAATAGGGTCTGTATCATAACATTGAAAACGCATAACTTCGAACGGCCAAAACATTGAATGTGCTATTCATTGAAACTGTTCATGTGGGGGGCTGCACCCTCACACCTCCTACTAATTATATATACCAACTCAAAGACTGTACTATTGTGAGGAAAGGGCAAATTTACTAATCCTTACTGTACCACGATCCCACAAGTACAGTTTCGATGTATGGCACATTCAGTGTTTTGGCCGTTCGAAGTTATGTGTTTTCGATGATGTGATAGGAACCCATAAAAACAGCATATCATGATATTTAAAACAATAAGAGGATACCACAAACAAGCTAAGCATCAAAATCAGCCAATCACAATGAGAATTAAACATAAAATGACCCTATCCTCAAAGAATTTGTCACAGCCTAACAGCTTCCCTTAATATTTTGTTACAACCAATCTAAAGATGATGTCCTTCTATTCATATGTTGTTGTATTTATGACATGATGGAGTTCACTGCCAGCTGACTTGTACATCTGGCCAGTATACAAAAGTCTAACATTACTGTAGGGTACATGCAATGTTGCACAGAGCACAGATCCTACGTTGGTCATAAAATGATGTTGGGTATAAAGTGGATGTCGGCATGTACCAGTCTTCAGAACTTTTCTGTTGCCAGTCAGATCATCTTCTTCTTTCATTGCTTGTCAAACAGGTTGTGAATCCTGATCAGATAAATGCACCACTGGGGTTTTTCATTATTACCTTTTTCCTACTGTGTGTTTTTGAGGTTACATGTCAGCTAGGAAGAGTAAGTGTCAGTGTGGAAGAAAGATTCCACATAAGGACTCTTATGACTTTTGTCTCATTTGCCTAGGCCCTGACCATGACAATGCTACTTGCTTTATTTGTAAGGCCTTTGTCCCCAAGACAAAGTGTAGTCAGTTAGCTTCTTTGAGTTTATACCTAGAAAACAAACATCTTACATGCTTAGCTCATGATATGAAAGGTACATTGGGCCCTTCTGGTGAACCACTAGCTAAAAACGCCAAGAAATCTAGACCCAATTTACCCACTGCACCTCCATTTCCAGACATCTCGTCTAAGGCTGGTGTTGGCCCAGAGACCATTCCAGAGTAAGGAGGCAGTCCTTTGACAGGTACTGGTGTGGAGGCCATCAAGGACCCTACCAGCAAGTCCTCAGGGGATACACATTAGTCCATTCTGGACATAGGGTGGACCTCATCTCATTGTGACTGAAGGCCCACGTGGCATTCCACAGATCATTATTCGAGAGAATGTCCCTACCAATATGGTTGAGTGTAGGCTGACATCGGGCCCTTCCACTTTCCATTGCATGGATTTTCCTCAAAAGAAAAAACTTAAAACTAAACATTCTTTTCCTACCCCCCAGGAACAACCAGTGGATTGACATGCCTTTTCCCACAGGCTGTTCAATGCCTTTATGTTCCTGAGACAATCTTCAGCTCTCTCACTTCCTTCACCTTCCTTTCCTCCCTCTACTCCACAAAATAGGATTTCTGAGGAGATTTCTTCAGATGAAGTGGATTCTTCTGGGGATGAATCTTTGGCTTATTCAGCCCACATTTCTTGTTCTCTGAGATATACTTCCCCAGAAGAGGAATCAAATGGAACAGATTCCCCTGGAGAGGATATCTCCTTTAGGGAAACCATTGTTAAAATGAGAGAGTTTTTCAAATGGGATTGTTCTCAAGTGTCAGAAATCCAAAAAATGTATTATGACCTGCAGACGGACTCTCCTTCCCTGTCTGCCATTCCTCCTGTTCTGCCAGCCTTCCTAGATGCTTTTTCCTGCAGCCTCTAAGTGCTCTGATTCTCAACCTCCTGCCCCCAAAAGGACAGACAGGTTTTATAAAGTACCCAAGGATGCCAAATTTCTGTTTAAATGTCCCTCTGCAGAAGAACTTGTAACAATCTCAGTATCTGCTGACAAGGTCTCCAAGATGCTGCCTTCCAGTTTAATGCTCCCGTTGGACAAGGAGAGCAAAGTTATGGAGAGACTAGAGAAGAAAGTTTACACGTCAGCCACCTTGGCATTCAGAACCATAAATTACCAGACCCATATGGCCAAATACTCCTTGGCTGTCCTCTTGGCTTCTGGTAAGCTATTTTCAGAGCTCCCAGACTTTCCTGCTAAGACTCAGCTCTCCTTCATCCTTAACTCTTCTGCTCAGGTTACACAGCATTCTATAATGTGCAGCTATGATACCATGGAGGCATCAGCAAGAGTAGTGGCATCTGGATCAGTCTTCAGGAGATATTCTTGGCTCAGACGCCAACCTTTGCCTGATGACATTAAGGCAAAACTCATGGATGCCTCCCCTGGGCAATAAGGCTGTTTGGTACTTCTGCTGCAGAACTCTTTAAATCATTACAGGAAAAGGGCAAAGTGCTGCAAGACTTGAAGCCCATTTTTGTCTTCCCAATCCTTAGGTTTCAGAGGAACTGCTCTACCAAGACAACATTTGTTAGGAAGCCTTCCAGACCCCAGTCCTCAAAGGGCAAAAGAGATACTAGGAAACAATTTCCCTCTAAATCTACCTCCCCAACTCCTGCTACTCAGAAATAGCCCTTTCAGGCAAAGCCAGGTACTCTCTGACTACCTGCCACCAGACACCCGAATTCCTCTCTCCCATCACATGTCCATGTTTCTATCTGCTTGGAAACAGATCACTCAGGACCCTTGGGTCCTATCCATCATCCTTCAAGAATTCTTTATGGTGTGGAAGACTCCTCCTTCCTTCAGGTGTATTTCACAAACTCCAGGGGAACAACTGGAATTCTTCACCCAGCTGATTCTTCTCTCCCAAGGCACCATTCAGCAGGTACTACCTTCCCAAGTAGGAAAAGGGTTCTACTCCAGGATGTTACTGGTCCCTAGGAAGGATGATCCTTGGAGACTCATTCTAGAGCTATTCCATCTAAACACTTTCCTGAAGGTTCCCAAATGTTGCATGTTAATTTTTCCCCCTCTTCTTCCTCTCATCCTTCCTCAAGCATTTATGGTGTCCTTGGATATCAAAGATGCTTATCTTCACATCCTCATTGACCCTCAGTTCAGGAAGTATCTGTGCCTTGCCTCTGGATTATCTATGACCCCAAGGGTCTTCACAAAATGCTTAGCTCATGTTATAGCCTTCTACAGGCTACAGGGTATACAAATTATCCCATACCTGGATGTTCTTCTTCTCCAGGCTCAGACTGCAGATATTCTTTATGAGATTCTGTTCTTCATGGTGTCACTACTGGAGGGTCTGGGATTCAGTATCAACTATCAAACATCTACCCTGGTTCCTTCGCAATACCACACTCTCCTTGGATGCCAGATCCAATCGGACTGGATGCTAGCCTCCCTGCCACCAGAAAAGGTTTTGTCCCTCACTTACTACTTCCAGGCTCTGTTGCCCCTGTAATCCCTGACTGCCAGGGAGTTCCTCTGCCTTTTGGGGTTCATGGAACTCACTATTTCCATGCTACCACTAGCCAAGTCACACTTGAGGAAATTCCAGTGGTTCCAGAGAACAGTATGTGTGCAACACTCCCCATCCTCTGGAGTTTGTTACTCCCCTCCTTCCCTGCCTAAAAAAGGAGCTCCATTGATGGATCAAGCAGTTTTCAATGAATTCAGGCTTACCCTTGCAACCACTGCTTCCCACGCAGGAACTGTACATGGATGTTTCAGACCTGAGATGGGGGAGCAACCCTAGCCTCATGGAGTGTCAGGGATGTAAGGTCTCCCTCTCAGAGAAAGGAGCACATCAATATAAAGGAGATGAGAACACTGATTTTCTCTCTACAAATCTTCAAACCCTTTCTTCTCTCAGGGGCCTTAAAATGGTCTACAGACAATACCACAGTCCTCTGGTATGTCAACAAGCAGGGAGGGAGAAAGTCCTACTTCCTATGCAGACTGGCTCTGCAAGCCTGGGAGTTGCTTCCCAGTGTCAGCTCACCCACCAGGCAGTTTACATACCCTCAACTCAAAATGCAGGTCCATTACTCAGTCCCATGAATGGCTGTTACATAGGGATGTGTAACTTGGCATGGTCCATTGCTGGAGTACACCTCAGGTAGATCTCTTTGCCTCACCCATGAACAGACAAATTCCCAAGTATTGTGCCAAAGTTCCACATCCCCTGGCATGGAAGGTGGATGCACTGTTCTTCTCTTGGAAGGGGATGTTTCTATATGCATTCCCCCTTCCCACTCCTCCAAAAGGTCCTGCTGAAGATTCAACAAGTACAACCAAAAATCTTGCTGGTGACTCCCTTTTGGACAAGACAGCACTGGTTCCCCCTTCTTCTGCATTTAGCCATGAGAAATCACCACACGTTACCCCACAGAATGGACCTACTCACACAGGACAAGGGGACTATCATACACCCACAGATGTCAAGTCTGCAACTGTCCCTGTGGGTGATAGGGTTTTGATTTCCTTCAGACACCTTTTCTCTGAGGATGTGCTTTAAGTTCTGCAGGAGGCCAGAAAACCCAATACTAAGAAATACTATATTTCCCAATGGAAAAACGTTTTCCATCGGGTGTCTTTCAAAGGATTTACAACCACTGCTGTTAGCTGCCCCAGTGGTTCTGTCCTATCTGTGTGAATTATTGAAACGTGGTCTGTCATACTCTTCAGTAAAAGCCCACCTATCTGCCATCTCAGCATGTTTGCCCTTGTCTCCTCCTTTAACTTCCAGGTTGGAAGTTAAACTTTTCTTAAAAGGTGTCCTTCATATTAGACCACCAAGGAAACCAGTCCTTCCTCCTTGGGATTTAACTTTGTCCTAGAAAAACTTACCCTGGCCCTTTTTGAGCCAGCACAGTATTCTACTTTATAACACTGCACCTGTAAAACAGTTCTCCTCTTGGCCATTACTTCTGCTAGAAGGGTTTCTGAATTACAGGCACTTATGTCTTCTTCTCCTTTCACAGTTTGCTACAAGGATAGGGTTTCTTTATGCAGTAATCCCTTCTTTATGCCCAAGGTGGTAAATGAGTCATCACTCAATCAGTTCATCACTCTTCCCACCCTTTTCCCTTCTCCTCGGTCCTCTAGTGAGAGGACATTACACACTTTGGATGTTCACAGGCAACTCAGATATTACTTGGATAAAACCAAATCAATCAAGAAATTTTACCACCCCTTTGTGTCCTATCACCCAAGAGCCCTGGGCAAGTCTGTTTCCAAGCAGACTATCCCCACTTGGATTTCCAAAACCATTTCTTTTTATGTGTCTCATGGGAAGACTCTTCCCTCACCAGTTAGGGCACATTCCACCAGAGCTGTGTCTTCCCCTGGTGCTTTTTTCAAGAGTTTAAATATCTGTTCTATCTTGGAAGCAGCTACCTGGTCTTCTGTACATGCATTCATGAAACACTACAAGTTAGATGGCATTTCCAGGTCCAGAGCTGCTTTTGCTACGGCTATTTTGCAGGAGTTTGTGGAGAGTGCTACTGCTCCTATGCCCAATTCTTCTTCTGAATGAGCTTTGGTATTCTCCCTCATGTTATGAATACTGAAATATATGAATACAAGGACATAGAATAGTTCTGTATATTCTTACCATAACCATAGATATCCGTCTCTTCTATATGTTGCTGTATTATCCCCACCCGCCTTCCCGATGATGCTTGCCTGTATACTAGTGATGTGTTTCCTCACCTGGGATTAGTCTGGTGCTCTTCTTGCAGCATTCAGTTCTGAGGATTGGTACATGCCGACGTCCACTTTATACCTGATGTCATTTTATGACTGACGTAGGATCTGTGCTCTGTGCAACGTTGCACGTACCCTACAGTAGTGTTAGACTTTGGTATACTAGCTGGATGTACGAGTCAGCCAGCAGTGGACTCCCTCATGTTATGAATACTGCAACATATAGAAGAGAACATCTACGGTTATGGTAAGATTTTACACAGCTGTTCTTTCAACAGGATACAATATGTTCATCTAATCAAATATCACCATGAACTATACATCACATTAAGCACTGATGCACCCTATCCAGTGATGTCTATAATCAGAAAGCATTCTCTGTATGAAAAACTATAGAGATCACAAATAAAAACAATAAATGTTAAAAGAATAATAGCAGTATATTTTGAAGTTGTTGCAGAGACACACTGCTTCGAACACTTTGCAAACCACTATGAAATATTATAACATAATAGTGAATGATGTCTTCAGCAGATCTAAGGCTTTAAACATATTCAATTACAATATTCTAACAACTAAAATATAAATGTATATGAATTTTGCATCTGAAATATTTTTTATTAAAATGGAGATAAGTATAATAAAATGAAAGGGATGAGGACCAGTAAAGCATATCAAGAGGAATAAACAGGTCAAAACAACCTATCAAAATGCTGACTCTCTATTCACTAGAAGTATATTGCTTTTATTCTTTTAACATTTATTGTTTTTATTTGTGATCTGTATAGTATTTCATACAAAGAATGCTTCCTGTTTATAAACATCACTGGATAGGCTGCACCAATGCTTAATGTGACATATAGTTTGTGGTGATATTTGACTGGACAAATATCGTATCCTGTTGAACACTAATAACATCTTTAGATTGGTTGTAACAACATATTAAGGGATGCTGATAGGCTGTGATGAATTCTTTGGGGATTGGGTGAGTTTTATGTTTAATTCTCATTGTGATTTGTTGATTTTGATGCTTAGCTTGTTTGTGATTCATAGGTTCATAGGTTAGTACTAGGCTATCAGCCCTAGGGCCTATACAAGCCTAGCCATAACAATTCCCTGAATATTTCTTCCCACATTATTTACTTTCCTGGACCCCTGTCTAGCAGGGCGACTGACGTGATCCCTGGGGTGAATTTCCTTTCTCCCATCCAATCATCAAGGTTCCTCTTGAAGAGGTCCAAAGAGGCACTCTGCTTGACATGTATGGGCAATCTATTCCAGAGTCTGGGGAGTCTCTGGGTCAGGAACCTATCCCTCCAACATGTTTTGTTTATTGTGATGACAAGGTTTAGATCCCTGGAGCGTGTAGCTCTGAGGGATTGGGATTTCTTTAAGTGTAGCATGTCCAACAGCTCTGGGTTTGACATGGCCTTGTATGCTAAGCAGAGATCGCCTCTCAGTAGACGATATGCGACAGAGTATAGCTGGAGTTTATTAAGGCGGTCAGCATAGGCCATCTGCTTTAGGCCTGTGATTCTTTTAGTGAGGTATTTCTGAGGCCTTTCCAGTTGTTGCAGATGTCTTGAGAGGTACATACCAAATGGGGCATTGTATTCTATAATGGGTCTAATGAGGGATGAGTACAGTGGGACAATGACCTCCTTTTTTCTGGATGAAAAGCCCTTCGTGATGAGGTGTGCCACATAGAAGGATTTCCTGACTGTTGTGGCGATGTGGTTATCAAGGGTGAGACCACTGTCCACCTGTGTCCCTAAGTCTCTTATCACACTTTCTGTGTTTAGTGTACTGCCACCTATATGGTAATTCATGGATACATGTTTTTTTCCCAAAGGGATAACAATACATTTCTTGGCATTGAGCTTGAGCCCATGGCTCTGGCACCAAGCATCTGTTTCTGTAAGGCCCTTTTGTAGAGTATCCACATCATTTGGGGATTCAATAATGGCTCCCAGTTTGCAGTCATCTGCAAACTTTGTTAGCCAGAGTCCCTTAGTGTTGACCTGTACTTCAGAGAAGTAGATGCCAAACAAGAGCGGCCCCAGGACTGAACCCTGAGGTACTCCACTTGCCACTTGTCTGGAACTGGATTTGGAGTCGGCTACTTTTACAGTGTGGGTTCTATCAGTAAGCCATTTAGCAACCCATTGGGTGACATAGGGATTAATGCCCAACTTAGTAAGTTTATCTATGATTCCAGAGTGGGGGATGGTGTCAAAGGCCTTGGCAAGGTCTAGATAGGCTGTGTGGACCACCTTACCCTTGTCCATGGCTCTGGAGACTGATTCAAAAAAGTCAATCAGGTTCAGGAGACAAGATCGGCCCTTCACAAACCCAAACTGGGTGGGGTCCAGTGTTTGAAGGTTGCCAATATCTTTGTTTATAAGTTCCATGATAATACGCTCCATGGCTTTGCAGATAAGGGTGATATTGTTTTTACTAATGGTCTGGTGAAGCAGTCAGTTTGATCATGAAAGCACTAGCCTTTTTTCAATAAATGATCCGTTTAGATTATTCAGCTGTGCATCAGTTCCTGCCTCTGCTTTTTTCCACTATTACTTTTTTGGAGGATCCTGTTTTTATCCTTGGCACTGGTTCATTTTTAATTTACACTTTTATTGTTAACTGCTTGTTGACAAGTACAAGACAAAAATGCACACACTTCTGGGTAAGTTTTCAGATCTTCCATTGATAATGTAAAGCCATAGTTCTGTATTAAGCTAGTGCTTTCATGGCTGTGCCCAAGCCCCGTTGATATTTACTTTACTTTGTCACTATGACCTCTTGGGTGGTCTCATGACTTTCTTACTGCTCTTCATTTTAAGCATATGGTATGGAGCAGAACATGACATTTTAATTCCCAAATATCCAATGCATTGGTTTATTGTTTTATAAAACATGCTACAAGGAACAAGATATATTCTTAAAATTCAGATATACGTTTGTCATTTGAAATAAACCAAATGCAGAATGATTGGTAGTTACCTTGTCATAAAAACAAAAAACAAACTATGCATGTTGTGATAGGGGATGCAATGCATGGTACAGACAGCAAGTAACAACTTGCTTATGAAAAGGCTATGACACAGACATCTAATTTCATCCTGCTGACACTAATTGTTTTTGGTCTAATGGTTCTTTCAGCCATGGATGGTTGTACCTCAGTCACGTTTACTATTACTCAGTTATACAGACTCTACAAGATAGTGTAATTATTGTGCAGCACTACAGAACACACCCGCTGACCTTGGACTTAGCTCACATATACAAGATTGTTACTAAGGATAGTTTACAGCACAAGGTTTTATGGCTGCTATCTGCTTCAGTATAGTTGAATGTTGATATAACTGCACACTGCATAGGCTAATGCTTGACCTGA
The DNA here is from genome assembly GCF_019279795.1 of Protopterus annectens. Classification (NCBI taxonomy): domain Eukaryota; kingdom Metazoa; phylum Chordata; order Ceratodontiformes; family Protopteridae; genus Protopterus; species Protopterus annectens. The sequence goes on from NC_056741.1 coordinate 628,349,055, forward strand.
CAGCAAGGTAATAAAAAAATTGCAACTACAGAGACTTTGTATGTTATTATCTGTAAAGTAGTAGTACAAGAAAATATCCATAAACTAACACAGCACCTGTATTTCTGAGTAAGATAAAAAGCAGGAAATTACATATTTCTGTTCAAATCCATTGTAGGGCTGTGCTTGATAAGAACAGCACTTTTGTTTTAGATTAAACTGGTTAAAGGTGTGCCGTTTATGGTGAGGAAAATATCAAAGACTTTTGATTCCATAAGAAACAAGCATTTTCTAGTTCACCTGTTTGCAAATGTCAGATAATGTGCCACAGCAGAGCCATTATTTCCAGTCTAATTGCAGTTGTTGTGATCCAAGACCTACTGACCTTTGGAATGCAAAGACTAAAGATTAGATTACCCAGTTGGCCTAAGTCAGCTCTTTTAAAGATACGAGCATGTTTCTGTCTCCAGCAGACATCTTACTTACCATCACTGTATCGTTCTTGTCAAGGTACACTATCACAGTTACTGATAACTTAGAGACCTGAGTGCAAATGTCAGCTGTCAGACAGTAGTCAGGGCAGTTTAGATCTCTGCATTCTGACATACGCCTCTTCCATCAGCTGTGAAAATTTCCCGGACAATAAGTACTGCATCCTTATTTATGTTGATTTATGAGCATGTATAAAGTTAATGCACTGGGTTGCTGTTGGTCTCTATAATCCCCCCATGTCTGTATTTTCCAACAACATTTTTGAAAATCATATTAAGTTTTCTGATTGTGAAGTGATTATCCAGACCATAACTACCCATAACTACCATATAAATACCACAGTGAATTTGAAAAGAATGCAGACTGAATACCAATCAATCTCTGATCAAAGGAAAGTGTCACACAGTGATAACAGATGTTAGTGCTACTTGAAGCAATGAAGAAATCCAGGTCATACTCTTTGCAGAAAGTTACTTTCCTATTATACTGTTTGCAGACATTAGGCTTTTCATTTCCAATGTAGCCTCCGCTGAATCAAAAAACAAAAAGTTAATATTCACACATACTTTTCTGTGGTTAGCTAATTTTGATATCATATAGATGCTCTTAAATATGTTTTTGAGTGATCTTTCAGTTTTTCCGGCAAAAAAAGCCAGGCATACTTTACAGGTGGCTAAATATATGACACCCTTACTGTTACAATTATACAATTTCTAAATGCTTATTCAGCTGCACACATAACTCTGTGTACAATGAAATTGGCCTCTAAACTTTCAGTTGTACTGGCAAAATGCAGTCAGGTATACATGGACCTTCATGGCTCCCTATTGAAATGTTAGTACTCGAAATGTTGAGAGCAAACAAACTGAAAAAAGACCATAAACACAGAAGAGTGAATCGCAAACATTGATCTTCTCCTTTAAATTTCTTTTTGCAGAGGCAAGCCTCCCTGCACCCTCCATGTGGGGGGCAAGAGAGGGGTATTGCTAATAGACCTTATTGAAGATGGAAGACTATTCCATAGTTTAGCTACAGTGAAGGAGTAGCACATTTGTCCAGCTGTGTGGGTAGGTCTCACTATATTTAGAAACAGTTGGTTATGGGATCTGAGAGGTATACTTAGATGATATTGTGTGAGTAGAGAGGATAAGGAAGGACAGTTGGTAGGTTTATAAATAAACTTGTCTGCAGTGGTTAGCTGAATGAGTGTCAGGTGATGTGGTAGTTGTAGCCAGTTTAGTCGGAGTAGTGAAGAGCAGCGGTGAGAAGAATAGTTAGCATTTGTTACAAATTTTGTGATTTTATTCTAGCAAGTGGCTAGTTTGCATTTTAGAGAGGTCCTATATATTGATCAGGAGAGGCGAACCATAAAGAAGCGAAGGCAGAAGAAAGGAAGAGGCAAGAGACAGTTTAGCAGAGTAGTTTAGGAAGTATTTATGTCTATAAAGAGAGCTCAGTTTTTGGTGTGTCTTTTTAATATTGGTTTGAATGTGGATGTCAAATGTCAAATTTTCATCTATGATGACACCTAGTAGTTTAGTATAAGGTACTACTTCAATTATAGTTCTGTTTTGGGATTGGATGGTGACATTTTCCTTGTTTATTGTAATGGATTTCTTGGGTTGAAAAAGAACGAGTTTAGTTTTATTTGGGTTTAGGGTAAGATGGTTATTGGACATCCATAATTCTGTGGTAGTGAGGGCATCTTGTGTGAGTAGGAGCAGGTCTGATGGTGAGTTGGCAGCACAGATGATTGTAGAATCATCTGCATACTGGATGACAGCACTTTGGGTAGGAGAGGTGTGGAAGTTATTAATAAAGATGCTGAACAAAAGGGCCCTAGTATGGATCCTTGTGGAACACTTGTAGTTGCATCCAAGAAAGAAGAAAAATAATTTTGCCATTTGGTTGATTGTTGCCTATTAGAGAGCTAGTTTGAGAACTATTGTAGGGATGGGGTGAAATGCCTATCCCAGTCTGTTGCCTATTAGAGAGGTAGTTTAAGAACTACTGCAGGGATGGGGTGAAATGCCTATGCCAGCCAGTTTAGTGAAAAGGAGAGAGAGGGAGACCATATTGAAGGCCTTGGAGAGATCTAGAAAGTGAGAGGAGACAATTGTTTTCTCTTGTCTCAGGCCTGGCTGATTATGTAAGAGAAGGATACAAGAGCCATAGTAGCAGTGCTATAACCTGGTTGAAATCCATGCTGGGTGGGAGAAAGGATGTAGTTGTGAAGCACATAGTGAAGAAGTTGAGTGTGGACACATTTTTCTAGAATCTTAGAGATAGGTGAGAGATAGCAATGGGTCAGATGTTGGAGAAGTCTGTATTAGTGCCACCTTTATGCAGAGGCATAATGTAGGCCTTTTTTCAAATACTGGGTATATAGGATTCCAGAATGGACCTGTTAATAAGTATACTGATGGGGTAGGCTATGGAACTGGCAGCAATCTGTAGGAACTTGGGAGGTAGGTTGTCTGGGGCTTTAAACTTAAAAACATAAAAAACATAACATGAAATGGGGGGCTTCACCCCCCCCCACACCCCTCGACATGGAGGGCTGTGCCCCCCACACACCCCCTACTTAAATATACCAACTCCGAGATGGCACTACCTTGACAAAAACGGTGAAGTAACAGATGCGGCCAAGCGATTTCTTTCCCAGGGAAAGAATTTGCTTATATGCTGCTTCGCCATTTTGCCTTTTCGTCTTTTCATGTTTGACCAAGATGCATTTGAAAGAATGCTTCTTTGGTTATCTAATAGGAACCCTAGAAGAATGGGGACCATATTAAAAGTAAAAAGTTAAAGGTAAGAGACATAGTGATGGTGTTGAAGTGGATATACACTGAAATAATGATATCACAAGATATATCACAAATGTATCTCTCTAAACCACTTAAATAACATGGCCTTTAAATATTAGCAGTGAATCATTTCACAGGATGCCATGCATGAAAACAATTATATGAATCTTAAAAAATTGAAAAATTAATCTGGAGTATATTACACCTCCTTGATGCTACAACTGCAAATTATAATAAGACCAATCTATGTCACCAATTCAAAAAAAGGAAAAAAAAATTCTGATTACCATTCAGTTTCTGAGAAAGTTCTTAAAGGGGCACACTACACAGTTCAGAATATTGCTGTTGGCATTCGCTAAATTGTTCGTCCCTCGTTGCACCATGCAATATTATCTTTTACCTAAGTGACACACTCTACCACTGAAAGTTGTAATATAGTCAGTCTATATCATCAAATTTAAAACAGTGAAAGAAGAGTTCAATTACCAAACAGCTTTCTTGTTAAATGAACTCTGAAGCCACAGACTGTTAAGCATAATTGTTAAACAGATACAACAAAACCGGAAAGTAAGCAGTCAGGAATATCACCAGTAAATCGCCCAGTAAAGTCAGGAACACTTCCAACAAGATTCTTTTGAACGCAGCTTTATTGATTAAAATAAAAGCGTTTTCGCTGCTATTGCATAAAGCAGCTTCCTCAGAAAGGATTTAGTGGATGGAACAGTTTGGCGCCAAACAATAAATACAAACCTAAAGGAGGTGTGTTCAGATGACATCATTACCTCACAAATAATTCTTATCATAAAACGCTTTGAAACAGAAAAAAGAAAAGTAAAATGCAATAAATCATTGATTACAGTTAATTAAAATATACACCATCAAATAGTAAAAATAGTAAAAAATACAGCCATAAACAATGACTTGTAAAATTCTGCCAACTCTGAAAGGGTAATAAAAACCATATTATTTGTGATTTACTGGTGATATTCCTGACTGCTTACTTTCCGGTTTTGTTGTATATAATTGTTAAACACCAATCACTAAACATGTAAAACCTGCACCTCACCAAAAATCATAAACGAACAGCAAACAATTTGAAATATTACTGTTAATGTCCGTTAGACTCCTCATCCTCCGTTACACTGCCCAATGTTGTCTTTCTCCTCAAAACATCAGTTTGCCTCTGCAAATTGCAATATGGCTAGTCTTTATCACCAAATTAAAAGGAAGAACAAAAAATTAAATTTCCATGCAGCTCATTTTTTGAGACCAACTTAGAAGCAGCAGATGTTTAGATATATTGGTTTAACACCAAAGCCTGCAGCTGTCTAAAAGTCAGTAACTCAACACCAAACAGATTAATACATTGCAGTTAGCATCCGTTGAACTTCTTATTCTTCATTGCACTTTCCAAAGTTGTCTTTCATCTGAGAAACATCAATCTGCAGCATAAAACTCTGTCAATCTTCCTCTTTTTTTATGGAGGGAAAAATCTTTTTGAACCACCTGAAACACATTCTCAGCTTCAGCTTCAGTCAGGCCTAAAAGGTCAAGTTTTCTTCCCATTATTCTTGTCCTGAAAGCCACACTAATATGATCCTTTTTAAAAGAATTTCACCGAACGTTATGCAGAAGATATATTAATAGAAGGCTGACTAGGTTTTGCGATTGCCTGTTTTTTATTTATTTTTATTTTATTATATTTTTATAATATTATTTTTTTATGTTTATTTTAATTTTTTTATTGTTTATTTTTTTATTGTGATTGCTATTGATTGAACCTGTATACATACCTGACATTCCAGGCCTATACACCTGTACCTCTCTCCCCATCTAAGTATCTCCAAATCATTGCTGAGGTCCACTTCTCCTGCCAGACTGTTGTGATCTCAGTTTATTTTAGTGGTGGCCTCCACAATCTAGGCTTCATATACTAGTCCATCTAAGCAGTGTTGCTTCCACTGCCTCTGTTGGACACAGAATGAGTAGCTCCATCTTAATGTCTGATAAATGGATACTGCCCACGCTTGTAACATGGAATTTTACTGTTTTTATTGAACTATATGCATAGAATACTAAAAGGGTAAGATGATCCAGAATTTTGGTAGCTACCATTTTGTCAAAAGATAACTTGCATGCGTAGTATGTGCCAACATTTTTAGATTACCTCTATATCATTTATGGAAAGCATTTTGACTTAATTATAATGCAGTTGAGCCAATGCCTGTGGATGGTTCTTAAATCTTTTAAAACTGCTCGCTGTACACAAATGATGATGCACTAAGTGTAAACCATTGCCTCCTTTGTGGGCATGATACAGTTTGTCTCTTTGCATTTTGTCAGCATACAAAATGCCATGAACCTTAAATTAAATGTTTGCTCTGCTGACTTTTCAGTATAACAAATGTTGCTTTGTCTCTGGTGCTGTGTAATATTATCTCTGAGGTCATACAACTTGGAGAAAAAGGAAAAGGTGAACTTCTTTTTTGTTACCTTTTCTATTTTCTCTGGATCTGTTCTCCTTCAGATGTAGTTAGTTTAGAGATCAGGCATGTGGGGCAGATTGCCTATATTATTTGCTACAGGGTGACAAAACTGACGAATTACAGTTGCGGAGTTTTGAGAGCTGTGATTTATTTTTCTATTACTATTATGTTGTGGTTTAGATATGCTGGTTGTCATATTTTGCATTTTGACTTAGGTAAGCACGTTTCATTACAGACCCTTTTTTGTGCACTTCAAGACATTAGACACAGACGTTTAGCACATCTTGTTTATAAAATACAGGGGAAAGAACTGACTGTCACATCCATGCTTCTGAACTTTAAAGCCTTTATTTCTTGGATGCTCATACTGAAATATTTTATAGATCCAGGCTTGTGCTTCTGACTATTGTATATAAAATTGATCCTACAATCCAGGTACTCATTTCACCCATAAGGCAGGCAAAAAGTTAATAACTCAAAATGTGTTGTGTTCACTGTTGATCCAAGTTGACTTATGTCTTAAAAGCAACTGATATCCAGCTGTTCATTTGTTTAATACCATTGTGTGACATTTAGCGCTGGTCATGTCTAGCTATTGTGTAGCCCTTCTTGAAATCTTAAATGCTGCAATAGTTTTTTTTTTAAGTAAGAGATCCAGCTGGACCCTGCCAACAACAACCTCTGCATATACAAGATTTTTTTGCATCAATTTTCCCCGTGCTTGCCCATCAAGTCTACCCTTGATCAGCCATTACACTTTCTGAGAGAAGGTTGTCATCCAGGTAGCCAAAAGGGTTTATTTCACTTCTCAAGGGCATCCCAGCAACAACAACAATTATTTTATAGCCTAACCACACTGCTGGTAGTAACAATAGCATGCTCCCTTGTCCACACGTTTAATCCCTGTCATGCACCAACATAAGCAACTGTCACTGCCTTTGATGACTCCACTCATGTCTTTGCAGCATCAGCTCCCCACATTATGAAAACCCCTACCTTCCAGGCCCTGTCATGAGAGCAGTGGCATGAGACTGTTGAATGGCACTATCCCCCCCGACCGCCAGGATGGACATTTTCTATCATCTCTGGCTCCACTATCTGGCACACAAGCTGCTAGTCAAACTCCAATTACTGGGAATGTAATCAGGTCTTAGTTCCTCTACTCCATTGGCACAAGTAGATACAGACAATTTTTCAACTTGAGGTCTAACCTTATTGCACAGATGCATGTACTGCATTAGTTTTAGTTTGCTTGGCTTATTTCTACCTTCTTGCCTCCTGGTCCATTGTTTTTATAGTTACAGATATGACCAATAAATGCTTTCCTAACATGATGCTTACATGACTTAGTCAAGTATGGCACTATTCTACTGGATACCAATTACCAACTAACCCTAAAAGATCTATCATACATCCAATGCACGATAACCAAGAACACCATTATGTACCACATCTCAAGCAAACTAGATGGCATTGTCTCAAAGCAGAACAATAAGTAAAAATGTTATTACAACCTTTTGTCATCACTATTGTTGGTCCTTCAGTCCTGGACCCTTTCATATGGATCTTAGCATTGAACTGTTGGTTATATTGGGTCATTTGGCCTGCTGTAGTAGGCTACTTGTGGCTATCACATATATCCTGACAATATTAGAGTCATTCCTTTCTGCCTACCTGCTTGCGAATAACTCCATTGGGGGGACACTAATATTGTGCAGTTTTGACCTCTAGCCACTGCCTTAAGAATTTCAGTTCCTTCAAAAAAGTTTTTATGTGACTTCTTGCTATTATCTGATCACGTCAACATAGGTACTACTGCTACCATGGCTGATCTCCAGTCTTCTTTGTTTTTGCAGAGTACTTAGGAGCTGAACTCCACTACATTTTGACTTAGATTGTTGAAGACGTAAATGACAAAGTGATTAAGTAACTACATTCACATATGTTTTACATACATACATTGTTTTCAAGGTGATAATGTTTTGTCTGGAGCTTTTCTCCCCGGGCCTCTACTGAAAATGGACATGTATCCAGTTAGACTAGCCCGGTCAACAAATGTAAAATAAAAAATAAATAAATAAATAAATAAATGTTAAAATAATATCAGTTTAAATATGAACATGAAATTTTTAATCCCTGCGTATTGAGCTGTTACTGTCCATTAATTTGCATTTTTATTTTTAAGTGAAGTCCCATGATAACAAGTAGAGACCAGTTCACAAAAATGTATATTCATCCTCATTTCTTCTGTTCCCTCAGCTTTTGGGTCATATGACTACAAGCCACTCTGGCAAGGGTAGATTTTGATCCTGCCATTTTATATGGCATCTGTGGCAAAGTTCAATTCAATAGAATCTACCAAGGCATCCTGCCAAAAAGATGCTCCTTCATAATCTTCCAGAAGGTTACCCACACATTAAAGGCTGCTTTCTCTTCCATTTAGTCACCCAGTGGTGATGTGAAGAAGCTTGCAAAACCTTTTCATAAACACCTTCCATGGCCGAGCAGTGCAGCATATTTTGCAAGGAGCATCAGGGAGAAGGCCAGTTAGAAGCAGCAGAGAAGGTGGTAGAGGCAACATTCATAGGAGGCAGCAGACAAGTGAATACCAATGGCTGAAGTGGTCAGGAAAGGGGTTTCATAGTTAATGATGTAGGTGTCGGTGCAAATTATTCAGTGAAGAGATTATCTAGTGAAAGGTAAGGTCCAGAATGAGAACAGCTGGTGTTGAGTATAGGTCTAGACAGGCAATGCAGGCCGAGAAAGGAAGCCAGTAGAGATCTTCCTCTAGAGGAAAGCTGCTCATAATTAGTCAACCCCCAGTTAGTCAGAGGCCAGAGAAATCACAAGTAGGCAGGTCAGTCAGACTACAGATAATCCTGTACTTTTTCTTTATGTGTCTTTTCAGTGCATTAATTCATTCCTTCTAGTGGAGCTCCTGAAGTTTGTTCTTTTAACTTCCAAGAGTTGCATATTGCACCTTTTGACAAAATCAAGTTATATCTTTCCAGTAAAAAAAAAAATAAATAAATATATATATATATATATATATATATATATATATATATATATATATATATACACACATACATACATGTCCACATCTCTAGAACCATAAGTATTACTAAAGAGTGCATATGAGAAATTGTTCACTAAAAACTATTATGTAAACTAGTCACATTCATTGAGTCTAGGTCTTACACTGGATTTTACAGGTCACAATAACACAGTAAATATTCTTTTTTTAAATATTCTATAAACAACTACCAGTATCTTAGTAACCACTGAAGCTCCACATATATACTTTCAGCAGCATTCTTATCATCCATCTGTGAGTTTTTTAAATGAAAATTATGGTAATATAACTAAGCAGTATTATAATCACATTCAGTTTATCTTTAGTTGCACTAGACAGAGGTCAAATATAGTACAGTTGTTTGTGTTAACTTACCATTACAGTAGATGCCAGAATAAATCACTGTTACAGTTGTCTAAGCTACATGGGTTTATCTTGCCAAGGATATGACAACGGGCCAGCTTCCAGAGCTTTAGGGTACCTTTCACATTCTCTAACTGTTGAATAGCACAAGGAAAGCTGTATAAAGTCAATGTTTAGGGTGTCAAGCCTTCAGAGCTTTGTTGGCTACAGCCCTGATCTTTAGGTATATGCTAAGTAAAAGTTGAATAGAAATATCAACACCCTAGCAAAAATAATAACACAAAAAGGGGAGAGGCAGGAGGGTGTCTGTACTATAAAAGTGACAAAATAACTTACACATCTGTACTATGTTTATCATAACTGTTGCAATACCTAAGCTATATGGGTAGATTATCAGAGCTTAGAAAGAAAAGGAGGAGTGAGAAGGTCAGAGGTCAGGAGCCATAGAGAACAGTCATAGCAAAACCTACTCTGGGCCTGGAAAAAAAAATTAATTTGCAATGCTTTGAAAAAGTAAACACAGATGTCCAAATTGCCACCTCTAGAATACCTCTTGAGTCACCCCTTTCCAAAAAGCCACAGAAGAAGCTAGCCTAGGTCGAATGGTCTCTAACCTTGCTGGGAAGTGACTTGTTTTGGTGAGAGTTACAAAAGTAGCATGAGACAACCATTTAGAAATTGCCTGCTGTGGCACTGATTGTCACTTTTCTTGCATTTATATTAAATAAGCAGTTGATATGAGCACCTGAAGGTTTTAGCCCTGTCAGTATAGGAACTGAGTTGCCTGTGGACATCCCAAGACAGAAATATGAATAGCTTGACTTGAAGTAAACTCTGAATCATCTTTAGGTATACATCAAGGATTTGTTTTCAAATATAGCCTCTTCTTATGACAAATTAGCTAAGGTTGACTTACCATAAGAGCTTGTAATTCTGATACTTTTCTTGCAGAAGCCAAGCAATGAGTAACACTGTTTTCCATGTTAAAAGCTTCAATTTAGCTTTGAGAGCTGCTTCAAATGGAAAAAGTGCAAGTTTCTCTAGAACAAAATTGAGACCCAAGAAGGAACCACCTATTTTCTAGGTGAACAGATATACAGAAGGGCTTTCAAAATCTGCTTGACTTGATGCTGGGCATGGAGGGGGGGGGAGTCTACAAGCAGCCATGCAAAAATGATCATCAAGTGAATTTTTTTAGAAGAGTAAGAAAGGGAAAAGGATAATAGCTCCCATACATATCGTAGACCCAGATTAATCTGGCTCTTAAAAGTCCTGGTTCTTACAGTGGCACCAACCAAAAAATCTTTTCCACTCACTCATATCTGCTGTTCTAGTAGCACGTTTCTTAGCTTCCTTTATTACCTGCTGCCCATACTCAGAAAACAGGTGCCTAAAAGGTATTAAATTCTATCATCCAGGCAGCCAATTGAAGGAATTGAAGATTGGGACATATCAATCAACCTCTGTTCTGTGTAAGTAAGTCTAGTTTGTGAAGAAGCTTGTGGTAATTGCCCTCATGGGCACCGGAACCATAAAGTGAGCGGGGAGGGGCACCCCCCACACTTTTTAGCAGCACTTGCGACCTCTCAACCGTCCCGATGACGTCAGCATGCCGCGCACCTACTTGAATACTGGGAGGTACAGGATAGGATTCATCTCTTACGGGTGCATTCGGGCAGTTTATTCTTTTCCTGGTGGATTTCTTTATTTAACTGCAGAGCCAAGCCATGGATTTATGAACTGCCATTCGGGCAGCGAAAGTACTGTCTTCAGCGTTATATAGATTTAGATTGGTGTGTGTTTTGTGTGTGTGTGTGTGTGTGTGTGTGTGTGTGTGTGTGTGTGTGTGTGTGTGTGTGTGTGTGTGTGTGTCACTTTCATAGGAATTTCATATTCCTATGTAAAAGTTATTTTAGATATTATTCATTGTTAGAAGAGAAGAGACTATGAAATGTATAAGATAGCTTCCACCTAAAAATGGTCAAATTTCATCAATGCTCTACCCAAGTAAAAATAAATAAATAGCGGGGTAGACAACTCATTTTATGATTATGTTTTAGCCTGTGCTATCAACTTAAAGAATATCTGTGCAAATCAGAGCAAAACCAATGATTATTGATGAAACAGATAATTGGTGGAAGGAAGATAAGAATACACAAGGGAAATGGCTATAGGTTGAAAGTAGTTAGAGCAACGTCACAAGAGCAAGAGAAAGGAGTGTTGAATTAAAGAGAAAAGAAAAGAGAAGGAAGAACCATCTGAGACAGAAAGCTCTTACAAAGAATAATTGTTTGGAAACAGAAAATTATAAGGTTGGGAGATGATTTAAATTATTACAAAGAAAGGAAAAGGGAATGTTTAAGAGAGAGAGAGAGAGAGAGAGAAAAGGAAATGTAAATCTGGAGACATTGGTTGGAACTATAACCTCATTTAGATCTCTTTTTAGAGTACATGGTTAAGAACACCCTCTCCTCTCAATGAAAATACATTATCAGGAGAGATGAAAAGGGAAGTACGTTTCTTCCCTTGACAAACTTTCAGTGAAACAGGATAAACAAGACAGGAAAAAGAAAGCTAGAGATGAGAAAAAGAAGGGGGGAATAAGGAGTGAATATGTGTGAAGATTAGTGTAAATGAAGGTAACAGAAGACAGACCATCACAAATTTTATCATATTGGATTTTAAAATATCTGAAAACTTAATTGAGCACATATAAACATATCAAAGTAACTGATTAACGACAGATAAAGAAAATGTGAAATATTATTTTCCAGAGATACTGAAACAATTAAACAGCAAGAAAATGGATATTAAGAAGGAAAACGATTTTGAGAAGAGATTTATGATGAAAGGAGGTTTGCAAGAAAATGAAAGAAGTGACTGGAGAAAGTAAAGAGAAAGAATTATGAGGAAAAATGACATGATAGAATAAAAATTAAGTGAGGAAAATGGTAGTAGGAGGAAAGATAAGAAAGAAAAACAAAGAAAGAAAAATCAGAAATAGAATAGAAGGTTTGAGGGACCAAGTGGCTATTTCAAAACGAGAAAGGATGTAAAAAGAGAGAGTTGAATTAAAACTGGCACAGTAAAAGGGTTAATTTATTACAGATGTAAAGTAATGCAGATAGTGGGATGTTGAAGGTCCCTAGCCACCATCGATTGTGAATTTATGCCTAACAATTTTGTTCTGTTCCTCATTAAATCTCTGGTTTTCAGGAGCAGTAAAACAAAAACTGGAGCCAGCAAATAGTGACTAAAATAGGTATATTTAACAAAATGACATCCCAGCAAGTACAAACATACCGGTTTCGGCTGGTATCATACACAGCCTTCTTCAGTGTATACAAATAATTCATTACATGCTGTTTAAATAGTCAAAACCTGAATCTCATTGGTTTGTTCCTCATAAATATTCATTGAGACCAGGGTGGAAAAGACCACCCAGTTTGATTATCCACTTCTTTTCTTTATAGTTTAAAATATTATGCCAACCAATGTTATTCTTGCGATCACCTTGTATTAAATCAATTATAGTAAACATAAATTTTGCTGTTGGATGAACCAACTGATGTTTGTAAAGAGCATTCGTCACCTTTTTGTGTTTTATATTACTATAATGTTCAGAAATACGTAATCTGATACACCTGGAGGTTTGCCCAATATAGAAAGCCCCGCAGTTACATGTGGCCATATAAATAGCCCAATCGCTACTACAATTCACAAAACTCTTAATATCAAAAACTTTAGGGCAATTTCTACTTGAGAACTCCTTTGTTGTTGAGATATATTTACAATTGATACAGTGGCCACAAGGAAAACACCCGCACAAGATCTGACCTGACAAAGTTCTTTGTATCTTACTAGTGTATTTAGTATACCTGCTTTTATAATGATTAAAATAAGATTGAAGCTTCTTGCCATTCCTATAAGAAAACATACATTGATCAGGAATAATTAGTTTTTGTTCTGCTGATTTCATTTTGGGAGCCGTGCATTGACCTAATTGCAGGAGGAGTTTTTGTTCTGCTGATTTCATTTTGGGAGCCGTGCATTGACCTACGTGCAGGAGGAAGTTCTTTGATGCCAATTTCAGGAGCAGTAAAACAAAACCTTTTATGGTAGCAATTTTCTAAGTTTATAAGATCAGTATCTGAAATGTGTCCCTATTTTGGGGCTGTATTCACCCATTATTGGCTTTGTTCTCTATTTTTGTGCTAAGAGGTTGAGAGCTATGATGATAAGTGAGAACTGAATTCACTAAATGATAGCCATTTAAGCTGGTCTTCCTGTCTTTCAGGAAACTGCTGATTTAGCTTAGTGGTATGTTGCTCTGACTGTAGTGAACAGGGTTTTGGGGCCAAGACCTGGCAGTGAAATGTACAGTGGTAACACAACATTTTATGCAAGCAACCTTCCAAAATTATACAAGCAATGTTTAAAATGTGTCCCTGGTGTTTGGCCTTTTGCCCCCCCCCCATTGAAAATAAGTGCAAGAAGCTGTGCAACATGCCTATGGCTTACACTACTGTGATTCTGTATCTGTATATATATATATATATATATATATGTGTATATATTGTGTGTAGAAGTACTGTTATCATGGAAATGTTCTGAATAGGGCAGTTTTGTCATTATTGGTGCATGCATTTTGCTTCATTGCCTACTGGAAAAATGTTCAAACAATAAATTTAAAATGCGCTCTAACTTGTCTAACAAATGTGCTGTATTAAACAAGGAATATCATTTAATAAAGTCAGGAAGGTGTATCAAAGAATGCATGTATATTTCTTGTTTTGTGCGCAAGGGGCCTCTGATTTGAAAACAGCCCAAAGGTAATCTTTATCCACCACTGGCCAGATGCATTTTCTTTTGATGTGGTGTGGGTTTTAATGCTGTTTCAATGAATGCAAGTTTCAAGGGCAGAGAAGTTTTAATGCCAAGTCTATTTTCATTGTGAGACAGTATTGCTTTGTTTAGTAGATATCTGTTAGTGTTTGTGCATTGCGCTATATAATGTAAAAAAATAAAATCCAAATAATCATTGTAGAAGTAAAGCAGTATGCACATATTAGTGTTTATGGTAAATGAGGTGAAATAGTCAGGTAATGGGACATTGGAATGGCTGCAGGTGGACTCTGGAGCTATATTTTGGTTCTGTTCTTCAGTTTGCGTTTGAAAGATGGTATCCCACAATTCTGTCGGAATGTGCGGATTGTATAATTATGTATGCAAATTTTACATTAATCAGCGTACAGATTTGTACCTATTTTTCATGGGCCTGAATGTTGTGGAGAGATGGATATATACCACAGAGGCTACCACTGTTCCAGAACAAACTATCCATAAAAAAAACAAAGCTCATCCGTCCATATTCAAATGCAACTTGGATTTAAGGATGAGCAATAGAAAATGTACTACAGGAGTGCCCCTCATGCCACTAATGGATAGAGGCAGTTCCTAAATGCTGCATTCCTTATATCTGTCCCCTCAAATTATCTATGGAATGATCAGTTATTCTCACTTGGGCTAATATACAATTATCAGCCACGGGATAGGTAAAACACATCAGAAAATGTTAATTCAAGAATCAAGCACCAAAAGAGAAATGGCTAAGCTTAAAAAGTCCTCCAAGTGAACCTATGTTGTGGTAGTAAATAGTTATAAAAAATTGCCCTTTTTAGATCACTCAGTGCCCCTCTCACCTTCTGCCACCCCCCCCCCCCAGTCTTCAACAGCTTCCGATGCCTATGATTGCCCTTGGCCATTTTCAAAAGAAGGGAGAAAGTACAGTTACTTATCATAACACTACATATTCAAATAATCACTGCTGCAGTAGCCTAAACTATATGGGTTATATCCTGCTAAGGATATTACAGTCAGTCAGCTTCTGAAGTTTCAGGACACCTTCCATGCACTCAAACTGTTAGTCAGCTTAAGCTGAGCTGACTGAATATCAGGCTTGGGTGCCAAGTCCTTCAGAGATTTTGTGCAAACAGGGAGAAGGAAGCTAAAGCCCTGAGAAGACAATGCTAGGAAAAGAAAAATATATGTCTACATTCTGCCAAAAAATTATAAAAAAATAAGGGGATGAAGCAGTGAACATTCAGATAGGTTCATAGGTTCATAGGTTCATACTAGGCTATCTGCCCTAGGGCATTTATAAGCCTAGCCCAGAGTTTTTGTGGCTTACGCCACCCCTTTCGATTGAAGGATATTATGCCCATTATTTTGCTGTGCCTCTGTCAAGCAGTGACACTGATGTAATCCCTGGGGTATACCTGCGATCTCCCATCCATTGATCAAGATTTCTCTTGAACAAAGCCAGCGAGGTGCTCTGCCTCACATGTACCGGGATTTTGTTCCACAGCATAGGGAGTCTCTGGGTGATGAATCTGTCCCTCCAGCACGCCCTATTTATGACCGTGTCAAGGTTTAAGTCTCGTGCTCTTGTGGAGCTGATGGATTTAGATTTTTGAGGTGAAGCATGTTCATTAATTCCGGGTTGGACATGGCCTTGTATGTCAGGCACAGGTCACCTCTGAGCAGGCGGTAAGCGACTGAGTAGAGCTGGAGCTCCTTCAGTCGGGCAGCATAGGACATATTTTTGAGACCCTTTATCCTTTTGGTGAGGAACTTTTGGGGCCTTTCCAATTGCTGCAGGTGTCGGGTCAGATACATTCCAAATGGGCGTTGTACTCAATCATCGGTCTGATGAGTGATGAGTACAGGGGAATGATGACCTCCCTTGACCTAGATGTGAAACCCTTCATAATCAGGTGGGCAATGTAGAAGGTCTTTCTAACAACTTTGGCAACGTGGGTGTCAAATGAGAGGTTACTATCAACCTGGGTTCCCAGATCCCTGATAACCTCTTCTGTGCTTAGTGGATTGCCACCTATATGGTAACTAGGGGTAACCTTGTTTTTCCCAAAGGGTATGACTATGCATTTTTTAGCGTTTAACTTTAGGCCATGGCTTTGGCACCAGTTATCCGTTTCTATGAGACCCTTCTGAAGGATATCTGTGTCTGATGTGTTTTCAACTATGGCGCCCAGTTTGCAGTCATCTGCAAACTTTGTCAGCCATAATCCTCCTGTGCTTGCCTGTACTTCCGAAAAGTAGATGCCGAACAAGAGTGGACCCAGGACCGAGCCCTGTAGGACACCGCTTGTGACAGGTTTGGAATCTGACATGGCGCCAGCAACTCTAACCCTGTGGGTTCTGTCACTTAGCCAGTTTGCAACCCATCTTGTGACGTATGGGTTTACATTTAAACTGGTGAGTTTTTCTATGATGCCTGAGTGGGGTATCGTGTTGAAAGCCTTTGCCAGGTCAAGGTAGGCTGTGTGGACTGCCTTGCCCTCATCAATGGCCTTGGTGACTGTTTCGAAAAAGTCAACCAAGTTTAAAAGGCATGATCTGCCCTGTATGCTATATTGTTAAGTTTACTTAAACAGCTGTACTATGTTCATTATTATGATCACTGCTGCAATAACTAAAGTTATATGGGTAGAGTACCATAGCTTAAACTAACAGAGCTGGAAGGGAAAGGGTCAAGGAGCCCCTGGAGAATGGTCCTAGCAAAGTCTGTCCTAGACATGAAAAAGGGACCTAGTATACAGTGCTTTTTAAAAGTATGCTCAGAGGACCAAGCTGGTGCTTCTAGAATACTCCTAGAATCCTGTCCTTTCCAAAATGTCATGAATGAAGCCAAGGCCATGGCTGAGTGTGCCTTGACCCTGCCTGGAATAGTTTTATGGTGGTGGGGATAACAAAAAGTAATAGTTTGAGACAACCATTTTGAAATAGTCTTCTTTGACACGTTTATTTTTCTTACCTTCACAATAAATGAACAACTGATCAAACATTCTGAAAGATTTTTCTCTGTCAAGATATTACTTGTGTTGTCTGTTGACATCCAAGGTATGAAATATCCTTTCTCCCTCATTAATAGGGTCTAGAAAGAAGACAGGGAGATGGACAATCTAGCTTAAAGTAAACGCAGATACCACTTTAGAGATACAAGCAGGATTAGTTCTTGAAGAATACATATTCTTGTAAAAATCAGATAAGTTTGACCCACCATAAGAACTTGCAATTCAGATACTTTTCTTACAGAGTTCAGAGCAATCAATAAAACTGTTTTTCATGTTAAGAACCTCAAGTCTGCTAGATAAGTTGGTTCAAATGGAGTAAGTGTTAGCTTTTCTGACAGAAAATTAAGATCACACTGATTTTCTAGGAGTCATCTTATGCAGAACCCCTTTCAAAAACATTTTCACTTGAAATGACATTGAAAGAGGGAGATCCATGGACAGATATGCTAAAATGGCCAACAAATGAAACTTGAATGATAATTAAAATAGGCCATAGGACAGTAACACACAAATATGGTGAAAACAGAGAAACACTAGCCCTGAGTGGGTGCCGGTTCATTTGTTGACACCAACAAGAAAACCATTTCACAGTTTTTGGAGGCAGGATATATCAAACAACCCTGATCTTGTGTGAGCAAAACCAGTTGTGAGGGAGCTCTTGGCATTCACCCCTGGCAGTTTCAAGAAGTGGTAACAGCCACTGCTGCATGGATCAGATGGATATCACTGCAATGATCTTTGGGGAGCTCTTCTGAATCTGGAGATAAAAAGGTGTGGAGCCTGAATGGCACACTGAAAGCAGTAGAACTTTAGAGCTCCATAAACCAGTTAAATTAAACAAGAAAATTTGCTTCTTTTTTTAGAGAAATAACAAAAGCTTATAGATAAACAATCAAACTATATAGTCATTTTGGTGGACTTTCATCAAAATTTTCCTGTCAGAAGAACTTGGAGAATATTTCAGTCCCGGAAAATGAGCAACTCAAGGAATTCACATCCTGATGCAGCCTTAAGCAAGAAAATCCAAATTATGACAACCACCTTAAACCTTGAAGATGGATGACTTTAAAAAACCTAAATAATCTTAAAACATACTGCCAGAAACAGACTGATACTTTTAAGGAATTGTTACAACAGCACCAATCAAAAATAGCGAATATTGAAACCTTTCTAAATGACATTGAACTGAGACTCAAAGAAGAAGAAACACAAAAAGAATATATTCTGAAACAAAATACTTGGCTACTAAATAAAATAGATGACTTAAAAAACAGAGAGAGGAGAAACAACATTAGAATTGTTGGGTTACCAGAAAACATAGAAGGTGCGGAGACCATTTCATTCTTAACCACTTGGCTTCCCAATTTCCTAGACTTAAAAGAAGGTTTTTCATTTTCGAGACAGTCCACAGAGGTCTGGGGTAATCTGCTTCTTCATCAGCAAATACCCCTCCCAGGTCAATTGTTATAAAATTTCTTTCATACTTGAACAAATAATTAATCTTAAGATTTGTCTGGAGGAAAGCACCTTTAAGTATAACCAGAACTTGATAAAGTTTGATAATGTTTACTCCACCAGAGTAATAGGACAAAGAAAAAGACTATGGCCAATGATAAAACTACTAAAGCAAAACAATACCAAAGTACAACTTAAAAAGATAAAAATTCTGTATGCCAATGAGATGAGAACCTTTAATGATCTAGAAGAAGCTTCATCATTTATAAAAAATAATAAAAGTGATTTCTATCCCAGAAGATATGGCATGGATGTCCCCATCTCTCAAAAGAATAAAAGAAACAAGTGTTTGGACTGATGTCAGAAAGAAAAAACAAAAGACTGATCCTAAAGCATCTGTTGAAAAAAAAATGCTTATTTATTTTAACCTCAAAAAAATGAAAGAAGTACTCTGGAAATCAGTGAAAATGGTGGAAAGGAATACAGGAACATTCCTGTCTAATGAAAGTAAAAGGCATCTGTATTCCAGGCCTTCTTGCATGGAGTCCTGGAACAAAATTTTGACAACTGATTGTTTAGAAATAAGGGAAACAAATATACTTGAGGTGTTTCCCACAAATGGATTAAAGCATTGAAGACTCCCTGATTCTGTTTCCACTTGTTAGGGCCTGTCTGCCATAGAATTTTGATCTGACAGGATGTAAGATGCCTGTACAATAAGACTATGTTAAAAAGATATTACCCATGCTAATATGGCTAGTCTGTACACAGGGGTAAGATCTGGATCCTCATTGCTTGTTTATGTACCACATTATTGCGGTGCTTGAACAGGTTCCAAGGACCACAGATTATTCAAAGTTCAGAGTATTTATAAGACCTGGCATCTCTTTTATGTTTATGTGTTTTGGGCCATCTTTCTTGTTCCTAAGACCCCACACTTTTATGTCCATTGACACTGCTCCCAAGTAAAATTTGACACATTGGTTGGGCTGATTGTGCTGGAGCAAAAGGGTAGAATGGAAGACCTGGATTCTGAGAAATTTATCTCCACCACATGATCTCCATTTTTACAAATTCCAAGACTGGAACCTGAAAAGTCAGTGGGTGTTGATGCTGGGACCAGAGATTTCACATACCATTGTATCTTTCTCATGTGGACTCATGTGCAAGAGGTATCATGAGAATCATAGATGCCACGAGACCCAGAATCCCAGGGAATTCCCCTTGCTGAGACAGAGGCCTGAGTGGAAAACTTCAGAAACAGATCTGTAATACAGCTCTATTTTGTCCTGCAGAAGAAAAGCTCTGTGGGCTGTGGTGTCCAGCAGGCACCCGAGAAAAACTGTCCTGTGAGAAGGAGTCAAAATAGACATCTGAATGTTCTCTAGGAATCTCAGAGAGTGTAGGAGACCCTTACCCAGGAGAGAGATTTCTGACACTTTGAAAAAGACTCTGCAAAGACAAACAAATCATTTTAATAAAGGAAAATGTGGATATTCTGCAGGCTGCAGTGGGCTATCACATGAGCTAGACACTTTATAAACACTTCTGGAGAAGTGGATAGCCAAAAGGGTAAGGTAGAGAGTTCATAATGTGATCCAGACACAGTAAACCTTAAGAAACACCTGGAATCTGAATGAATAGGAATGTGATGATATGCATCTTTAAAATCTAAGGTCACTAAGTAACTTAAATGAGGAAGAAGAGGTAATAAGATCTGAAGTGATAGCATTTTGAAGTAGGGCACTGTCACAAATTGGATCTGGAACTAAAGATAAAGAACTAGTTCTCAAGAATCTTCCTCCTTTGGCACTAGAATCTTCCTTGAATAAAATACTTCTCCTAACAGGGGAGGAGGAACACTGCTATTACTCACTAAGACAGCAAGTGGTGTAAGACAGGGGTTAAGAAAATAATTTGTTTTGGCAGGTGAGGAGGAATCCTCTGGTGTGGGGGGGGGGGGGGGGGGGCTCTCACTGCCATCTCTAGCCTTGATGGATCATATTCAGAACCCAGAAATCTGTTGCCAATAGATAAATAGAGGTTCAGACTTTCTGGAAAGATTAAGGGACTGGCAGGGGAGGGGAGTAAAGGCTTAAAACACTCATTCTGATATATTAGACTATCCTTTATTCTGAGAGATGGTTGTTTTCTTTCTGGAACGTACCAGCCACTACTTTTTAAACCTTTGCTTGTCAGCATTTTTTAACATTCAGTGATTGTTGAGAAACAAACTCAGGCTTCAGCAGAGACATTAAATGAGTTTGCCTGTTGTTTCACACAACTAAAAACCTTGTTATCAAACCAACAAAAGTGTTTGGAATATATTTTGGATGCAGATCTCTGAGGATCATAATCAACAACCACACAAAATATTATATTCATAAAGTTGCACAAAGTATCCTAAGAACTAAGCCAACACCAGAATGGAGAAAGGAGAGTCTGCCAATAGGGATGACTAAAAGTAGGGGTGCAGAAAATTGACAAGAGGGCTGGAATCTACTGTAGATAACTGGCAAATGAGCAAATGAGAGCAACTGGGAGCAAATAACTTATGAGAGAAAGCTAACAAAGTGGGATAACGCCAAGAAAAAGTTTGGACTGCAGGTTAGAAACTGCCTTCCCTACCAGGGATTTATATTAGAGTACAAACAACAAAGAGAAATGGTTAGGGAAGTCCAACAGGAAGGATCTGCTCTGGTAGAGTTTTTAGTTGGGGTGTATATTACGTTATCAAACTTTTAAAAGTTCGAACGTCATATGGTCGAAGCCATATGATCGAACTTTTAAAAGTTTGAAAAGCTAAAAAAAAAAAAAAACCAGAAAAAAATTACCTGACCATTTAAAACAGGGGGGCAAGCCCCCCTGCAACCACCACATGGGAGGCTGTGCCCCGCCCACCTCCTGCTCTTTAAATATACCAACTCTCAGATCACACTACAGTGCAGGAATGGGAAATCTTCACATTCTGCACTGTATGGAGATCTCTGTTGAAGTGTTTGAACTTTTAAAAGTTCGATCATATGGTGTCGACCATATAATGTTCGAACTTTTGAAAGTTTGATAACGTAATATACACCCTTTTAGTTGAGCCTAAACCAAAGTTGCTGTGAAAGGGAGATAATTAATATGGCATTAAAAATATTGTATGCTAACTATAAGAATCAATCAGAGGAAGTTAGAAAAATTGGGAAGAGAGACTGGAAAAGCAGTTTACAGTGGATCAGTAGGAGGAAGACACAAGCATGCATCCCAAGTATGCAACTGATTCCAGAAAGTTTAGGATTTTTTCTTGAAAATGTTGGAATAGGTATATTTATACCCCAAGAAGACTTCAACGAATCTTGCCTCAGGTAGGTAGTAAATGTTAGAGGTGTGATGAGGAAGAAAGAGATAACTGGGATTTCTGGGAGTGTAATCAACTGGCAAATTTAAAATAAAAATTCCTACAGAATACTCTGTCAGAAGTATTCTGGGGTGAAATGGCTGTAACTAAGGAAATAATTCTTTTGAGTCAGGACACTTGATCTGAATTCCTAGACATAGTAACATCTTATTAAGTTTACTTCTATTGGCTGCCAGAAAAGGAATCCCTAAAAAGTGGAAATCAAAATCTAAACCAAATGCGTTTGAAATATTGACTATTGTAAAAGACAGAAAATAACCAAAATAGGATGTTTAGAAAATGGAAGCAGCAGATCGCATTGAAATAAATGGAATCTGTGGGAACAATAATGCAAGATAACGTTCAGTTTATGAGATATGTAATGTATAAAGTAAGTGAATGAAAACATTAATATGCTTTGTTTCCTTTCATTCTTTAATGCTTGTGTGCCTATGTCTTAAGTGATAATTTAATAAAGGTGTTTTTTGAAAAAGGATTTGTATAACAATAAAAAAAATACATGATTTGAATATAAGGTAGATCATTCCACAGTTTCCCAGGACTGTGACAAAAAGGGCTTTCCCCAAAGGAGAATGCACTCTGACATATTAAAAAATATATATTTCGAGTACCTTGACTTGTTGAATGAATCTGAGACCCAAAGTTGCTGATAATACAGCATGTTTTAAACATTTATATGCAAAAATCAGTTCTCCTCTAACCAATATGTAACACAAGGAATACAGGGAAAACTTTCAAGTCTATTTCTACAACTATAATTCTTAACACCATCAATCTGTCTCATAAAATACTTCTGAATTCTTTCCAGTCTGGATATTTAGGTAGATTTGTAAACCCATGCAGCACTACAATAGTCTACATGTGGTCTTACTACAGGCTAGTAAAGGGCTATTAGAACTCTTTCGTCATGACTAGAGAAACTGTACAGAATGTCTCTAATCTAATAACAGAGTAGCACTTTTTTATTGCAAATATTAACTTTTCATCATATTTCAGTCTGTAGTCCATCACCAGACCTAAATCCCTGATCCTGCCCTTAATACTTATAAAATATTATCCAAGACACAAGTAAAACAAAGATTATTTGGCCCAAAGTGCAACGCTTGAATTTTACTGGCAGTGAAGACCAAGTTCTTATTTAAAGATCATAAGTGAATGATATCAAAGAACCACTGTAAATTAGCCTGATCATTAACATGGTTAATAATCAATAACCAGGAAACGAACTAAACTTGAATGAAAATAAGAAAAACTGCCATAAATATGAAGAAAAATACTCTTTTAATGAGCACTTTCATCAGTAGATGCACTTGACTTCATCAGATTAGATAAAACATTAACATCACTTCCTTTTAAAAGCCAGGCACCACCACATGACCACAATTAATTTCCTCTACAGGATTCAAATTGTATTGCAACACTGTTTCTCAAGCTGTATTGCCTCTACAGGATTTAGATTGTATTGCAACACTATGTTTTAAAATTAAACATTGAAATATATAGGTTCATAGGTAAGTACTAGGCTATCTGCCCAAGGGCATTTATAAGCCTAGCAAGAATGTGTTGGCTTTCGCCACCCACTTAGATTAGTTCCCTCTGCCTCTGTCCAGCAGAGCCATTAGTTCCCTGCGCCACTGTCCAGCAGAGCCACTGCAGTGATCTCTGGAGTAAATTTTCTGTTTCCCATCCACCTGTCAAGGTTTCTCTTGAAGAGTGTTAGTGAGGGGCTCTGCCTGATGTATATTGGAATCCTGTTCCAAAGCATGGGGAGTCTCTGGGACAGGAATATATCCCTCCAGCATGTCCTATTTATCATTGTGGTGAGGTTTATATCTCTAGAGCGCGTGGCTCTCCAGGATTTGTTTTTTTTTAGGTGGAACATGTCCATCAATTCTGGGTTGGACATGGCCTTGTATGTCAGGCAGAGATCACCTCTGAGTCAGTGGTATGCAACCGAGTACAGCTGGAGTTTCTTGGGTCAAGCTGCATAGGGCATCTGTTTGAAGCCAGTAATCCTCTTGGTGAGGTACTTTTGTGGTCTTTCCAGCTGTTGCAGGTGTCTTGTAAGGTGCATCCCAAATGGGGTGTTGTATTCTATGATGGGGCTAATGAGTGATGAGTAGAGAGGCACAATAACCTCTTGTTCTAGATGCAAAGCCTTTTGTGATTAGGTGGGCCACATAGAAGGATTTTCTAATCACCTTGGCAATATGATTATCAAAGGAGAGATTACTATCTACTTGGGTCCCCAGATCCCTTATTACATTTTCTGTATTTAGTGGACTACCACCTATGTGGTAGTTCGCGGGTACTTTATTTTTTCCAAAGGGGATGACTATACACTTTTTGGCATTTAGCTTGAGGCCATGATTTTGACACCAGGTATCCATCTCAGTGAGACCCTTCTGGAGGGTGCTGTATCAGCTGGAGAATCCTTTATGGCCCCTAGTTTTCAGTTATTTGCGAACTTGGTCAGCCATAGTCCTCCTATGCTTACCTGTACCTCTGAGAAGTATATACCAAACAGGAGGGGTTCTAGGACTGAGCCCTGGAGGACGTCACTTGTAACTGGTTTATAGTTGGATGTAGAGCCTGCAACTCTCACCATGTGGGTTCTATTCATGTGCCAGTTGGCAACCCATCTCGCTACATAGGGGTTTATGTTCAAGCTGGTGAGCTTGTCTATAACACTAGAATGGGGAAAGGTGTCAAAACCCTTTGTGAGGTCTAGGTAGGCTGTTTGGACCTCCTTTCCCTCATCTAATGCCTTGGTAACTGTTTCAAAGAAGTCCACCAGGTTTAGGAGGCATGATCTGCCCTTAACAAAGCCAAACTGGGTAGGGTCCAAGGTTTGGAGGTTCCCAATGTCTCTGTTAATGAGTTCCATGATGATGCGCACCATAGCCTTGGCAGACCAGGCTAGTCAGGCTTACAGGGCGATAGTTCCCAGGGTCCGTTGTGGCTCCACCTTTGTGGAGTGGAATAACTGTTGCTGTGCGCCACTCTGTGGGTATGTAGCCTGTAGAGAGACTGAGTTTAAACAGTGTGTTTAGGTGAAGGGTTAGTTCATTTTGGAACTCTTGTAAGACACAGCCTGGGACATCATCCGGTCCCATTGAAGCTGTTTTTTTTGGCTTTGGATAGGGCTGTTTTAACCTGTGTGTCAGTGATTGACGGGGCCCTACATTCTTCTGGTATGGTTATGGGCCCTTTAGGGGGTGAGAGGGTGGTAAAGTTTGCACTAAACCTGTCTGCCAGAATGTTGGCAATATCAGTCGGTTAATTGTATTTTGTGTCATTCTGCACTAACTCAGAGCAGATCGTAGAGTTTCCACTTAGGTTCTTGACATAGCTAAATAATGCTTTGTGGTTATCTTTGGAGTTATTGGCAATCTTTCTTTTGAAATTAGCCTTGGATGATTTAATGAAGGATCATAGTTTCTTGCTGATACTGATCAGGGATGTCTTTCCTTCTTGGGATTTTACTCTTTGCTGTACTAGTTTCCTCCTTGTGTTGTATAGCTTGTTTATGGCAGGGGTTCACCAGACTGGTTTCCTTTTCTTAGAGGAGTGAGTCTTGATTTTACTTGGGATAGCATGATCCATGCATTCCTACAGATGCTCATCGAGTGCCTTTGTAAAGGTTTCAGCAGCTTGGATAGCACTGTCCTTTAGCATGAGGACTGTGAACCTTTCCACCTCGGTCTTAAGTAACGTGAAGTTTGCTTTTGAAAAGTTTTTCACGGTGGTTTCCTTGATTGGGGGAGGGGGCAAAATGTGGATATCCAGAGTGATTAGTCTATGGTTTGATCTAACCAGCGAGGGTTTGACCTCTGATGTGGAACACCGTCGCCCATGTTGGTGATGACCAGGTCCGATATGTTGTTCCCTCTGGTGGGGGTGTTGACCAGTTGATCCAGGGCATTCGAGTTTATAAATTCTAGGAAGCATTGGGCAAGGGAGTTAGTACTTGAATAGTTCTCCCAGTTTATGTTTGGGTAATTGAAATCACCCAGTATTAGGGTGTTTGGTAGGACCTTCATATTTCCCATTGTCTCCAGAAATGTGGAATGGGGTCCTGGTCATGGTGGGTGATCTGTAGCAAACTACAATTTGGATTGCAGTTTTGCCTGTTGTTTGTTGCACATGGATGATCTCTGATGCATTGTGCTGTGCCACTAACCTGGAGGTGTGGGTATCCTTAATGAATATGGATACATCCCCGCCTTTTGTGTTACGGTCCTGGTTCTGTGGCCGAAAGATATGGTATGAGTTATAGCCTAGTAGTGCTGTGGTGCTCTCAGGAGCCTTAAACCAGGTTTCTGTTACTACACAGATGTCGATGTTCTCCATACTGAGGAGTGCCTCGAGTGTGTGTATTTTGAGGTTTAGACTTCTGGCGTTGAGTAGCATTACCCTCAGTTTTTGATTACTTGTGCTATTTATGGTGGTGGGTTTGTCTTTTGAGCCTTGCCTAAAAAAGGCACTATGGGGGCGGCAAGAGCCTTGGCCAGTATTTGAAAGCCTAAGGGTGACAGGTACAAGCCATCTCTTGCGAAGTAATGTGGCTTGTCGAGCATGTCATCCCAGGTGGACAGATACTGGATCCCCTTTGAATTACACCAGAAACTTAGCCAGTTGTTGAAATTGATCATTTTTTCTTTATACTGTGGCATCATTCTTGGTGAGGGCAGGATGCTAATCAGGATCAGTGTCATACAGGCCTTGGCTACATGAGCAGAGAGCTCATCCATGTCTCTTTTCATGTAGTCCAGGGAGGTACTTTTGAGGTCATTCACACCAACATGGACAATGACAGAGTCATATTTGTACTTGTTCTGGAGTGACCTGAGTGCTTGTGTTATGTGGCAGATCCTGGTGCCCGACAGTCAGCTAACTGTAACCTTCTCCTTGTCCAGCCTGGTTAGTGGGACATCAGTGTGCCTGACTATAGAGTTGATGATTACTAGTGTGTTGGGTATGTTATTTTGCCTTAAGGGCTGTGATTACGTGGCACACTGATTATGTGAAGTATGTGTTTCATGGTTGGTGATGGGGTGTGGAGGTTGCTATGATGTCTGCTTTGGAGGTCTCTGTTGGTTTTGCAGATTTTTATTTAGAGCCTCTGAGTATGTTTTCATGTATTCATGTGTGTTATTTGCCGGTGTTGGTTTATTAGGTCTATGTGAGACTGGTGGTGTGTTGCAAGTATTACCCTTCTCCTCTTGACTGTCAGTTCCAGTCTTTGGTTGAGAGAGCTTTGCCTCCAGTTGTCTGTATAATTGCATCTCTCACATATATTAGTGTTTGATGGTAGGAGGAGAGGGTTGTCTGTGTACATGAGGCAGTTGTAACATTGCCTCAAAATGCCCAGATTCACCAGTTGGACTGGAGAGTACACCAGAAACTGCCCTGTGGACATGCCTGAATAGGTAGAGTAAGCTGTTTTTCTTATTGGCTGGTGGGGACGAATAGTGAGCCTTGTCCTTCTGGACAGTATAGGAGGGTCTAGTGCTAGGGTTAATTAGTGCTTGCTATGAGTTTTGAGCAAGTGCTTGACTGTGAAATGAATGGTTTGAGTGCTAAAGGTGAAGCTTTGTCTAGTTCCAAGGGAAAAATTGAAGAGTAGACTTTGTGGAGCCAAGAATAGTTTAACTCTAGCTTACCAGCATTGCCCGGTGTGCAAAACGGTGCAAATGCAGTTTTTATAGTAGGGAAGTGAAAGAGGTAGAAATTAGACTAAAATGGCTGATAAACTACTAATTTCTGGGCTGAAACCACTCCTCCAGGGACAGATAGGCTGCTCAAAGCTCCCATCTCTCACAGGTGAACAGAGAAACTTCCTTCTATCCAAGTAAGGTATGAGCAACACAGAAACTTGTAACACAGCCCTGGATTCAGGAATAACCTGAAAACTGGACTATACTAGTTCAGAAAGGCTGGGAAACAAGTATATTTTTTGTTTTTTTTTCAGAAAATAGAGCAGATACAATCACAACAACACTTTAAATGCACAGAAAAGGCTATTGCACTTTAGTGTGTAGCCTACAACAATTAAACAGATTATTTAAACACAAAAATGACTTACTTCAAGTGCAGACAGCAAATAAGTACAATATGTAGCAATAAAAAACTTTCTAAATCACAGAAACGCTAAAATAACTAGTGTTTTAGGAGGAATTAGTTAAGACAGCAGGAAAAGCAGAAAAATTATACTTAATCACTCCAAAGTCTCTCTTTTGTCTCTCTGCTGCTGTAGACTCTGCAGAACACCTGGAAGGCACTTGTTGAGCGGAATACAAGTGCAAATACTGTGCAAATGTGGTTTTTATAGCAGGGAAGTGAAAGAGATAGAAATTAGCCCAAAATGGTCAATAAACTACTAACTTCTGGGCTGAGACCACTCCTCTAGGGACAGATAGGCTGCTCAAAGCTCCGCTCTCTCATAAGTGAACAATGAAACTTCCTTCTATCCAAGTAAGGTATGGGCAACACAGAAAATTGTAACACAGCCCTGGATTCAGCAGTGACCTGAAAACTGGACTATACTAGTTCAGAAAGGTGGGCAACAAGTATATATATATATATATATATATATATATATATATATATATATATATATATATATATATATATATATTTCAGAAAATAGAGCAGATACAATCAAAACAATACTTTACCCAATTAACCAGCAGTCTTCAATCAGACAAGTTCTAACTGCAGACTACAGCCACTAGGGTACAGAGAAACCTTCTCCAAAAAAGACGGCCTGGATCAGTGCACAAGTTATACAAACAAAGCTAGATCCAGCAGGCCTGAATCTAGTCTATGCTACAGCAAACAAGGCATACTGATTTCATAAAAAAACAGTTCAAGTAAGCATGCGCAATAAGCCTTTAACCAGAAATTCCCAGCTCAGAAGGGCAGAATCTGGCCTCTCCTCCCACAAGAGTGCAGACCACAAACCTTCTTACTGTAAAGTAACTGGCCTGAAGCCCAAGTGTTTAACCCAGAACTAATACACTTTTAGAATGACAGACACTGAGCCTTCAATCAGCAGTTCTCAACTTATAAGGATGTACGCTACCTGTCCTGCCACAACAATGCAGACCACAAACCTTCTTAATGTAAAACAACTGTTTGAAGCCTAAGTGCTTTAACCAAAGGACTTAGAATAACAGTTACAATTTAATCAGACTACTAGCAAGCAGTAATAAAGGCAGCAGAATAAATTCAATTAAGTACTTTTAAGAAGAGGCGAAAGCAAAATAAGGTAATAAAGTAGGAAGAAACACAAATACAGTAAAGCAGATGAAGTGGCATTTTTTTTTTGTAGAGGGAGGAGATTAAGATACTATAGTGGAATGTCCTTCCCAAGTGCTTTCTCTGTACACAGCAGAGGAGATGGGACTGGTAGGAGTATCTGAAATCAAAATATGATCTCACTGTTCTCAGTTGAGTGAGCAAATGAGATGGGTCCAGGAGGAGTGTGCAAAAACAGATTTACAGCAGGGGTGGGCAATTCCAAAGCCACCAAGATTAACATCAAGACAGGAAAAAGGGGGGGGGGTGGGAAAATAACTGCAGATAGACAGAGACACACAATATTTAGTGAATCAAAGCCACGCAATATTTATTGAATCAAATCTTAAATAAGCGCAGAGAAAAGTATACTTAAATCAGCTTGTGTCCAGTTGATATATGCAGACAAGTCACAGTAGCAACATCGATTAAAATGATTACTAGAAATGTAACCAACACAGATTTTAATGCAAGCAGAACCCCCCAGGCTAACACTAACACAGGAATTTCAAAGCAGTCTAACAACTTTCAATGAGCCCAGATGGCTACACTTTTTCACACTTCAGGCAGCTAACTGCAGATAGACAGAGACACACAATATTTACTAAATCAAAGACACACAATATTTACTGAATGAAATCTTAAATAAATGCATAGAAAAGTATACTTAAATCAGCTTGTGTCCAGTTGATATATGCAGACAAGTCTCATTAGCCAGCAACTCTGATTAAAATGATTACTAGAAATTTAACCAACACAGATTTTAATGTAAGCAGAACCCTCAGGCTAACACTAACACAAGAATTTCAAAGCAGTCTAACAACTTTCAATGAGCCCAGATGGCTACACTTTTTCACACGTCAGGCAGCTAACTGCAGATAGACAGAGACACACAATATTTACTGAATCAAAGACACATAATATTTACTGAATCAAATCTTAAATAAGTGCAGAGAAAAGTATACTTAAATCAGCTTGTGTCCAGTTGATATATGCAGACATGTCTCAGTAGCCAGCAACTCTGATTAAAATCATTACTAGAAATGTAACCAACACAGATTTTAATTTGATTAAGAAATAATAATAAAAATTGCAAGACAAAACAAATTACAATAGTGTGTTCGTTCTTCACACTAACCCATATGTATAAATAAATAACAAACAATCCAGCATACTGTTGATACACTAAAACAGTGTAAAAAATATATTATAAACATACATTGATCACATTTTCCCCTACTTTCCTTATTTGCTGTGCAAGTTAAAACATTACAAAACTATCAAAGATAAAATTCAGCTTTCAGTTTTAAATAACTAGAGAGGGAAATATCATTCAGCCCAGGGGGGTTGTTGGCATTAAATCTTAACTGCTACATACATTCTCTAAATTCGAGAAACAATTCTCGTGGACCCCTCCATTGTTAAGAACAACTTGGTCAAAGGCAATAAATTTAAATCTATGGTCAGGATTTTCCTTGATGTGCAATGCTAATGCATTTTTTTCATTGACTTTTTTAATATAATAATTGTGTTGGTATACACACACTTTGAAAGCATTTTTAGTCTTACCTATGTAAAATCCTTCACAGGATTGGGATAAGGCTGCATAAACTACAGAAGTGCTGTTACAATTCAACCTATGGTTCAAATGTATTAGACCATAATGTGCAATATGGAAGGTGTCCATTTCAAAAATACTGGAACACTGTGTAAAATGATCACATTTGGTCATCCATCCTTTTTCATAGGTTTTATAACCCTCTGCATTTTGTTCAAGTACATTTTTAAAACAAGCATCTATTTATATACAACACATGGCTTTTCCCCCACATTTTTTTAACAATTCTTGATCTCTTCTAAAAATAAACCAGTTCTTATTTAATTTCCTTGATGTCATAAAATAATGGGTTATAAGTTAAAATAAAGGCCTTGCTGAAATCTTGGGTCATGTGTGTATCTTCACTCAAAGTGTTAATATTAGGGGTAACAATACCAGATGTATCAGTCCCTAATAATGGAAAAAAGTGTCCACATACCCTTTTTTCCGTGACCTCATTAAGAATTGGTTCACTAAAATTGTTAGGATACACTCTTTGTTGTAACATACCCCTCAACTTGTTCCTCTCTTCACAGAACATTTCTATGTCACTGATCATCTTGTGCCAATCTAATACATTGGCCTTTGACAACTGACTTTTTTTGAAAGTCAGGGTGTCCCCTCTCATAATGTAAGAGGGTAATGGAATATGTGGGTTTTCTGTATATCATGGTTTTAAAGTTCTCTTCTACTTCATCTCTGATAATAAATATATCCAAAAAATTAATCTTGTCACTACTTTTTTCCATAGTGAAATTTAAGAAAGCTGTACTAGTATTTAAAAATTCAAAAAATATCTGTACTTAATTTTCACTGCCTTCCCAGAATATTAATATATCGTCCAAAAATCTCCCATAGAATTTACACAGCTTGAATAGCTCTGAAGTGAATACCTGAGTGAGTTCCCACTGGGCCAAAACTATATTGGCAAACAGAGGAGCACAAGCCGCCCCCATTGCTACACCTGTTGTCTGTTTCTGGTTCCCAAATATGATGTAATTGTTGTTAAGGACCAATGCCATTAAAGTTCTAAGCATTAATATCCTTTCATGCCTTATATTTGTATTACTGCATAAAAAAATAGGTCAAGGCCCTCTTCATATGGTATTACACTAAATAAATCTTTTATATCGATGGCAGCCAAAATTAATTTATTACTATATAATTCTTTCTTGATTTTCTTCAAACAATCCCACAAATCCTTGAGTTTATGTTGGTATTCAAGAAGCGTAGATTTTAAATGAAAATCAAGACATTTCTCTAAAGGTGTTGTTTTCCATGCTGTTGCATCCACAATAGGCCTTAAGGGGGTTCTGATGCTTTTATGTATCTTGGGGATTCCAAATATTGTTGGAATTTTGGGGTACATTTGTGTTAGAAAGCTATGTTCTTCCTGTGTTATCTGATAGTTAAATAATGAATCATTCAAAGTGACATCAGTATTTCTGTTAGCTATAGTAAGCTCATTTAGAGAGCTTTCCACATAACAGCCTCCATATAGAATCCCCAACATTTTATCTGTGTACATTTGTTGGTCCATGACCACCAAACCTCCCCCATATCAGGCTTCATAATTCTAATGGATTTCTTAGAACAAATACATTTAAAATCTAAGCTTCTTGATTACCACATAATAGTGGAACATAGTAAAGATGCTGAGTGGATAGAAGAAGTAATAGAACGCATAAGATGTTCAAATGTACAGGATATGAAATGGGATGAAGTAACAACCAAAGAAACTGAAATAACATTAAGAAAAGCTCCTAAATGGAACCCCCGGGCCTAGATATAGTACCTAACTGCTAGCTAAAAATATTAACATCTTTATATGAATGTTTAGCCATGATTAAGAACTATTTATATGCTCACCCTAAACAGACGCCAATTTGGTTAACAACAGGAAAAATGATACTCCTCCTGAAGAGTGAACCTGCAAGATATCTGAAAAACTATAGACTGATAACTTCTCTTCTAATGATGTATAAACTATATACTGGAATCGATGCCTACAGAGGTTATAGCCATTTCGAAGAAAACTAATTCATGGCAATAGAACAAAAGGGCAACAAAGGAAAGTCATATGGAGCAAGGGATCATTTGTTGTTAAATAGTCATAATGGAGAATTGTAAAAAGGGAACAGTCTAAGTATGCCATGGACAGACTATAAAAAAATCAGTTGACAGCATCCCACATTCATGGATAAAAGAGTGCTCACAAAATGTATAGGATACATCCTACATTGATCAATTATATTACAGTGACCGTGGCAAACCACTTTGCAGCTAAACCATGCTAAAGGACAAATTATTATCCCAGTGATAAAAATTCAAAGGAGGATATCCAGGGTGGCTCTCTGTCACACCTGCTCTTTTGTCTTGCCCTTAACCCATTAAGCTGTATACTTAACAGATTAGGTCATGGCTACAGTTTTGCACCGAAAAAACAACAATGTCTAAAGACTTCTTGTCTTCATTTTGTGGATGATTTAAAACTGTATAGGTCATCAGATGAGGAACTGAAAGTACAACTGCAAGAGGACAAAACTTTCTCAGATGATATCAGAACACCATTTGGTCTTGATAAATGTGCAAATGCAACCTTTAAAGCAGGAAAGTTGCAGCACCAAAACATATCAGTCTTGGACAGGAATGTGTCATAAAAGAACTTGAGCAAGAGGGAGTGTATAAAAATTTGGGAGTTGATGAAGGATCAACAATAAAACATTTACAAATGCAAACAAAACTTAGTAAGGAATATTTCCGAAGACTAAAATATATTCTGAAAACAGCCCTAATATCCAGGAACAAAGTCCAAAGTCTAAACCAATTTGCTCTTTCTATTCTAACTTACAGTTTTGGGGTGATAGACTGGCCCTAAATGATATTGGATCAGTTGGACAGGAAAACAAGAAAAATGCTTCATGCTTTTCAAATAATTTATAAAAATCAGTGCCTACCAAGATTATATATTCCTCATTCTGAAGGAAGTATGGGCTTCCTTGAAATTGATTACATACATAGCTCTGCAATCGTAGGACTGTATACATATCTGCTGACCTCATCAGATCCAGACATAGTGAAAGTTTTAAACATGAGGAGAACAAGTTTAAGATATCCTCTATGCTTACATTAACCAAAGCATATCAATGTCAAGCAAGAATGTAAACTAAACCAGAAGTAGATAAAAATCAAGCAGCAAATGAATGTGCCAAAAAACAAAATAAGAATATAAAGTGAAGGGTCAGCTGAGAAGGTAAAAAATGTAGAAAATTCATAAATATAGTAGCAAGCACAGAAAACTCCTGGAGCAACCTCATGTCGATCATGATTAAATGTAGGAATGGCTAAGGAGAGGTGAATTTAAACCAAAAGATGAAATGTTAATATTGGTGGCCCAGAATAATGGTCTGTGTACACATTGGTTTACAAAGTTCATTGAACATGTCAGAGCAACAGACAAATGCAGGGTTTGTAAAACAGAATTGGAAACAGTTGTACATCTTGCAGCTGGGTGTGATATACTAATGGCAGAAGGCCTGCATATTGAAAGACATAATGTGGCAAGACTGTTGCAGTGGGATTGTGTAAACATTATAATACTGAATGAAGCAGTGGAAACATGAGCTATAAAGCATTATATAAAATTATGAAGTTAATATCACACAGGATCACCCATTACCAACAGTTAAAAAAAAAAGACGCGAGAAAACCAGATATAGTAGTTCATGAAAAGAAAACAAAAGTAGCATTGATCATTGAAATTGCTACACCCAGTGATTACAGTATCTTACATATAGAGAGACACAAATAAAATATCAAGATTTGCAGGCAGAAATGAGGACGATGTGGAAGAATGATACTTAGTTCCAAAAGTAGTAGGAGCAACAGTTCTTATAAAAAAGAATATGCAATTGTACTTAGATACAGTGGATATAAAAAGTGTACACACTCCTGTTAAAATGCCAGGTTTTGGTGATATAAAAAAATGAGACCACAATAAATCATTTTTATACTTTTCCCACCTTTAATGTGACCTATAACCTGTACAATTCAATTAAAAAACAAACAAATATGTTAGGGGGATAAATATAAAAAATAAAAAACCTACGATAAGCTGATAGCATAAGTGTGCACACCTTTAAACTAATACTTTGTTGAAGCACCTTTTGCTTTAATTACAACATTCAGTCTTTTTGGGTACACACCTGCCATCAATTAAAGAGACTCTGATTAACCCCAAATAAAGTTCAACTGTCCTGGTAGGATTTTCCTGACATTTACGCAGTTACCTGCTACAACAAAAGCCATGGCTCGCAGAGAGCTTGCAAAGCATCAAAAGGGATCTCATTGTTGAAGGTATCAGTCAGGAGAAGGGTACAAAAAAATTTCCACAACATTAGATATACCATGGAACACAGTGAAGACAGTCATCAAAAAGTGGAGAAAATGTGGGACAACAATGACGTTGCAAAGAACTGGACATCCCTTCAAAACTGATGAAAAGACAAGACAAAAACTGGTCAGGGAGGCTGCCAAGAGACCTGCAGCAACACTGAAGGAGCTGCAGGAATTTCTGGCAAGTGCTGGTTGTGTACTACATGTGATAATCTCCCGTATTCTCCATATGTCTGGCCTATGGGGTAGGGTTGCAAGATGGAAGCCTTTTCTTACACAGAAAAACTTCCAGGCCTGGTCAAAATTTGGAAAACAATACATCAAGTCTCTCAAAATATGTGGGAAAATTTGTTATGGTCTGATGAGACTAAGGTTAAACTTTTTGGCCACAATTCCAAAAGGTACGTTTGACGCAAAAACAACACTTCGCATCACCAAAAGAATACCATCCCCATGGTGAAGCATGGTGGTGGCAGTATCATGTTTTGGGATTGCTTTCCTTCAGCTGGAACTGGGGCTTTAGTCAAGGTGAAGGGAATTATGAACAGATCCAAATACCAGTCAGTTTTGGCCCAAAACCTTCAGGCATCTGCTATAAAGCTGAAGATGAAGAGGAATTTCACCTTTCGACATGGCAATGACCCCAAGCATACATCCAAATCAACAAAAGAATGGCTGCACCAGAAGAAAATTAAAGTTTTGGAATGGCATAGACCTAAATCCAGTAGAAAATCTGTGGGGGTGACCTGAAGAGGGCTCTGCACAAGAGATGCCCTCGCAATCTGACAGATTTCGAGTGCTTTTGTAAGGAAGAGTGGGCAAATATTGCTAAGTCAAGATGTGCCATGCTGATAGACTCCTACCCAAGAAGACTGAATGCTGCAATTAAATCAAAAGGTGCTTCAACAAAGTATCAGTTTAAGTGTGTGCACACTTATGCAACCAGCTTATTGCACATTTTTTTTTTATATATTTTTCCCCTAACAGATTTGTTTGTTTTTCAATTATAGGTCACATTAAATGTGGAAAAGTTTTGAAATGATTTATTGTGGTCTCATTTTTTTTATATCACAAAAACCTAGCATTTTAACAGGGGTGTATACACTTTTAATATCCACTGTATGTTGCTGATGCATGTAACACCATATGAATTGCACAATGAGTCAATTTTTGGCACATTGCAGTTGCTGCAAAGATTAAAACAATACTAATTTCATTAACTTTAATCATACTTTGACTTAGGAATGGGGTCCTTTACCATCATGGTACGAAAACCCCAAAAGTCTTGGAGAAATAAAACTGGGAAGAAAGCACATTTGCAGCACATTGTGGGTGCTGAAAATAGCAATTTTGACTAACATCAAAGATTGAAACAATACTAATTTCACAAACTTTAATCATACTTTCACTTAGAAATGGGGTCCATTCCTGTCATGGTAATAGAAACACAAAAGACTTGGAGAAATTAAACTGTGAAAGGAGGTCCATTGCCTAAGACTGTCCACTGTCTAAGATATTTAAAAGGTAATTAACTCATGTTCATTTAACAGTGTGATGAAGCATTCAAGTTGAATGTGAATGCACATTTTCATCATCTTTTTATTTCAATAAATGGTCAGCTTCTTATAGTCGTTGTGTGTTCTCAACAAACTCTGTTTTTGGATTAAGTAGCATTACCCTCAGATTTTGCTTGCTTGTACCTGTTATGGTGGTGAACTTGTCATTTGCATCTTGCAGAAAAAAGGCAATATAGGGGTGGCAAGAGCCTTTGCCGGTATCCAGAATCCCCAGGGCAACAGGTGCAGGCCATCTCTGGCAAAGCATTGTGGTTTGTCGATCATGTCATCCCAGGCAGTCAGATACTGGATCCCCTTAGAATGACACCAGAAGCTTAGCCAATTGTTGAAGTCAATCATTTTGTCCTTGTACTGTGGTATCATTCTGGGTGATGGCAGGATGCTACTCAGGGCTAGGGTCATATCTGCCTGGGCTACAAGATCGGACAGCTCCTCCATGTCTCTTTTCATGTAGTCAAGGGAGGTATGTCTCAGGTCATTCACACCAACATGGGTACCTGATTTTATTAAAGAAATCAAGAAAAGAAAAAATCAAACAAAGGCTAAAGCAATCCCATGGCTAACTATAGACACTAAGCAGCTCATGAAACACAGAGATAAAGTCTGGTCTCGGTACCAAGCAACCAAGAAACAAAATGCCCTGTTAAACTACTGTCAGCAAACTACTGTCAGCTAAGAAACTCAAGTCAAAAAACAAATTAAAAATGACAAAAAAATCTACTACACAATAACCCAACAAAAACACCATAACAACCCCCCAAAATTCTGGACCTCCATAAAACAACTGGACAATCCTGGACAATTCACCACCCCAACCACTTCCTCTCCTAATTTAACTGATAACATAGCCACCCAATTTAACCTTCATTTCACAAATTCAGTACAATCCCTACTAAATAACAACAGCACTACCCCATTAACCATTGTCCCTACCACAAATTCCCAACCCAACTCTTTCACTATCAATAATATCCAGACTAGCTACATAAAAAACTCAACAAACTAAAACCAACATTGCATGCAGCTGACCTCATACACAATGAATTTCTCAAAATAGCAGCCAACACCATAGCTTACCCTGCCTCTATACTAATAAAATGCTGCATCTCTGAACAATAGATCTCCAAACTTTGGAAAATCTCTTATATTATACTCTTACACAAAGGTGGAACTTCTACCCAATTATCTAACTATAGACCCATCGCTCTACTCCCACTTTTGGCCAAAATCTTAGAACAATGCAGACATATGCAACTACTGGCATATCTACTAAGCAATAATATTCTAATACACACCATGATTTTAGACCTAAACACAGCACCACTACTCCTCTTATAAGCTTCAAAAACACAGTTATTCAATTCAGAAATAAGAAACATATTGTAGCCTTCATCTTCCTTAACATGTCAAAAGCTTTGGACATAGTCTGCCATCAAAAATAAGTCAGTGTACTAGCCTCCCTCAACCTCTCCCCAATAGCCATCTCATGATTCCAAAGCTATTTGTCTGAAAGACCGCAAGCAGTCAGATGGCAAAACAAAATGTCATCCTATCTCCCTGTCTCAGTGGGGGTACCGCAAGGCTCCATTCTTGGCCACTTTTTTTTTACCATCTTTATGAATAACCTTATAAAGCTCAGCAACTACTATACAATATACAGATGACTCACCACTAATCTGTGTGGCCTCTTCCCTCCCCAACCTTTTACAAACTACTCAAAAATCTCTCACTGCCATAGAACAATACCTATCAACTAATCAACTTACACTTAATCCCAACAAGACCAAATTAATGCTATTTATAAACCACAAAACAGCTCAACCCTCCTCCCCATTTATTATCTACTCCCAAAACAACACCAGAATTGAACCAGTAGACCACACCAAACTACTAGGAGTAAAAATTGACAAAGCATTCAAATTTGACACACACACAGCCCAGACAATCAAAAAAGGAACACATCAAACTTGGCTCACTCTACAGAGCTAGCCCATACCTTACCCAAGCCTCCAAACATGCCATAGCAAGAACACATCTACTATCCACCCTGTCATATGCCTCCCCAGTTCTTATAAACATAAGAAAAAACTGACATGCACAAATTAAAGTCCTGCTACAGTAAAATAGCCAGATTTGCCACAAATCACACAGACAGATCATACTACTGCATAGCTCTCCAACAACTAAATTGGTTTGAACTCTTTAACCTCTTAATTCTTAACTAACTTACCATCCCCCCACACAATCATACACCAAACCGACAATTGTCCTGCCCTCAAACACTTAGTACAACCCTATTCCAACAGCAGATATCTCCAATCATGAAATAAACTTTTACTTGAGGTTACTAGAGTGAACAGTTATGGAGATGCCCTATTCTCCAATCAAATAGCTAAAGCATGGAACTCTATACCCCAACATATACTTCATACAACTAACCGTTTTTAATTCAAAATTCTCCTCAAAGATCACCTAACAAACAACTGGCTGTGCTCCTGTACCACACCAGGATGATAAAACAAAACACTCCTGCACCTCTCTTTCTCACTTGCTAATAATCCACTATAACACACATACCTGAACAATGTCTTCTTCTTATTTCCTATATTGTATTAAGACAAATAATATCAAAAATTGTTCTCTCTAACTAAATACACATGTGCCTTACTAAGGTTTTTTATTTTAATTCAGTAATTATGTGACTCCTTCCTTGTATTGTACACCACTGACATATTGTATATCCCTGACTTGTATTGCACTCTACATGCTTGTTTGTTATCTGTGCTATTCAGTCTATAAAGGTTGTAATGAGGAGCTTTTCTCCCTAGGCCTCCACTGAAAATGGGCTTTTTGACCCAGTCGAAAACTCCCGGTAAACAAATGTAAATAAATAAGTAAATAAATAAATGACTGCTTGATCTGCTTTTCAAATAGAAAACAGGCATTTTTGAGTGTGTCACACTTCATACAACTTGTCATATGTCTTAGGCACCCAAGGTTGCTGATCAGGATGGTGTGTTGCAGTTAGAAAAGCTTTCTCAAAAGCAAGCAATAGAGGAGACATAGCTGCAGCTTTAAGCATCTGTATCTGCAACAAATTATAATACAGTTTCTGTGCCATAGGAATTTCATTCTGATCCCACTAGAACACCTATTTTGTACTGCAGAAAACTGTTAGTGAAAACATTTTTTTTTCAAGACGGAAATCTGAAGCAGTACTGTCCTCAGGATCAGAATGCTCAGACAAAGAAGAAACTCCAGAGATGCACCTTATTCCCAGTAAATCTTTCCTGTTCATGGAAATAGGAGCAGCTGACAAGATGATCTTCTCACTAAGCACATTCTCCCTTGATAATGCCTGACTCCTAGCTACATTGAACTAAGCATCCAAGACTCCATCCCTACCAAGTGAAGACCCTTTACCTGCCCCTCTCCCACACAAGGGAGGTGTCTCCCTTGCCCATTAAGGACATCCTTACAGACATAGAGGATGTAGCTGACCTCCCTCTCTTTAATTATTTGAAGGCTCTGGCAAGAGGATCTGGGGAACAAGATGGATGGTCTGAGGAGCAATTATTGGCCACAGCAGTGTCACCCATCAATAGCTGAGGCAAATTAGGAGATGGCTTAACCCCTGAAGACCCCCTAACAATTTTTTTTTCTCTTTGTATGCTGAGGAAAAAAATGGGGACAGACTGCTCAATAAGCAGGGAAAGAGGCCTGAAGTGTGGATAGTGAAGCCCTGAGGAGTTATTAGGGCGAATGGCAGAGAACAAGTAGTACTGAAATTTTTAAAAACAAAGCATTTATATATGATAATAGAAATATTATAAAACAAATATACATATCTAAAAGAACAGTAATAACTAAAGTAACTATTTACAATGACATATATTATAAATCAAAGCTTTTTAAACAGAAAAAGGAAAATAACAGTAGTTGTTAGTTAATTATTAATGTCTGTTTATCCAACAGTTATTTGAATTTCAAACAAAAGTACAAATAGAACAAGTACAAAAAGAACACGTACTTCTGAGATAAGTAAACCACTGAAAGTTCCTCACAAGCACACTGTCT
Source organism: Protopterus annectens (assembly GCF_019279795.1). Classification (NCBI taxonomy): domain Eukaryota; kingdom Metazoa; phylum Chordata; order Ceratodontiformes; family Protopteridae; genus Protopterus; species Protopterus annectens. Next base: position 628,389,944 of record NC_056741.1, read on the forward strand.
TGTCTTAACATGCAAAGATTCAATAAGTAGAACAGTTTTTACTCAAAAAGTAAATATTTCCTCACAAAAGGTTTACACAAGCACCAACATAACAACGCTATTGTCCCAGTGCATATCAGGCAGGTAATTAAACTGACAAGAAAAGTAAACATTTTAGTAATAAAAGTAATAAAATAGGAAGACTTTCCCGAATGGGGACTTATCTGCCCAGCTATTGAGGGCTCACTGACTGACTGCCTGATAGAACCTCAGTGTATGTTATGAAAGAGTTCATGTTGCTGACAAAACACTCAGCAGTATTTTGGTTCTCCAAGAGCTATTTGTAAGGAACACATTGAGCACTCCTTGCATTTGGTGTGCATGGAGGCAGGAGTGATCAAACAATTAACTGCAGGGTCTGATTGGAATTTGAAAATAGAAATTTGTGGGTCTAGGGAACTTTCTATAATCTATCAGAATTCTTAGTGGCAGGAAGTTGACTGTCAGGCATATAGCAGGCTGACAAGCAGGACCGGCGCTCCCCCCAACACCACCCGGTGCCCCCATCCTGGTCTTCCTACACCATCCAGATTACTTTTTCTTCCTTTTTCTCACAGTTTGTCCGACTCTTCATTTTTTATTTTGTATTCATTCAACATATTTTAAAGAAACCACTTCTTTACTACAAGAATAAACAAATACTTAAAAAGTGCCCCTGCTAGAGCGGTGCCCTAGGTGGCCACCTAGTCGGCCTATGCCTAAGGCCAACTATGCTGACAAGAAAAAAATCCTATAATGATAGTAAGACAGAAGGAGCTGTAGGCTGACAGAAATCAGACTGTAGTAAATTATATATTTGATGGGATAGTGGCATTTCATTCTGCTCCTTTTGAAACAACTCTAATTCTGGCTATAGTTTCAGAAAAAAATATAACTCTTCAATGGGAGAATCTGAAGAAAAACTTTCTTCAGAATCAGATTCCCCTTACTGTGGCGTAGGTTTTGGAGAAATACAATCCCATTCTAATTTATATCCTTCAGACTGGGTATTAGTATCTGAAACAGAGAGAAATCTTTTTCTTTTACAATTCTGTGAGGGATCAGAATTTAATGTATGAAAGGCTTGAAATAACCCCTATGAAAACTTTGCCAGTCTTCTCTGTCCATCCTATGTGAAGCAGAAGATATGCCTAATTTTACATGTCCTTTTCCTATCAGACCCCTTGAAAAAGACTGATCCAAAGATGAGACTCTTCCTCTTGAATCAGGCTACTTAGGCAGTATTGTGGTAAAGCATTACCCGTTCCCTTCTCTGAGACAAACAAGTGTGGTTCTCACTTGCCCTAAGAGGACAAACCAATAGCTGTAGAGGAGGTGCTTATTTCCCAGTCCTTACTGGCTTCCTGAGGAGCAATGCCAGTGGGATCAAGAGAAAACAACGAGTGTTCCGAGGTAGCTAATTTGTCGATAGCAGAATTACTCATCGGTAGCTGCAGCTAGATGATGAAAGTCTCCTGTAAAACATTCTTCTTCCTGTGGATAGGGGAAGAAAGAACCAAACAGCCAGAAGTCTGGTCCATTTTCTAGCTGAAAAATAAGCCTGATATGTGGGTAGCAGAGCCTTGAATAGTCTGTGAAATGCATGACAGGAATTTCAAAGTTTTGAGATAAAATTTTAAGTGGCAACCCTCAAATCCTCAAGTCCAAAACATTATCTTTAATTTTCGGCAAAAAGATTCATTTGTTTTTGCAAAAAAAAATATTTAAAAAAAAGTTGAGTTAAAATGTTCTGTGACAAGTACTATAAACACTTTTTCTAACCTAAATATATCATTTTGTAAATATAAAATAAACTTTTCCTCTGGAAATTTGATAAAGTGGAAGGTTTTGCCCAGAAGGGGACTTATTTGCCCAGCCTTGCTGCAATGCTAGCCAATCACTGATCATTTCACGCCTGCAGGGAGACTACACTTCAACAGCAAGAAAGTTCTGAAGGTTTGGCACCCTTATCACTGTCATTGTATGGCTCTCCTCAAGCCATTCAGCAATTAGGACACATGAAAGGTGCCCTAAAGCTTTGAATGCTGGCCAGTTATCATATCCTTGGCAGGATATAACCCACATAGCTTAGGCTACTGTAACAGTGATCTTATGATGAGCATCACACAGGAGTATTGCCACCATGTAAGTTTTAAAATAAATATTCCAATAGTCTCTATGTATAAATGGTTTTAGAAATATAACTGTAAATAAGAACAGGCAGTACTCTAGGGCTTAAGTGGAAAGTCTGCATACATTTGCAAGACTTAGCATGGATTTAAATTCCTTCAGTCAGATGTGTACAGGAAAGCTGCAGAGAATTGAAAACTCAGCTACATAAAAGTATGTAAATAGTGTAGATGATATACATAATGAAATAATAAACAGGTAAGTCACATAAATAATCTCACAGAGATTATATTCCTTCAACAGGACACTGTCAAGTACCAAGATACAGAACAGCCATACACAGCAATTATAACTATATAAATAGGGCATATTAAACAGTTTCAGTCAGATTTAATAAAAAAAAATATTCAAACATATAAAAGAAGCAAGATCTACAAATATCCTTGTTGTAGAGCTTGGAGAGGAAAACACCAGTAAGTTAATTAACTACAGACAGAAAGGCAGGCCATGGACTAAGTGTCAGAACCCCTGGATCCTGTTAGATCTACTTTCTGCACCATTTTCACTGGTAAGAGGTAACTTACTAATGCAGGATGCATGTAGCAGAGGACAGGAAAAATGGTGTGCCAGGTGCTCCAAATATAGGGTGGCAGAGTGGGTGAGGGACATGAAGGATGGACTGAATTATGTGGCATGCACAAACATTGTAAGGCTGGAATGGGAAATGCAGGAACTCAGGAAGCAGGTGTGTGAGGAAGGAAAAGTAGTGTGGAAAGATAGAGTCATATCCCATATGGTGGCAGAGGTGGTAAGTTTCACAGCCTCCACGCTAAAGGATAACACTGCCCAAGATGCAGAATCCTTTACAATTGCACTACATGAGCACCTACAAGGATGCATGGATCCCTAGCAAAACCAAGACTCACTCCCCTAAGAGAAGGAAACCAGCCTGGTGGACCCCTGCCATAAACAGGTTATACAACAGAAGGAGGAAACTAGTTCAGAAAAAAAGCAAATCCCAAGAAGGAAAGACATCCCTGATCAGTATCAGTAAGAAACTAAGGTCCCTCATAAAATCATCCAAGGCTAACTTTGAAAGAAAAATAGCCAAGGATTCAAAAGATAACCACAAAGCCTTCTTTAGCTATGTCAAGAATCTAAGTGGCAACTCACAGATATGCTCTGAGCTAGTGCAAAATAGCACAAAATATACTGAACCTACTGATATTTCCAACATCCTGGCAGATAGAGTCAGTGTAAACTTCACCTCCCTCTCACCTTCAAAAGGGCCCACAACAATACCGGAAAAGTGTAGTGTCCCGGAAATCACAGAAGCACAGGTGAAAACAGCCCTTTCAAAAGCCAAAAGCACAGCATTAATGGGGCCAGATGGTGTCCCAGGCTGCGTCTTGCACGAACTACAGAATGAACTAACCCCCCACCCAAACACGTTGTTCATCCTCAGCCTCTCCACAGGCTATGTGCTCATAGAATGGTGCACAGCAATGGTTATTCTGCTCCACAAAGGAGGGGCCACAACTGACCTTGGTAACTATCGCCCCATAAGCCTGACTTGCCTGGTCTGCAAGGCTATGGAGCACATCATCATGGAACTCATTAAGAAAGACATTGGGAACCTCCAAACACTTGACCCAACCCATTTTGGCTTTGTTAAGGGCAGATCATGCCTACTAAACCTGGTTGACTTCTTCGAGACAGTCACCAAGGCCATAGATGAGGGAAAGGTGGTTCACACAGCCTACCTTGATCTCGCTAAGGCATTCAACACCATTCCTCACTCGGGTATTATAGAAAAACTCACCAGCCTGAACATAATCTCCCTACATCACAAGATGGGTTGCCAACTGGCTTACAGACAGAACTCACATGGCAAGAATAGCGGGCTCCAGGTCTGACTCTAAACCAGTCACAAGTGGTGTCCCACAAGGCTCGGTTCTGGGACCCCTACTGTTCGGCATATATTTCCTCAGAAGTACAGGCAAACACAGGAGGACTATGGCTAGCCAAGTTCGTTGATGACTGCAAACTGGGAGCCATAATTGACTCTCCGTCTGACATGGACATCCTTCAAAAAGGCCTTACTGAGACAGACACCTGGTGTCAAAGTCATGGCCTCAAGCTAAATGCCAAAAAATGCATAGTCATCCCATTTGGGAAAAACAAAACACCCAAAAATTACCACATAGGCGGCAGCCCCCTTAATACAGAAGAGGTAATAAGAGATCTGGGGACCCAGGTTGATAGTAATCTCTTCTTTGACAATCATATTGCCAAAGTAGTTAGGAAATCTTTCTATGTGGCCCATCTAATTACTAAGGGGTTCGCATCTAGAAATAAAGAGGTTATAGTGTCCCTCTACTCGTTACTCATCAGACCCATCATAGAGTACAATGCCCCATTTGGGATGTACCTTACAAGACACTACCAACAGCTGGAAAGACCACAAAAGCACCTCACCAAGAGGATTACTGACCTCAAACATATGTCCTATGCAGCCCAACTGAAAAAACTCTGGCTGTACTCAGTGGCATATTGCTTACTCAGAGGTGATCTCTGCCTGACTTACAAAGCCATGTCCAGCTCAGAATTGATGGACATGCTCCACCTAAAGAAATCCAAGTCACTGCGAGCCACGTGCTCTAGTGAGCTAAGCCTCACCACAATAAATAGAACATACTGGAGGGATAGATTCCTGTCACAGAGACTCTCCATGCTTTGGAACAAAATTCCTAACTGCATTAGGCAGAGCCCCTCACTGACACTCTTCAAGAGAAGCCTTGACGAGTGGATGGGTAACAGAAAATACACCCTTGGGATCACTTCATTGGCTCTGCTTGACAGAGGCTTAGTTAATTAATCAATGGGGTGGGGAAAACCGACACACTCTGGCTAGGCTTATAAATGCCCTCGGGCAGATAGCCTAGTACCTACCTATGAACCTATAATAATGAGACTGGTACAAAATGGTGGAATGCTCAATGGGGATGTTGCCAGATGAGCAAAGGGGTGGATCACTAATGTCAGCAACTTAGATGCATGATACCTTTCTCAGAGTATGCTCCCGTGCCTGTTAAGAATCAGAAATTACAATGCATGGCTACAGCAGAGAGAACGGAGAAAATATATAAGGTATATGGGCAAATGGGATAGATAAAGGCTAGGCAAGAACTTTATGTTTAGTATAGGTTCGACCTCAGTAGAAAAGGAGAATTTTGGCTTAAAGAGGGGTTTAAGTGGTATGTTGAAACTGGTGTTCCTGTTTTAGTTGAGATGCATGGCACAGAGATGAAGAAAGGGTAAAAGGACAGGAGAGACCCAAAAAAACAGTGTGGAGTTAGAAGTATATGCTACACAATATTAGATACCTAGAATAAAGAATAAGAAAATTATGAACCAGGCTGGGATCTGTCAATGTCAACATTACCAATAACAACAAATCTTGTGAACAAAAAATGACTGGATATAAATGTTCCAGGATACTGTATCTTGAATGATGAAAGGCAGATAACAGTAGGGGAGGATTACCTATTTAAATAAGAGTTAGGATAGCCTATGAAGGTAATGTAGGAAGAAAATGGAACAGAGAAATGGGGCTGAATGGCAGTGTTAAACAAGGCATGTACATTAACAGTCAAACTGCAGGCAGATGTGGAGAAAGTAGGTGGCCAGATACTATCTACCACCTTCAGACACAATAGTGGAGGAGGACAATCATTTGATGGACAAGTTCAAAAGTTCAGGGCAGAAATAGGGTGGTGGTGATGAAAGTTCTCCTTCTCCTAGCTGTTGACTGCTTAATCCCCACATTTGAAGCTGAAAGGGAAATGATCTTAATAGAAGCTTTAGATCAGGACAAATTTGTTACATACTATATTTTAACAGCACTCTATATTTTAGTTCTCATCATGTTTAGTAAAGTTTGTGATGCGCAGGAGAGATCTCCAGTGGGTAACAGCAAAGACGTTATAGACTGAACCACCTTAGACGAAAGCACAGAGACTCAAAAGACAAAGACAGAAGTGTGGGGATCCCTTAAAGGTTGGGGAAAAATATAATAAGTGGCAGTCGAGTTTCAAAATTACCTAAGCTCATAGAAATAAATGGCTGAGTCCCACAACCTGTGGATAAACAGCATTCTGTGAGATATGCAGAGGCACTTGCCCCAATTAAGGAAGACGAAGCTCTGGAGGACAAGAGAGTGGCTAAGAGATCATTGCAATATTAATAAATAAAGAGAAAATATTCAAATGATGGAAATATGTACGAAGGAAGTATATGTCATGTCAGAAGGGAAATAACTAAGCTGGTAAGGAAAGTCAATGTTGAATTGCAGAAGATACTCGCCTGGAGTAAATCAATAAGAGAAAAAAATATTTGTCAGTTACATTTTACAGGTGAAGAATGGGAACTCATACCTAAATAATTTGTTTAAGTATGGAAAGAAATCAGGGCTGACAAGAATATCAATGAAGTATTGAATAAGTTCTTTGTCTCAGTGTTCACAAAAGGGAAGGGCCCCATATTTGGAGGTGAAGGAGACAGGAGATGGTGAGGGATGAGAAGATGGGGCCCATATGGAAAGAGAGAGTACAAAAGGACCTTGTCAATAACAGTGCAAAGCCCAGGATACAGACTGGATACTGGTTATAGTTATCAAAAATGTACCAAATATCTTGCTGGAAGTCTCTTAGAAATCTATGCTAGATCTCTGGTCAGTGGGAAAGCAATAACTACCCTGTTCCTCATGGGATGTAGCAGTATCAGTCCCAGCAGCTACAGGCCAATTAGCCTAATGACATTGGCAGGAAAATGATTTTAAGAAAAATGGTTTGAGGCTTTCCTAAAATATATACATTTGCAGAATTCAACCCAGCATGGTTTTTCTGGCCAGATGACGCCAGACAAACCTCATGCAGTTCTGAGACTAGAAGCAAAGCTGGATGAGAGAGAACACTAGTTGGTGTGGACTACTTGGACTTCAGTAAGGCTTGCATTTGACTGAGTATTACACTGAAAACTATTCAGTAAGCAGAGGGGTCTATAAGTGTGACAGAAAGTAAAGAAAGAAATAGAGGAATAGATTTATAGGTTCATAGCTGTTTACTAGGGTAATGACCACAAGGGCCTTTTTAAACCTTGCCATGCATCACAAATCTCTGACAAGTTCTGTTACCCTTAATAAGTGTAAGCAGGGGCTTGGGAGATAAAACATTTACAAGCAGGGGCCTGGGAGATGAACCATTTACAGGTTGGCTATGTCCATTAGACATAGATGCCAAACCAGGGATGAATTTCTTGTTCCCCATTCAATTGTCCAAGTTATACTTGAATTAAGTTAGGGAGGAACTCTGCTTCACATGGATTGGGAGCCTGTTCCAGAGATAGGGTAGTCTCTGGGATACATACCTGTCTCTCCAGCAGGTCCTACTGATATCACAGGCAAGGTTTAAATCTTTATAACATGTCATTCTGGTGCTGTTTGTTTTGTGGCTATACAGGAGTTCCATCTGAGTGGGCTCTGACAATGCCCTGTGTGCTAGGCACAGATGTCCCCTCAACAGCCTGTAAAGACAGAATCCAGGGATAAGGCCTTGAGGTGGTCTGCTTTGGACATGTCATTGACACCTTGTATTCTTTTACTGAGGAACCTCTGTGGACATTCCAATTGTTGGATATGCCTGGTTAGGCACATACCAAAAGGGTCATTGTACTCAATGATAGGTCTTATGAATGCCAAATGCAGTGGAACAATGACTTCCTTGGACCTAGATGTTATATCTTTGTTTATAAGTTGCCCAGCATAGAATGATTTTCTCACTACTGTAGGTACGTGGTGGTCATAGGCTAGATTACTGTTTGTGTGTGTCCCTAAGTCCATGACTACTGGGTCAACTCTAAAGACTATGATGTCAACGTGATACTTATTGGGGTGGATGACTTCCAGAAGGATTCTATTATACATTTTTTAGCATTTAGTTTTAGTCCACGACTCTGACACTAGTTGTTTGTCTGTGTCATCCCTCCCTGGAGAGCATTTGTGCCAGTATCGGATTAAATGACAGCTCCTAATTTACAGTCATCTGCAACTTTAGTCAGTCAGAGCCTATTGACATTGGCCTTGACTTCAGAGAAGTAAATGCCAAAAGGAAGCAGCCTCAGCAGCGATCCCTGAGGGACTCAACTTGTGATTAGCCACTTTGTAACGATGGACTCCCCAATTCTAACTTCCTGTGTCCTGTTTATGAGCCAGTTGGCTATCCACTGGATGGCATAAGGGTTTGTAACTAACCTCTTGAGTTTGTCAACAATGCCCGACTGGGGTATTGTGTCAAACACCCTGGCCAGGTCAAGGTAGACAATTTGAACTTGTTTGCTCTTATCCATTGCTTTGGTGACCTTCTCAAAGAAGTCCATCAGGTTGTGTAGGCATGATCTGCCTTTGACAAAACCAAACTGGGTTGGGTCCAATGTTTGGAGAATTACTATATCATTACCAATTGTTTCCATGATAATTTTTTCCATGGTTTTGCATATGTGATTAGTGAGACTTATGGGCCTGTAGTTTCCAGGTACAGTAGATGACCAACCTTTGTACAGAGGGATGACTGTTGCCGTCTTCCATTCATGAGGCACATAGCCTGTTTAGAGGCTACAGTTAAATAGCAATTCCAAAGTGCCTGATAGGTCATGTTTCATGCTATTTAGAAGTCATCCTGGGATATTGTCTGGACCCATTGATGCAATGTTTTTGGCCTTAGAGAGAGCATAAAGGACCTGTTCCTTAGTGATAGCAGGGGGAGTTATATTTGATGGTATTTCCTGAGGGAAGGTTAAGTGGGGGAGAGGGGTAAAGTTGGAGCTGAATTTGTCAGGCTCAGTATAGATAGCTCCATTTACAGACTGCAAGGATGAAATGATAGATAATGACTAGGAGAAGGCAGTCAAGGGTGATAGAAAAGAAAAGCAGCATATCAGAAAGGTCAGTGCTAAGGGCATTACAGTTCACCATGTTCATCTCTGGTACATCAAAAGGATTACTAACAGACTGAACCTCTATTTGCAGATGACACAAACATTTGGATGCAGTCCTTGATAGGGAACTTGAAAAATTACCTAGAAGTACTTTATGGGTGGGTAGAGGGGATAACATTTGAAGATGCAGCTAAGTACAATGTTCTGTATTTTGGGCAAAACTGTCTGAAAGTCACATATAAGATAGGGAAGAATAAACCAGAAATCAGGCTGGCTGCAAAGAACCTACATGCAAAAGTCATGTTTGCAGAAGTAGGGGAGACAACTGAAGTAGGTAACTATTCTTCTGTGATGGACTGTATTCTGAAGGGCAGACATTATTTGCTTACTGTGCCACACATTCATGAGACCAGGGGTAGGATTCAATAAACCCTACATGGCTCACTAAAGTCATGTGCAATTCATGGTAGCCCACTGATTTGTATTCAGTAAGTGGGTCTATAGGATGTGTAGTCACTGGTATGTTAGGGGTGTCGCAGGCATTAGGATTGCTGGGGGTTTCACAGGCATCAGCATCCAGGATCCTACACCAGTTCTTGAATGTAAAAATTGTGGCATGATAATTACTGCATAATCAGCTAAATTGTATGCCAATCAACCAGTCCAAGATGACAGAGCTATTCAACAAGCTATAAAGCAATCGTGTACACTTAATGTAGCCTTTTGCCTTGTATTCCAAAACCTATTGGAATACAGCCACAGAAGTTACACTGGAAGGAGGGAATGTTAGGGGCTGGTGCTGCTCTTCTACACAGGTATGTGAAACAGGATCAAGTCTATGCTGCTGCTGCTGATAGACCTCAGGCAAGGAGGAGAAGGGTATTTAGACCCCATTTAACTTTTCATGGTCTGCATGAGTAGCAATAGAGTGCTACAGAGTGAATAAAGACACACTCCAGGAACTCTGCAACTCTGTCATCCTCCCCTAAGATCAGTGACAAACTGAGGGGAACTAATACCTGTGGAGACCAAGGTATGTGTAGCACTTGCAATATTAGTTACAGCAACATTTCAGAGATCTACAGGGACCATGTTGGGGGTGTCACATGCATCATCATGCAGGATCCTACAATAATTCCTGAATCCTATACTATAGCATGCCAGTGACTACATAGATTTCCCCTGTATCCCTGAGACCGGAGATAGAACTATGCAAGATTTCTATCCTGTAGTACATTTTCCAGAAGTCATGGGTGCCATAGACTGCACTCACATTGATATCAAAGCACCACCCAGGGAACAGGGAAGGGTTTATTAAACAGAAAGGGGTTCCAAGTCATGTGTAATGCTAAGGGAACTATCCTAAATGAGTGTGCTGGCAACATTGTCAGTTACTGTGATTCACATATATGGCATAATTCACAGCTCTACAAGAGGTTTTCCAGGGGTGATATGCTACTAGGCATTTACTGGAGGATGCAAGTACACACTTGAACCATGGCCGATGACATCCATTAGAAATGCACACACACACACACAGACACGCACACACACACACACACACACACACACACACACACACACACACACACACACACACACACACACATGGAGGAATGCTATAATGATACAAACTCAAACAAGAAATACCACAGAGAGTATGTTTAGTCTGTGAAGTCACAGTTTTAGTGCCTAGATACATCAGGGGTTGCTCTGCAGTATGATCTCAGAACTTGTGACGAAATTGTCACAGTTTGTGCTATCCTACACAATATCTTCCTGTGAAAACAACTGCAACAGGAACACCAAGGGTTAGAAGCAAACATCCCACCAGTATTGCCAAAGTCACTACAGCCACATGTAGGTAAGGAGTCAGAGGGGGAAACACCAGCTGCTGTGGGTGTAGGCAAATGTAAGCATGCTCAATATGCTTTCACCCTGGCTAACAGGTAATGGATAGCATTACCTGTTTTAACAAACACACTTAGCAAAACTCTAAATAAATGGTTCACTTCAAAAGAATATATGCATATAAATACTCACTAATATCTTGTTACATACACTTTCTAGTTTTATTAAGTGCTTTATTAATATGTTATTTATATGGTTGTATCATCAAATTTTATTGTACAATATAATGTAATTATACATAGAATTATGGTTTTATATTTTTACATTTTTATACCATTATGATCAACAGTAAGGTGGTTATTAACTATAATTATTACAATACACACTAATAATAACATTAATTAACATTAATATATTATTGACTGTTCAATATATACACCTGCATCTTGCAAGTGTATAGTTGTGTTTTGTAACTATTTCTCATATTTTATTTATTTTATTTATTTTTTTATTTTATTTTTGTCCTTGTTATTACAGATATATTATATACATTTGAAAATGAACACAAATATCTATTACTTGTAAATAATTCTTCAGGTATGTTCATATACATTACATTCTCCTACATATATTCTTTTGAAGTGAACCATTTAATTAAAGTTTTGCTAAGTGTGCTTGTAAGATATTGTCCACCTTTAAATTTTAATTTGATTATCATGTGATAGGTATAATGGTGTATATTAGCCACCTGTTTTTAACATTTTACTGGATGGTCTCTGAAGAAGTTAAGCTATTTGCTTGATGAAAAGTGGATTTCATTCTTTGTACACTTAAGTTTATTAAAGTATTTATAATTTAAGCACTTCAAGTTTTCAGTGCTTCGTTCTAGTGTGGAGCATCAATGATTTGTGCATTTTGGCATCTTTGGTTTATCCGTGCTTTACTAGTTTGTAACCATGTCCATGCCCATGGTTAGATGTGGCAATGCCACCTGAATGTAAGCAATGTCTGCTGGATGAGCTCTCCTGATGACTAAGTCCAGGTCCATAACCCCATGGATTACCATGTCTGGGTGTGGACACCTCAAACACTGACAGAGCAGTGGAAGTAGTACCACTACAGGAGCAGGAGCAGACATGGTCATGTTGGCTAACACCAGATGAAGTTGAGGCCCTTAAGCCATGTGAATGCTTTCCCCCTCCCAGCACACACTGCCTATTCTATTGTGGCATTCATCTGGTCCATTGAATTAGCCACAGGGTGGAGGCGTTGCACATGTCAGCTTGTGCCACATCTAGAACACTAAGCATGTCCTTGGAGGCCCTAGAGGAATTTTCTGTGCATCCATGATGGTCCTAAACATACAAAGAGTAACACATAATAACACACCAGTGTCTGATGGAGGGCAGACAGCAGGCCTCCTCCAAGTACCCCTACCAACCCTCCTGTGTGGCACCTCACACACACTTTGGCCGTGGATAGAGTTTACTGGCACTGAAACTTCAGTAACCACATTACTCTGATCAACTGTTTCACCCTCAACTTGTCCACTATCTGAGGCATCAGTGAAAGGGGTATGTATAGGCAATCTGACTGTGCCTAAAGGAAATCCAGGGGATGTGTGAGTCACAACCTCTGTGTCAGATTTAAGATCCTCTCCTAACTGTGCCTCAGTTTGTAACCATCATCATTAGAGCCAACTGATACTCAGGTGGTAGGAGTCCTACACTTCTACTATTAGGATCACCTGTGATAATAAGCAGCAAGCACAGGAAAACAATTTCTACTCCCATAAATATTAACTTAAAATACCTGAACAAAAAGTAACACTGTTCGCACAATTGCAAACACTGCAGCAATACAGATACTCATTACACACTTCACACACATACAGATTGTATATATCTAAATAATGTTTAGTAAAAACAAAAAAACAAAAAATTGCTTACTGCATGCAGATGTCACAATACTTTGCAGGGAAACAGCATAAAAACAGATACCGAGCACAGCTTAAAAACTTTAATAATGAACAACACAAGCTTTCATGTTCAAAAATGTTTCATCAGGTATAGACATCCCAACCAACAGACATTTAAATAATGAGCAAACAATAATGTAATGGCTATATAAATACAATTCTAACTGTTTACAAAATCTAAAATGTCCTTCAATAATAGAAGCATACCTTAAGAAAACAAATGGCTTCTCTGCAGAGAAATCAAAAATACCAATCTTCTGTTTTCTCTGAATATGCAAACCTCCTCACCTTCAATTTTCCCAGCTGAACAGTTACCTTTTTGTAGCATAGATTCAGCCCTCTGAGCATTGTAAAGATGCAGATGAGGTGTGAACTTATTAAAATTGCTGAATACCAAACGTTTGACTTTGTGTCACAGATGTAAACCATGTAGGCTCTACAGCATTGCTAGGTGCTAATGGGTTGCACCTGTGAATGATCAGTGTGAGTGAAAGAAAACACAACAGCAATTCAGACATCCTTCCCTGCAGCGGGTATGTGTGCGTGAATGCACTTACAAAGTGTGGAACTGGATTCAGTTAGCTTTTCAGATAAAGCAAAACACTAAAAATGTATATTTTTGCCCATAATAGCACACATCTCCTGCATTTTCTGAAAACTACATAAAATAATTGCAGTATAGCTGTAGGTAAACCAAGCAAATGTTCTGGAAAAGCAGATCTGAAGAAGTTCATTTTCTTGGACGAAGCACTAATAAAGTTAATTTTCCAAAACGTTTGTCTGGTTTGCCTACAGCTATACTGTAATTATTTTTATGTAGTTTGGTCTGTTCATCTGGGTGGATTTTACTTTTCTGAAAATTGTTGTTCCTAGGGCATTTATAAGCCTAGCCAGAGTGTGTGTGGCTTTCACCACCCCTTAGGATGAGAATATTATACCCATTAGTTTGCTGTGCCTCTGTCCAGCAGTGACACAGAGATGACTCCCGGGATAAACCTACGATCTCCCATCCACTCGTCAAGATTTCTCTTGAACAGAGTCAGTGAGGGGCTCTGCCTCACATGGACTGGGATTCTGTTCCATAGTGTAGGGAGTCTCTGGGTGATGAATCTGTCCCTCCAGCACGTCCTATTTATATCCGTGTTGAGGTTTAAGTCTCTTGCTCTCATGGCTCTGGTAGATTTGGATTTTTTAAGGTGGAGCATGTCCATTAATTCCGGGTTGGACATGGCCTTGTATGTCAGGCACAGATCACCTCTGAGCAGATGGTATGCGACTGAATAGAGCTGGAGTTTCTTCAGTCGGGCATCGTATGACATATGTTTGAGCCCCTTTATCCTTTTGGTGAGGAACTTTTGGGGTCTTTCCAACTGCTGCAGGTGTCGGGTAAGGTACATTCTGAATGGGGCATTGTACTCAATCATTGGTCTGATAAGTGAAGAGTACAGGGGTACAATGACCTCTCCTGATCTGGATGTGAATCCCTTCATGATCAGGTGGGCAATGTAGAAGGTCAATGTGAGTGTCAAAAGAGAGGTTACTGTCAACTTGGGTTCCCAGGTCTCTGATAACTTCTTCCATGTTTAATGGATTACCACCTATGTGGTAATTAGGGGTTACCTTGTTTTTCCCAAAGGGTATGACTATACATTTTTTGGCATTTAGCTTAAGGCCATGGCTCTGGCACCAGTTATCCATTTCTATGAGACCTCTCTGGAGGATGTCTGTGTCTGATGGAGTGTCAATTATGGTGCCCAGTTTGCAGTCATCTGCAAATTTTGTCAGCCACAATCCCCCTATGTTTGCCTGCACTTCAGAAAAATAAATGCCGAACAAGAGGGGGCCCAGGACTGAGCCCTGTGGGACACCGCTCGTGACCGACTTAGAGTCTGACATGGCACCAGCAACTCTAACCCTGTGTGTTCTGTCCTTGAGCCAGTTTGCAACCCATCTTGTGACATATGGGTTTATATCTAAGCTGGTGAGCTTTTCTATGATGCCCGAGTGGGGTATTGTGCTGAACGCTTTTGCTAGGTCAAGGTAGGCTGTGTGAACTGCCTTACCCTCATCAATGGCCTTAGTGACTGTTTCAAAAAAGTTGACCAAGTTCAAGAGGCAGGATCTGCCCTTGACAAAGCCAAATTGGGTAGGATCCAGTGTCTGTAGGTCCCCAATGTCTTTATGTATCTGTCAAGTATGTATTTTTATCACATCTTTAAAGCAAAATGAAAATACACTATACACTGGATGTTCAATATTAAAGCAGAGATAAGGGAAGAATGACCAGAATACAAAGAGAAGATAGCACTGCATTTCTGCAGACATATTCATAAATGCTTGTGTGATCACTCATTTTACTAAATATATTAGCCACACGTACAACCAGCTGAGAAAGTGTATGAACTGTTAATATTGGATATGAAATGTGAATTGCTTGTATGCATATGATTTTATTGGTGTTGCAAAGTTGTGTCTGTGGCAAAGAGAGATAACCCACAATAACTATGTTTTGTTAGTGCAATAGTCTGATGGTTCATACCCAGAGCTATCTTTGTTTCACTTTTTTATCTTTTCTGTTTTTTTAATTTTGTTTTGTTTGGGTTTACCATTTGCGAGGCTCATGGCTTAGTGAAAACATGGTTAACTGGGTAAAAATAAAGCACAAAATCTCTCAGTGGCATTGTGTGGCAGTCAGCAACATGAATGGTAAATCACTGCAGAAATTACACCTACTACCCTACTTTCTTTGCAGCACAAGGTGTAAATACATTGACTTCAACAAAAGAGAATAGCAATGTGAGGTTGGAGTCCCACAGTAGTTATTTTTACTGCAGAATGGTCATGATTATTTACACAAATAATATATGTTCGCTATTGCCTTTTACATTTGCGCTTTGTCTACCTATGCACAAATAGGATTCACTACTTAAGGAATGAAATGTAAGACTTAATTTACTTCACCTTCTTTCATGCAAACAGGCTCAGTGGTGAGGCTTGGCCATCATCACTCTGGATAGTAATGAGTGTGGAAAATACAGCTTGTGTCTAGTGCTACCTGTGGCACCAGTTGTAAGTACAATGAGTTTATAAGCAGAACACAGGTGAGCCAGAGCACTAATCTAGCACAATCCATATTTTAGTTACGGTGTCCCACTTTAATTTTTCTAAAAAATGTAATTATAAAGGTAATACTACATACCAATAACTATGGATAGCAGGTTGATTGAGCATAGACATATTTTTGTAGGTATCATATGTATTATGTGGATAACTGGTTTATCATGACAGTGATGATTATGCAATAAAAATGCAGTTGCACATATCTGACGCACACAGTAGTTTACTGACAATCATCTAAAACCCTTCCATAACACAGGTATAACTGTGGAGCAGAATATTATGTGACACATGTACAAAAAAACACAAATCTGTTACCAAAGTTATGAAGTTCCTTCCATTTTCAGTATATTGTCAGGTACTAGTCCTGCATCATAGCTGAGAATGCATAAGCTAGCACCTTGTAATGTCACACACATACAGTCTTAATGGAACTATAGCACCAGTCAGTCTTTAAACTGTATATTTGTGATGTTAATGATTGCTAAGCATTTCTTCTGTTGCAATGAGGAAAAAGTCACCTATGTGAAAATGTGTGCTTTCCCTTTTTTATATAGGTTTGAATCCCACATTGTATAAATTACTCAGTGTGTAAGATCCCACAAAATATGTGTCAGGTCATGCCATTGATGCCTCCAGAGTCATGGCTTAAAAATTAAGTCATTTAACATTTCAGTATTGAGCATAAAGTCTGACCAGGAGTAAAATACAATATCAAGAATTGGCCGAAAAGCACTTGCACTGTTGTTAGAGGACCTTTGCAGACATGGTGGGAAATGAGTAGGATAGTGCCAAATTCAGGGCACAGAGGCGGGGTGTGGAAGAGTCAAAATATTTTTTGCACACCTAGTGGAATGCTACAGCTGTAGGCTGCTGCAGGGGAACTATACTGGGTGTCAGTATAAGGCTGAGGCTTGAAACAGCCTAGCCAAGGCTGCTTCCAGTGCGACTGACATTATACACACTAGGGAGAAGTGCAGGCACCATTACAATGACCTGAAATGGTGCAAGCTGGCATAACTCGATAAGTGGCTGGATGAGTTTAGAACTTCAAATATCCTATAGATGTGTAAGTATACAGATAAAGCAACTTTATAGGTTATGGAGAGCTGTAGATAGGCAAGATTGGTATGCATGATTCTTTCATGTCACTTTTTTTCTCCTTTATTTTATAGCTGCACAGAAAATTTCAGTGAAAAGGGAGGCAGATGCTGAGAGAGACTCAGAGATATATTTGTATTCTATAAATGAGTAGCGACATAAACATGCAGACCATAACTATAAAAGCAAGCATGCATGCTCTCTTCTGTAGTTCTTGGTAATTGTATTAGACAAATGTAATACTGTATTCAGATTAGGTGGGTTCAATTCCCACAAGTAACCTACACATTCACACTCAATAAAAATCATTTTTAAATTTTAATTGCAGTGATATTGGCTTTACTGCCATGTTGTTAAGATTTACAGTATCTTTGAAAGCATATATAGAATATATGCATATTCCAATGATTACTTGTAAAGATTCACAACCCTTTTTTGGACTGAGAAAGCTGTATAGCTGATACAATAATACAAGTATATTTATTATAATAAATGTGACATATAGTGGTTCTAATCAACTCTTTTCTTTTTTGTCTCATCCCATCTTTTATCTCTCTCTCTCTCTCTCCTTCTTTTTAATGGAAACACATCATTCTGATGTCATACTTTTCTGCCAAGAAGTCAAATGTTTTTCAGCACAAGGAGTTAGGGAAACCACTGTGTCTTATCCTACCAGCCCTCCACCTGTTTCCACACCAACACTCAGCATCTCTGGGATGCAGCCTGGCAGTAATGCACTACCTGGCCCACTCACATCAGGTAGCATTGCCCTAGCTGCTGGTACATTGGTACTCTCCAGGAATATTGGTGGAGGGGGTGAGTACGTCACCAGCCAGGAGCTTCCAGGGGTAGTGCGTGATGTCATAGAAACTGGCCTTGGTGCTCATGTCAGTCACCTGAAGAGATTGCTCATTAGAATGGAAAAGAGACTCCACTGTCAAGCAGTCATACAGGGAACCAAGGAAGTGGACAGTGGTGAGAGTTATGGAAGTGAGGACTAGATTCTCATTGTTTCCACACTTGAGAGGCATGTGCAAATGATGTCCCCCACCTATACCCAAGCATGGTACCCTCCCACCTTTTTTGTCCATCACCATCCTTTGTCTGTGTTTTTTTTTGTCCTGTTTGTCTCCAACTGTTTCCTCACCTATCCTAGCTACTTGACCCTCACATTGCTATAACCCTTCTCCAACATTCCTCTCTTTTTGAAATAAAAAAGGCACCTGCCCCAAAAAACAAATTTGTCTCATACATAGCTCTCCACTTTGCATATGTGTGTTCTCGACACACTTGATTTGGTCCAATTGTCTATACAACATTATTACATTGTTGTCACGCATCCGTGTTGTTGTAACAGTCCAAATTGATCCAATGTTCTATACATGTTCACATTAAGGTGTTGAACAAGTGGATATTTATGGTTCTTTCCTGATTCCCTCCTGCAAATCCCTTTATTGCTTCCCCTTTGTTCTTTTCTATTAACCCCATTTTTACAGCTTTAATCTTGTCAAAAAATAGAACAACACACATGGCCAGAAATGGCCCATAAAAATGCCTTCATTTTTTTGTCCTCTGCATTTGTGCAGAGTTTGGCATCATGCACCAATGCTGAACTGCAGTGAATGGCTCTATATGTCTAAACCTGGTAAGTTTTTGCCATAGTCTGCTTATCTCTGAACAATACTGCTCAGACTCGCTGTGCTAAAGGAACAGAGTTAAAGCAGAGTAAAGGCAGTACTTTGAAACAGTTACTCTGACAGTTCTTTAGAATGCTGAATGTAGCAAAATTCAACTTCCTGTGTGGAGTGTGGCACAGAAACTTAACTGAAGATTTGTTTTGTCCATAGCATCAAGAGTTTGATTCTAGATGCATCTCATGTCATTACTTGGTGGGTTGTTATATGGGTATGATATGTTTAATCACACACATCTTAACATTTGCCACAGTTACGAGTTCTCATGAAGATATATCGAATACTGGCCAAAACTGAATATTTGAGGTGACTTCCATCCCCGCAACTATCACATATTTGTCCAGCCTTGTTCAGTTTGTCATAAGTGTGTTGTCCCTCTCCTAACCTTTCTTTACCTCCCATATCAGTCACTTCATGCTACACATCATGACACCGTATTAATGAGAATACACTAAAAACATGTCCATGAATGTTCCATTAAACTAAACATTGTTATGCATATGTTCACCCCTCCTTGTATTCATCCCTTCACTCCCACCCCTCTTTACATGTGTGTATCTATTATGCTGATGGATGTATAGGTTATCTCATAATTTTTACATACTGGCATGAGTCTGTTGATGGATAGTGCAAACATGTTACCTTGATTCAATATTTTTATCAGTGCTCATGTGGTGTGCAAGGTTTAAAAATCTGCTGCAGGATTCGCTTTGTATCTGTTCAGGGGATGATGGATGAAATGCTCATCTAATGTGATGTGGAAATTGTCCTTACTGTGAAGAAGCATACTGCACACATCTTTCAGGATATCGGGCCATACAAAAATAGTGTATCTACTGAGTCATAATAATCATTTAAAAAGATGCACCACCTCTTCCCTGGGATTCATTAAAGCTTACACTAAGTGTACACTATTCAGAGTGAACAAATAACACAAGCATAACTCATACCTTGTCCCACCCAATTTTAGTTTTCATACTCATTTTCTTGCAGATTTAAATACTGAGGGGAAGGGGATTCATAAAGGTTATCATAAAGTGTAGACTACATGTACTCTCAGTATAATCTTAATGAGTGACTAGAAAGCACAAAAAATGTGGTAGGGATGTTCTTGAATACAGATTGTGTACACGCAGTGTATGTGTTATTGAATCTGGCCCCTTGTCATTTGTAGCAAGTTGTACACGCAATTAACTTGTGATTTGCAGTGAGGCCTGCAAAAGAGCTACTAGTTGTCCAAATGTACCGAGGTAGCATTACTGATAAAATTTGGGGAAGACACATACTTTACTGTAGTCATTGATAGTCACATTTGCAGTCCTGATCACACTTACTTAGCTAAAGCCATCCTGGCACCATTTGTAAAAAAGAGAATAATCTGGATTTGAACCCTGGCTCACCTGTGCTTTGACAAGGAGCTCACTGTTCTTACACACTATGCACAGAGAAAGCTAGGCAGCAGATGTGTTTTTCACATTTAGTAATGTCCAGAGTGCTGATGGCTGCACATCACCTCTCAGCCTGTTTTTGTGAAAGAAGGTGAACCAAATTACATCTTACACTTTTTACCTTATGCATGGAGCCATATTTGCTTGGTGCTTAATATCATGCAAATGGGGAAGGCAGTGGCATCACCTATTAATGTAATACAACTTGGCCACAACACTTCAAATATAGATTATACTATGAACATCACCATATTTGTCAGCAATTTGTCCCATAACATATCTTGTAAACTACTTCCAAAATTCAAGTTTAATTCATGAAATGCAAATCATACATATGCTTACACTTTGCCATCATCTGTGAAAATCAGTTTCAAGGTGACAGTCAATGTAAAGAAGTGTTTAGCATGGCTTACTCTGTTTATTGGGTTGTTATGTTCCATTACATGGAGAGGGCATGCATTAACACAAGAGAAGTGCAGGGACATGTGCTTGACTAAACACGCTCTGATATCCATGTGTGCACTGCAGCTATACACTTGCAAATGATATATCAGTACCTGGGCCATTGTTAAGCAGACTACAGAAATACAGAGCATAACTGCATTGCTAGATTTGGTATGGGTTTATACTAACACTGGACATTTATCATCCATGATCAAATCATACTGATATCATCAGTAAATTCTAGTAATGTGAACATCCCTTTTTCTGAATATGAAGACACATGCCTCCATCTTTGCAGAACTGGCATTTTCAAAGTGTGTGTGTGTGTGTGTGTGTGTGTGTGTGTGTGTGTGTGTGTGTGTGTGTGTGTGTGTGTGTGTGTGCGTGTGTGCGTGTGTGCGTGTGTGTGTGTGCATGTGTGTAGTCACAAGAGTTTGATTCCAGGTCCTGTTGTTCTCTCTCAATCATCATTCAGAAAATATGTTTACACTGGTAAATGACTCCACAGCAGTTTCATACAGACCTCCCAACATCATCTTCTCACCATACACTGATGATGTAATTCCCTACAAAGTACACTCTAATAGTGTTAAAGTCAGACTTGTGCTGTGGTGCGCATTAGGTAGTACGTATTCAAGCTTGTGTAATTAGATAGGTAGGGGTTCTAATCTCACAGCAGGTAACCGGTGTGTGTGTGATCATTTACATATCACTCTGAAGGCAATTCTACACTGGGATGTGAATCCACACCTGTATCACACAATCCTGCCAACATCATTTTCTCAGCATACACTGATGATGTCATCCTATATAAAGTGCATTCTGATAGCATTAAGATTAGACTTGTGCTGTGGTACTAGAGTTAACTACTAGGTTGTGTGACTAGATAGGTACAGGTTCTCATCTCATACCAGTCAACTTGAGTATATGTTCATTCAACTATCAGTCTGGAGATAATTTTATACTGGGATTTGAGTCCACATCTATGTCACACAATCCTCCCAATATATTTTTCTCAGCTTACACTGATGCTGTCATCCCATATAAAGTGCACTCTGACATGGTGAGTTGTGAGTGTTAAGCACTGTGTTCTGTAGTTTGTGTGACTAGATAAGGAGGGGTTCTAATTCCATACCCATCACCCTGAGTGTGTGTTTATTTAAATATCAGTCTAGAGTCTTTTCCCAGTGTAAAATTGTCTCTAGACTGATAGCTGAATGAACACACACTCAAGCTGATGGGTAGAGAGATTTTTCTTTATCAAAATTGCTAATATTATTTAATGCAATAGATAAAAATGAAATGATGAATGTGAATTATAATATTCTTTGGTCCATGTTAGCTGTTTCAAGAAAAAACATTACAGAAAAAGGGAAACATCTACTCTTTCATCATTTGAAGATTTTCGCTTGTTTTTAAAGGAAACAGTAACCAAAGGGACCAAAGTAAAAGAATTAAGAATTTATCCTAATACATTCTCTAACAATCCTTGGATTAAAGTGATTTCACTTATTGACCTATATTTAGGAAACAATGATATTAGTGACTGAATTAAATAATGAATGTATGAACATTTTGGAGCTCTACTCTTATTATCTAATTTCAGACCTCTGTAAATATTGAACAAAGTTCAGATTGTATTTTCTGTTAATAACTTACTGTAATATTTATAATTTAAGTTTATACTACTGAATTATCTGTTATTTATCTGTTGAAATAATTTCTTGGTAAAGTTTTACACTGGGATGCAAGACCACACATATGTCACACATTCCTCCCAATATCTTCTTCTCGCCATACAATGATTATGTCATTCCCTATAAAGGGCACTCTGTCAGTATTAAACTCTGACATCTGTGTTGGCACTAGTGTTAACATGTGTTGTCTAGCTTGTATAATTAGAAAGGTAGGGGTTCTAATCTCATAGCAGTCAATTTGAGTGGGTGTGTGTGTTCATTCAACTATTAGTGTGGAGATGATTTTACATCGGGATGCAAGTCCACATCTATATCAGAATCTCCTCCAAAAATATCTTCTTCTCAGCAGACAATGATGATGTTTTTCTCTTTAAAGTGTACCCTGACACTGTTAAAGTCAGATATCTGTGGTGGTGTAGTTTTACATTGCAAGGAATCCAGCTAGTAAACTTAAAAAGGTGCTGTACTCGAATCTGACCTCAATCAACTGGTGTGTGTGTGTGTGTGTGTGTGTGTGTGTGTGTGTGTGTGTGTGTGTGTGTGTGTGGTATATTATGGTCATTGTATGATGTTTTGAATCTCTTTTCATTTGACTTCTACTTAGGAAAACATTTTCATAGTCCAATGAATCAAATGTCCTCTGTTCCTTCTTTACACATAACATCTTTTCTGCAGAACACTGATGATGTCATCATCTCAAAGATGCATACATACATCATTAAGCAGAGTCCCTACATTATCCTGTGCAAGCAATTTCCAGATCACAGGATTTGTGATTGCTAATTCTGTCACCGGGTGGTGCACATGTCAGATACGGACAGACACGTGTACATGTGTATACCTAGCATCTGGAAAGGTTTTCTGACATAATAGCAATGTTATGTCATACTGATAACATGGGCACATATGCCTCGGTTCATCCACATGTTGCAATGCTGTTATATACACAAACATATGACGTGTTCAAATTCACTTGCAACATTTGGGAATTCATTGTATGCATGTATGTATTGAGTTGCTGTTCACAAGGATTATTTAGGTTTTCTACAAAAGCATTGTGGGACTGGCAGCATTTGTGTTATTGAATGTGCTGCATGAACCTCATCTACCACAGTAGTAATGTGTTCATATATGGTATCAGGGCCCTCACTCACACATTTCCATTGATACACATATAGGCATATGATGTACAGCTGATGGAGTGACATGAAATAGGTTGAGGTGTATGACTGTTAACATTTCCACTGTGTTGCATGTGTTTCATACCCAACATTGTAGTTGGAGGTGATGTCACAAAGCATTTTGTAACTGTCTGAAATCTTAAGGGGAATACCCTGCTATGCACAGAGCTGGTTGTAAATGGCACCACCCATACTCAACCAGAGGAAATAGTCAACCTGCTAGTCAACAGATTTGGATGAAATCTAACCCCCCCCCACCAGTTATGAGCCAAAATATACTTGCCAATATTCTTCAGCCTATTATCTCAAGAGAGCAGGTCATCTCTTCCCTTAATAGATACCAAACAATGATGCTAGGTGGGAGAGCACAGCAGACCAATGAACCAGAATTTCTTGTTAAACAAAAAGGCTTTAATCCACGATAACCATACAATGCTGCAGCTGATGAGCGCTTTCACTCACAAAATGAGTTTCTTCAGATCAAAATGCTGCTTCCCATAGTGCTCATACATATATAATCAGCAGAAATCAATTAACTATCAATTAACAAATAAAAATGTATATCACATCATAAAACCAATGAAAGTCATACATACATAAAAACTATGAATCAATTCATCTAATTTCTGCAAAATGTTCAAGCAATTGTCAAAAATAATATGTAAAATATATATATATATATATGTAATAGATATATAAAACATATACATGTATATGTATATACTTCTTAAAAAGCTATATCAACTAATATAACAGTTGAACCATAAGATATCAATAGGTCCAAATATGTACAATTAAAATACCAACATTGTGATTCATATGAGAACATTTAAAAACATATATGAAAGACACATGAAAAACATAGCGCCCTATACTATCTATGTCTAATATTTATATTCCTTCTTTTTTTAAGAGCTGGTTTTATTGAAGCCCTTTCATTTAAGCCAGACCCCCTGTCTGCCCTCAGTCTCGTAATCCATTTGCTTTCCCTGTCTTCTGTGTGGTTCCTTATGTCTCCACCTCTAATGCAAGGTTCAATTATTTCTAGGGCCCTGAACAGGAAAGTGTGTGTATTCCCTAACTCCGCTACATGTTTGCCCAATGCATTCTTTGTGTTACCTTTTCTCATATGATATGTGTGCTCACGTATCCTATCCTTCAGCTGGCGATTTGTTTTGCCCACATAGAATGCATTGCATAACTGGCAAAATGCCAGATATACAATATTCATGGTGGAACATGTTGCATCTACTTGGGTTTTAAATTGTATATTGGAATCAGGATGTACAAATAGTGTACTACTGTCAATGTAAACACATTGGTTGCATTGTCGACAGGCCTTCGTATAACACAACCTAGAACCTTTCTCATCCTTCTTGGAATAGCATAGAAGTCTTTTCAAATTTAATTTATTCCTGTATAAAAACTTGGGTTCATTCCCTACCACCTGCCTAATTCCATCGTCTGTGCATAGTATAGACCAATGTTTACTAAATATATCCTTAAGAATTCTATTGTCACTGGTGTATGGTAGTGAAATCCTAATGACATTGTTAGCAGTTGGTACATCATTGTCTGACGTAGGTCTGGGTCCATAGTATGGTGCTGCTTTGTTCTGCCTGAGCTCATGCATATCATTGAATTGCCTTACAATCTCTCTATCACTGTAACCCCTCTCTTTTAATCTCTCTTTTAAGTCATGTATGCCTCCTTCAAAGCCTGCCTCAGTGGCATTGAGCCTAGAGACACGCATACCTTGTCCTCTAATTATGTTAGCAAATATATGATTGGGATGCATGCTTGCTCTCAATAACATAGTATTGCGATGGCATGGCTTCCGAAACACCCCTGTATTCAACAATCCATTGTCCATCTTCTCAATAAACAAGTCTAAAAAATCTAGCCTGTGTGTTGAATAACACATAGTGAACACTAAATAATTGGTCAAGCCATTGATCATCCCATGGAATCCATGTAACGAATCAATATCTCCTCTCCATAACATAAACACATCGTCTACAAAACGTTTGTAGAATATACTAGAACGTTTGAATTCATTAGTCTTAAACAGCACTTCATTCTCCCAATATGCCAAAAACATATTGGCATAGCTGTTTGCACATGGCGTGCCCATGGCTACCCCAGCTTGTTGTTTGTATATTGTCTCATCAAACATAAAAACATTGTTCTCAAGTACAATGTTTAACAAATGTGTCAAAAGTTCTATCTGGCTTGGTGCAAATGTACTATTGTCCAGTAGATACTGTCTAACATATTTAATACCCAAGTCATTGGGTAGTACTGTAAACAGTGATTGAATATCAAATGTGACCAGTACCAATTCATCACTATTCATCCCATCTTTCATGCAATCATAAAGTTCAAGTAAGAATTGTTTTGAATCCCTCAGTATAGTCGGATTCATATTCAGTATAGGGCGTAGATGTTTTTCTATATATACAGATATGTGTTCAGTGACCCAACCCTGCCCTGATACCACTGGTCTCATGGGTGGGTCACTGACATTTTTATGTGTCTTTGGAAAGCCTTGTATGACAGGAATAAGCGGGTTAGGAATCGTAAGATAGTCAAACAACTCTTTCTCAATAATCTTACCATTAAACATGTCAAGAAGCTCATTCCCTATCTCAAATATCATACTTCTCACTACAGAGAGATCAATCCCTAAATAGAACTTGTCACTTAATAACTTTGTCATTGCTGAATAATAAAATGTGGTGTCCATCACCACGACCTGACCACCCTTGTCTGCTGGTCTAATTGTGATCACCTTATTAGATTGCAATTCTCGTAAACTAATTCTCTCTCCCCTGCTAAGATTATCACTATGCCTAAACTTAGGCTTTCCATAGAAGTACTTATGCAACTCATCTTCAGTCAATTTAAGGTAAGCCTCAACCAGTGGGTGGTTCATCGGTACATAACTGCTTAGTCTTTTAAAAACTGAAGGTGCCTCACTACCATTAATGGTATCTGTGATGTTGTTCTGAAATAATAACTTAAGCATTAGATTCCTACAAAACAACTTGGTGTCTAACACTGTGTCTACAAGATTACTACAACCACTAGGAATAAAGTTTAATCCTTTCTCTAACAGACTCACTTCAGATTGTGTTAATTCATATTTAGATATATTACAAACTAATGAATCAGCTTCCTTGGTATTACCATTCATTGCAATTGATCTATTCATTGTCCTATCTTGTTTCTCCACATCTTCTTGATCGTATGCTGTGGCTGAAACTCCTCTGAGGCCTTTCTTTTTTGCCTCCCTCTGCTTAGGGACCTCCCTCTTCTCAAACCCTTGTCCTTTCTTACAGGTAATGGAAAAGGAATCCTATCATGTACTGATCCCATTACATTGATGTTCCTATTGTTCACTTTAGGTCTCACTACCCTCTCATCTTGTAACAATGATTTATTCATAATCTCCACCTGAGGATATAAATTCATTCGTGTTGGGCTATTTAGTGATGTACCTTTTGTCTTTGTTTTTGTTTTACTATTAACTGTATCACCATCCACATGCACAATACTGATAACATCATCTGTGTCTATTGAATCACTTAATAGCCTGTCCGAAGTGACATTCAGTGATTCATTCAAAACAACACTGTTACTATTACTTATGTTATTACTCGGATCCCGTTTATTCTCATGTATTACAGGGATACCTATCACATCAGTTTTAGGTTGCATGCCTCGTTCAGTTGCACTACTTCTATTATTAAAATCAGTTGTTTTATCACTACTTACACCATTTCTCACAACATTCTCTTTCTGTACACAATCATTTATATCCCTTTCACCAAACCTAGGCCATACAAAGACGTGACCCATTGAAAAATCTTTGTGGTCACGTCTTATTTTATTGTGTTTCTGTTGGAGAAGCTTGCGTTCTAGCGCCGAGACGCCGTCCAGCAAGCTCTCAAACAGTGGCGTAACTAAGGCATCAGAATATAACGAAAAAATGTCCAACCTCTGCTGTTTAATACTTTCCGTCAGTTCGTCTTCTTCTGGCAGGAAATAATCCACTAACAACCGCATGTATTGCTTGCTGACGTCTAAGTTGATCATTTGCCATTTCTTCAGCAACTCGGGATGCTGATCCCCCTGATTTGGCATGTTAAACACCCGGAGACCTCTCGGCACTATTCTCTGTTCAAGGCAATAAAGGAAATGCATCCGTTGTGTTTGTAGTCTTTTCAAGCGTCCGAAATCTTTTTCCAGTTTGTCTAGTAAGCGTTGTAATCTCTCCAGATCAACCACAGGCGCGTTCTCATCATCATTATGCGACGTGTGATCTAGTTGCCAGGATGCAACCTTAGAGCATTGCAGTTGCTGCTCAAATCTTTTCGTCAATAGAGCTGATGAGCCCAGGTCTACACCCCGGGGCTCATAATCAAGCTCTATGTCAATATTGCTTGACTCTTTCTCCATAATTCGTATATACACGATATATTGGTAAACAAGATAGTTTATAGTATAAAAGTCAGTTAAAATACGTTCGTTGGCTTGCCGGTCGATCCGCTTCCACCAGGGCACAAAAAACTAAATAGCAAAGACTTCAATGATAACAAAATGTACCTTGGTTGGATAAAAGTGCTCCCACACGGGATCCGAGTAATAACATAAGTAATAGTAACAGTGTTGTTTTGAATGAATCACTGTGTGTGGGAGCACTTTTATCCAACCAAGGTACATTTTGTTATCATTGAAGTCTTCCCTTAATAGGACTAAAATCATGGCATCAATGGGCCTTGACAACATCCCGGGTTGCCCTTGAAATAACTTCAAACCTGACCTAGCAGACCCACTTGGATCCTTATTTAACAACTGCCTCAACACAAGTTATGTTCTGGTAGAATGGTGGACAGCAACAGTCATCCCTCTGCATGAGGGTGGACCATCAACCTACATAGGGAGTTATAGACACATAAGCCTGTATAACCTCATCAGTAAAGACATGGAAATAATCATCATGTACCTTATCAACAAAGACATAGTTAATCTCCTGACTCTTGAATAAACTCAGTTCAAATTTGTTATGGGTAGATCATGTCTGTTAAATCTGATTGACTTCCTTGAGATGGTTACCAAGGCCATGGATGAGAGAAAGGCTATGCATCCCACTTAACTTAACCTGGCCAAGGCATTTGACACAATTCCCCTATTAAGTATTATATAGAAACTCTCAACTGGACATAAATCCCTATGTCACCAGGTGGATAGCCAAATGGCTCACCGCAAGACACATACTATCAAAGTGGGTGAATTCACCTCTAGCAAGAGGCCAGTCACCAGGGGCATACCACATGGTTCTGTACTAGGCCCTTTCCTATTGAGTATTTATTTCTCAGAAGTCAATGCAAACGTAGATAGCATTTGTCTGACCAAGTTTGCAGATGAGTGCAAATTGTGGGTAATCACTTAATCCACAAATGATACTGATATACTATAGAAAGGATTATTGCACACAAGTGATTGCTGCCAGAGCCATGGAGAGAAACTAAATGCAAAAGAAATCATTAATATTCCCTTTTGGAAAGTGAATACCTCACCTAATTGCAATATAGACAGCACCTCCCTAAGAGTAGACCCAATGGTATGTGATCCTGGTACTCAGGTTGATACCAATCTGAAGTTCAACCACCCTGTGTCCACAGTCGTGAGAATCTCCTATGTGGCATAACTCATTAGTAAGGGCATTGCATCCAGATCAAAGGGCATTATAATCCCATTGTGCTTAACCTCATTACACAAATAATTGAATACAATGCACGTCATGCACCTCACCAGAAATCTGCAACAGCTGGAGCGAGGGCCCTGACTCCATATAGGGACTGACACCATATATGGGCACATTACAACTGAGGTGGATGAGCTTTTCTCAACAGGAAGATACAGGTTATAAAAAATAAGTCCTACATGGAAAGACTGAAAGCCCTATCACTATATTCTGTCTCCCACAGACTAATACAGGGTGATCTGTGTCTGGCCTATAAGGCAGTGTCAAATCTGGCCCTAATGTAATTGTTAAACAATCATAAATCACACTGCACAAAGGGTCACTCATTCTAAGGATTTAGCCTCTGACATAACTAAATCATGTTAGAGAGATAGATACATCTCCCAGAGACTACACCTTCTCTGGAACAAGCTTCCCATTCATGTAAAGCAAAGCCCTTTCCTGACCCTCTTCAAGCACAACAATCAATGGATGTGTAATCGTAAATTTATTGCTGGGGTAGTGCCCATTACCTTTATGGACAAAGATTGTCAGTATTACATACCATAACATAGGCTCATACCTCTGTGAACTTAGTTCACCAAGCTATTGAAAATTGTTAAACATGGGTTAAATCTTGTTAGGCTTATATGGGCTCTTGGGCCATTAGCCTGGTACTTTATTATGAATATATGTACCTATGAAGTGCAATTGTAGCCTATGTATAGCAATAGTGTGACTGTACTGCGTCACGGATGTACCACTGCATCTCATCAGTATTACCACTTGATAGTTTGCATGAACACATATGGATGTATGTCAGGATTTAATGGCAGTATTACATTTTGAATGGCAATGTTAGGGGGACAGTGATCATGTGTCATGTCTTCAGTTTTGATGTGTTTCTAGAAGATGTATTGTTTGGTATGCTTACAATATTACAGTGACAACGTCTTTGATCATTGACATTTGACTTTGCACTGTGGTAGTTTCTATGCACAGGGGCATAGCTGATGCATGACCATCAGTCTCACATATTGCTGTATGATTCATTATAATGGATCACGTTTTAATTTACACATACATTGCTGATGCTTCAGACAATATCCATTGGTATTACATGTATCAGATGAAGTTATGGGAAAGAGTAGTGGAAGCTAGGTTAAGAAGGGAGGTGATGATTAGTGATCAGCTGTATGGTTTAATGCCAGGAAAGAGCCCTATAGATGCAATGTTTGCTCTGAGAGTGTTGATGGAGAAGTACAGAGAAGGTCAGAAGGAGTTGCATTGTGTCTTTGTGGACTTAGAGAAAGCATATGACAGGGTGCCCAGAGAGGAGTTGTGGGATTGTATGAGGAAGTCGGGAGTGGCAGAGAAGTATGTAAGAGTGGTACAGGATATGTGCGAGGGTAATGTGACAGCGTTGAGGTCCGCATTGGGAGTGTCAGATGCATTTAAGGTGGAGGTGGGATTACATCAAGGATCAGCTCTGAGCCTTTTCTTATTTGCAATGGTGAGGGACAAGTTGACAGACGAGATCAGACAGGAGTCCCCGTGGACTATGATGTTTGCAGATGACATTGTGATCTGTAGTGAGAGTAGGGAGCAGGTTGAGGAGACCCTGGAGAGGTGGAGATATGCTCTAGAGAGGTGAAGAATGAAGGTCAGCAGGACTAAGACAGAATATATATGCGTGAATGAGAGGGAGGATAGACAAATGGTGAGAATGCAGGGAATAGAGGTGGCGAAGGTGGATGAGTTTAAATACTTGGGATCAGCCATTCAGAGTAATGGTGAGTGTGGAAGAGAGGGGAAGAAGAGAGTACAGGCAGGAATGGATTGGGTGGAGAAGAGTTTCAGGAGTGATTTGTGACAGATGACTACCAGTTAGAGTGAAAGGGAAGGTCTGCAAGAGGGTAGTGAGACCAGCTATGTTATAAGGGTTGGAGACAGTGGCATTGACAAAAAGGCAGAAGTCAGAGCTGGACATGGCAGAGTTAAAGATGTTAAGATTTGCACTGGGTGTGATGAGGGTGGACAGGATTAGAAATAAGTATATTACAGGGCCATCCCAGGTTGGACAGTTTGGAGACAAAGCCAGAGAGGAGAGATTACGTTGGTTTGGAAATGTGCTGAGGAGGGATGCTCGGTATATTGGGAAAAGGATGCTAAGGATGAAGCTGCCAGGTAAGAGGAAAAGAGGAAGGCCTAAGTTAAGGTTTATGAATGTGATGAGAGAAGACATGCAGGTGGTTGGAGTGATAGAGAAAGATGCAGAGGACAGGAAGAAATGGAAACAGATGATCCACTGTGGTGACCCCTAATGGGAACAGCCGAACAAAAGAGAAGGTTACACGTGTCAGATGCATGCAATACCCAGCTGTGTGTAGGGAATCCACTCATAATAGTGTGGTGTTTGTATATGCTCTTATCCATATGGCTGATATCTACATCAGCCAGAGATACTTTAGTCAAATGTATCACATTTGTCACAGTGAGTTTCCACACATCTAATCTTTGGGATGTATACCCACTAGGATTTGACAGTGCAGATTTCCCTTCAATGTGCTCTACTAGATGCCTGGGTGATGCATCTTTCTGTGTTGCACCCAGTAAATACACAGCTCATTGATGGTATTGATGACATGGGTTTGATTCTTGCAGGTGGGGATTGTGGCTTATAAGTCATGAAAAGCTATCAACTGGCCATGACTGCCCCTGATTTCAACTCTACTTAAACCATCCAAAAATTAGTCATTCTTGGGGAAGGAATGGTGAATTCCACTTATAGAATACTGACAGTCATTGCAGTTGTCAATGTCTGCTCCTGAAGAACATGTATAATAAGTTACACATTCTGTCAATGCTGCAGATTAATGGTCATAATATTGTAAAAGTGTCCATGATTGTTCCTGTTTCTATCTACATTTGTCTAGGAATCTGTTGCTATGTGTCCATGATTGGTTGAGAGTTATGGTGACATGTCAGTCATATTAAAGTAAGTATTTTTTTAGATCCCTAACTAGTTACTTTCCCCATCACACAGGTTCGATGAAGTGCACATTCAAGGAACAGACATTCAACGGTTTGCTTTTGATGATATGCCATTCAATGGTTAGTCCGGTTGATGATTAAACATTGACCCACATGAAACATGACCTATAGGGCCTACTAGAATGACTCCAAACAGGATTCATGTCAAATGAAGGAAGGACTGAAAAATGTTATCCTTCTGTACAAGGATGGGTCATCCATGGACCTGGGAAGCATTAGAGCTATAAGCCTGACTAGCCTCATATGTAAAGCCATGGAAAGAATCATCATGGATATGCTATATAATGACATAATTAACCTTCAGACATTGGATTCAAGTCAGTTTGGATTAATTAAGGGTACGTTATGCCTGCTCAACATGATATACTTCTTCTAAAAAGTCAGCAAATCAATGAACATGGGCAAAATAGTGCATACTGCCTACCTCAACCTGGCCATGGCATCTGACACAATACTCAACTTGGGAATTGCAAATAAGATCACAAAATTAGGAATAATCCCTTATATTACCCAATGGATAGCCAGAGAGTTCACAGATAGGACCCTAGAAGCCAGGATAGGGAGTATGCCTCCACTAAAAGGCAGGCCACTAGTTGGATCCCTCAGGGCTCTATTGCGTGACTCCACTTTGGCATCTATTTCTCTGGAGACTCATGTCAAAGACCTCTGGATTGCTATGTTTGCAGAAGACTAAAAATTAAATGCAGTCACAAAATCCTTCAGTTACTGAAATACTCTCCAAGAAGGCTTAACACAGACTAATAACTGGTGCTAGAGTCAAAGTTTAAAACTCAGTGCCAAAAAGTACCTAATAGTCTGTTTCTGAAATATGGCCACTCCTACAAATGAATATGTTGGTAATACACCTCTAAAGGCAGACATAGAGAGTGACTTGGCCTTTGACCACTATGTGTCTAATGTAGTAAGGACATCATTCTGTGTTGCACAACTTATAAGCAAGGGTATGATATCCAGGTCCAAAGATATCATTGCTCCATTGAACTCGGCTCGCATTAGACCAATCATTGAGTACAGTGCCCACTTTTGTATGTACATGATTAGGTATATGCAGCAACTGGAGTGTCCTCAGAGTCTCCTCACAAAAAATACATGGTGTATTTATCATGTCATATTCTGACCATCTCATACCCATATCCGTATACTCAATCTCTACGAAGAGGTGGTCTATGCCTGGCCTACAAATCATCTTCTGATCCACCATTAATGGACCTTTGTACAGTCAAAAAACAAATAACATCAGAAACACTTCAGCTAGAGACCTCAACCTTGCCTGCGACATAAATAAGACTTGATAGAGAGGCAGGTATGTGTCTCAGAGACTGTCCCTTCTCTGGAACATACTTATCATTCATTACAAGCAAAGTTGTTCCCTACACTTATTCATGCTCAGCCTAGATCAATGGATGGGGATTTGTAAATTTACTCCTGACTTAGCACATATGTCCCTTTTAGAAAGAAGGAGCTTCTAAAAGCTTGACTACCATGCCCAAGTTATATATGCCCTACACAACCAGCCCATTTCATTTGGGTAGCATGGCTAGGCATAAAAAGGCTCTTTAGGGTCATTAGCCTATTAATTACTATGATCCTATGACCAATGATATCCTGCCAAGAATTTGATCACTAGCTAGTTTTCAAAATCTCAGGGCACCTTCCCCAAGCAATAATTACTGTGGGACTAGAAGAGAGTAGTTTGGGGTCCAAGAGATTCAGAGTTCTCTTGCCTCACAAAGGGAGACTAGAGCCCTGAAAGGTAAATGCTAGAAAAGGAAAATGAAATGTATATACTTAAGTAAACATATAAAATGGAGTATTGATCCACACCCTGGCAATATGCCAAAAACAGAAGAAAGGAGATGGAGGGTAGATATGGTTATTACAACACTGATCAATTTCATCAACTGTAGCATTGTCACCTCACAGTTAGACGTTGCCCATTCGATTCTCAGTTAGAGGGTCTTCTGTGTGGCGACATGCGTGAATGGGTGTTCCTTTGTTGAAGGTTGTGCTTTAGGCCCGGCAAGCCAGCACGTAAAAATCTACTGCCAATCATTAGTGGACCGGAGTTCTGCTGTGGCGACCCCTAACTGGGAAAAGCCAAAAGACACAACAACAACAACAACACTAAATACTCTTGCACAATTGTACTATGTTTAACATTAGATCACTGTTGTAGTAGCCTGAGCTGTATGGCAGATTGCCAGTGTTTAGGATTATTTGGGGAGGTGAAAGGAGCCTAAGAATCCAGAATCTCCCTGCAGAATGGACCTACCAAAGCCTGTCCTGGACCTGGAAAAAGAATCCTGTTTGCAATACTTTGTAAAAGAATATACATAGGACCAAGTTGCTGCCTCTAGAATACGTGTAGAGTTAACCCCCTTCCAAAAAGCTACAGAAAAGCCAAAGCTCTGGTAGAGTGAGCCCTTACCCTGCCTAGAAGTAGTGAGAATAGCAGAAATAGCAAGAGAGAACAATCTATAAATTGTCTGCTTTGACACTGATTGCCTTTTTTTTACATTCATAATAAATAAATAACTGTTTAACCTTCCTAAAGGATTTGGTTCTATCCAAGTAGTATTTGAGCTATCTGTGGACATTGGACATCCAAAGTATGTAAGTTTCTTTCTCCTTTGTTTTTGGGTTCTGGAATAAATAAAGGGAGATTGCTAGACTGACTCAGGGTAAATTCTGAACCTGTTTTATGCATTAAAGGAGGATTTGTTCTTAAAGTAACACAGTACTTCAGGAAAATTAGTTAGGGTTAACTCAACGCTAGATACTCTTTTTATGGAAGTCAGAGTAATTAATTAAGAACCTCAAATTAGCCTGATGAACTGGTTCAATGGAAGAAGTGTTAGTTTTTTCAAGAGCGCAGTTAAGATCTCAGGGAGGAACAACTTTTTTTCTAGAGGGGTGGAAAAGTAAAACCCCCTTTCAAAAATGGCTTGACTTAAGAACACATAAAAAGGTGTGGGGTGGGGCTAAGAAGTAATGGCTGAAAGATGAATCTTGATACAGGTAGAAAAAAGGATAAAAGATAACAGCTCACACAAATATTTGAGGAGCAGAGGCATCCAGGTCTTACAAAAGACCTGGTTCTTCTGGCACCAACTAAAATGTTTTCCACTTGCGCATATATGATTTTCTAGTAGCAGATTTAGCCTCTTTAAATACCTGTTTCATGTACTCAGGAAAAAAGATGACTAACTAGTATCAACACTCAATCATCCAAGTAGTCAACTGAAACATTTTCAGGTTAGTGTATATAAAAAATCCCATCTCTTGTCTGAGTAGATCCCTCTTGTAGTAACTACCCTTGGCCATTTTCAAAAGAAGGGAGAACCACTGCTGCCTGGGCCAAAAGGGAGTCACCACCACTATCTTTGGGGTGTCCTTCTGTATCTTTAGAAGAACCTGGGATATCAATGGAAAGAGTGTTTTATGTGATGCTTGGCATGTGACACCCCTTTCAAAAACATTATAACATGGGAATGCATTGAAAGGGGAGGATCCATGGGCAGAGATAGTAAATTGTCTGACAAATGTACTTTGTTAGAGGAGTAAGAAATGCCAGAGGATAATAACTCACAGAATGATTGCAGAACCAGAGAATCATCATCATCATCAACCCCCCCTTCTTCCCATTTTTCTACATGGTGTCAGGGGGTCATGTCAACTGTCGCCATCTCTCCCTCTACTCAAAGCCACTCTCCTACCTTCTTCAACACACATGCCTGACTGTCATACATCTTCTCTCACACAATCCAAATACCCCTCTGCTGGGCACCCTCATTTCCTCTTGCCTTCTTCCTGCCTGCCTCAAATATTTCTCACCAGATTGTCTTCTGTTTTTCTGCACATGTGTCTGAATCACAGTAATCTGTTCTCTTTGGCCTTTTCTGCAATTGAAGCTACTTGTCCTCATTTTTTCATGTGTCCCACAATGTGCATTCTACCACCCATCTCAGGCACTTCATCGTCATCACCTCCAGCGTCCTCAGTTGCTCTGCCTTTACTGCCCAGGGTTCTGTACCATACAGTAGTACTGGTTACACCACTGTTTTGTACAACTTACCTTTTTGCTTTGCTGGCATTCTTTTGTCATATACTACACCTGACACTCTGTGCCAATTGGCTGCAGCCCCTCTAATTCTAGCTTTGATCCTCTCCTTCAGACCTCCCTCCTCCTCAACCACCCCTTCCAGACACTTGAAGCTGTTAACCTGATCCACTTTTTTTCCCTTCTATCTCAGTTCTCAGCTTCAGATACCACCAGCTGCAGAACCAGAGAAATACTATCCTTAACGTGATCCTGGTTCTTGCCTTGGCACCAACTAGAATATTTATTCCATTTGCCAATATATAATTTCCTAGTAGCATTTTTTTTGCCTCCTTTAATACCTGCTGCACACCCTCAGAAAACAGATGCCTAAAAGGTATTAAAACTCTAGAATCCAGGCAGTTAGTTGAAGTACTGTCTAGTTGGGATTTATCAAACACCCTCTGTCTAGTATGAGTAGGTCCAGTCTGTGAGGAAGCATGTAGCAATTGCCCTTGGATGTTTCCAAAAGAAGGGAGAACCACTGTTGTGTGGGCCAGAAGGGAGTCAGCACAATGATCCTAAGAGAGTACTTCTGAATCTTCAAAAGGACCCTGGATATCAGTGTGTGTGTGTGTGTGTGGGGGGGGGGGGGGGGCATTCTAGCACATTATTGTTCTAGGGAATGAGAATACCTTTGTTTTCTAGGCCTTCTTGCATGAAATCTTGGAGCAGAATTTTTCCAGTTGATTGGTGTGTATGGAGGCAAACAGATCTATTTGAGGTTCCTCCCACAGCTGGACCAATTCCTGCAAGATCCCATGATTCAGTTTCTATTCTTGAGGGACTGTTCTGGTCCAGCTCAGCTTGTATTTAACCAAATTTTGCACGGATGGGATGTAAGATGCCTGTAGCGTGATACTGTGCTGAAAAGCTATATCTGAGGCTACCATGGCCAGTCTGGGTAAGATGTGGATCCCACCACTTTGTTTATGTTCCATATTACTGTGGTGTTGTCTGTAATCATTATATTGGTCCTGTGACTCATAGATAATTGAGTAAGTTGATGGTATTTATTACTGCCAATGTCTCTTTTATGGAAACCATTTGAAATGTCAGGGGCCACTATAACTAGTTATGAAACATGGAGACTGATTGATTGAAGAAACAGAAGACTTACGTATTGTGATCTCAGAGTTAGCATATATAACTTCAGGGTATGTGTTGGAGCATGCTCTCCTGCAAAAATGAAGCTTAAAGGAGAAGAGCAATGTTTTAGAATCTCTCTACCTGCATTTTCAATCTTTTTTCTGCATGTCAGCACTCTGCATTTTGACTGCCAACATGTCAATAGACAGTGCTCTTTAAGTGTTTTGGTATGCCTTTTTTGTTCCAAGGAACTTGCACTTTTACTCCTACAGATCCCACACCTCAAGCATAGTTTTAGGTGTTTGTATTTATAGCCTCTTGAGCTGTAAGTGAAAAAGGGAGACCTGAATTCAGATAAAACTTAGTGGAATCATAAGAATCATGGATGCCATAAATCCTTGTATCCTGAGAAATTCTCTTGCTGAGGACTTGGTTTAAGTGAAAAAATCTCAGGCATAGATCTGGATATAGATCTACTTTTTTTCCTGTGGAAGATAATTTATTTCAACTGAGGTATCTAGGAGAAACCACAGGAAAGCAATACTGTGTGAAGAAGTCAACCAAGGCTTTTGGATGTTCTCCTGAAACCCCAGTCTGTACAGGAGAACAAT
The DNA here is from genome assembly GCF_019279795.1 of Protopterus annectens. Classification (NCBI taxonomy): domain Eukaryota; kingdom Metazoa; phylum Chordata; order Ceratodontiformes; family Protopteridae; genus Protopterus; species Protopterus annectens. The sequence continues at coordinate 628,428,219 of NC_056741.1, forward strand.
CGTCCAAATGAGAGATTCCTGAAGCTTGGTAAAAGAATCTGAAAAGATAAGCAAGTCATCTAAATAAGAAAAAATGTGAACATCTTGCAGTCTGCAATATGCTCACACTGGAGTTAGATCCTTTTTCAATACCCATGAAGCAGCAGATAACCCAAAGAATAATCCAGAGAACTGAAAGTGTGATCCAGATACAGAAAATCATAAGAAACATTTGAAATCTGGTTCTATAGAAATGTGATGATATGTATCCTTTAAACCTAAGGTCATTAAAGATTTAAAAGGAGAATGAGAGGTAAAAGGTTAGGAAGGAATTACATTATGAACTTTGGATAGTGGTAACATTATCACATACTGGTTAAGAAAAGAAGGCTCTAAGACTGTTCTCCATGAAGTCTCATTTCTTGATACCAGAAACATTGTTTAAAAAAAACCTATCCCTTTCCAAGAAGGAGGGACAACTTCGATCACCCCCTGAGTTAGCAGATGCTGAAAGACAGGAGAAAGAAAAGAAGTTTGAACTGGCAAATGAGAAATCAATTGAAAAGGAGAGAAAGATAGTAGAGATTTTACTGCCATCTGTATCCCTGATATCTCACTCTCAGAACCCATTTGTCTGAAACTATTTTTTTGGGACAATTTCATGCTTGCCAAGGTGGGAAGATGGGCCTTTAGGCAGCAATTCAGACATGCTATACGGTCCTTTTTTTTCTTGGAGGGATCCTCATTTCCTTTTGGAGCCCCCCTCACAAATTTTAAAAGTCTGCTTTCCAGCAGCTTGCTGTGTCTGCTTAATTTGCTTTTTGTAAAATGGTGCAGAGATAGCTATAAATCCCCTTGACAAATTTGGAGAAGCAAGGCTTTGAGAAACTTCCTGAATTAGCTTTTCTCTCTCATTACACTTTTTAAGGACCTTCACCTTTATGTCTAAGGTAGAATGCAAAATTTCAGCATTTATATCCTCAGGAAGGTTTTGTGTATGCAACCAGGCAAACCTTTTCATAACAGTTGCAATAGCAGCAGTTCTGGAAGTGGTAACAGTTGAATCATAAGCACATTTCAAAGAATGTTTAATCACTTGAGACAGAAGAATAAAATTATACAAAGATGATTTTTCCTCAGACGAGGGAAAATAAGCCATAGTGTTCTTTATATTCTCAAAAGAAGCAAGCATAACCTTTTACAACTGGGCCTGATAATTAAGAATTATAAAAATAAGTGTCACAAAAGAATACCCTTTTTCCTAAATCTTTCAAAGGCTTTCCCATCCTTATTAGAGAGGGACTGATTAGCATTTAACAGATGTTAAACATCAGTTGGAATTAACAAGAAAATCACCACTGAGTTTGATCTTGAGTGAGAAAATAAAAATATTTAAGACTGAGGAACTATAAACAATCAAATGCTTTCTTACAGGCAGCAGGCTGACTTATCAGGAAAGTTGCAGACTGTAATCAAGACATCCTCCAATGCTGGAGGAGGCTGGAGTAGGTTTAGGAAATTCTAGTTGTGGTTAATCATAATATTTCTTTAATCACAGTAGAGGATAATTCTGTTTCCACTGGAACAACTAATTCATTCTGACACGGTTTCAGAAAAAGAAACCATTTTGAGGGGACTATCAGAAGAAATACTCCTCTAAGAATCGCAATTAGAAACCTGATTAGAGAAAACAGAAATTGTCCCCTCACAATAATTTTCCCGCTCAATGTCTTGAACATCTTTAGACAGTGAAGAATTCCTTTTTTTCTTACCAGTGACACAAGATCTGGTAGGATCAAGAGCCTGAATTAAGCCATGAGCTGAGCCTAAGAAATCATTCTTGTCTAAAGTATCTGAAACAGGCAAAGATAAATGTCTAATGTTTTGCTTTTTTGACAGGAATTTCTAAAGAAGCAGTCACACTTTTTATAGACAAGACTTCCAGAGGGACAGACATCCCAGTCTGGCTAAGCAGTGAGGGGTTCCCAGCTCCTTCCTCTGTAACTGACAAGAGTGGTTTTCTATTGTTCACCATGACATGCATAACTCCCAGTCCCTGGCGGCTGTAGGAATTACACCACAGGGAACTAATGAAAAAGAAGATTCATCTGAGTAACCAGAAATGACCACAGCAGTCACCCATCTGTAGCTGAAGCAATCTCGCAGCCTGTTGAAGGGACAAAGGCTGCTTGGAATTTTTTTTTTTGTGTCTGGAAGATGGAAGAACCAATGAACTGGTACATTGTTCCATGGTATAGCTGAAAACGATGCCTGCATCCCAGGGAAGCCTGGCAGCAATGTTAAGTGAAACAGGTTAGTATTACAAATGTCAATTTTTTCCACAAAAAAAGCAATGAAAAAACACTTTAAATACTTTCCTCAGCCCTCAAATGTAAATTAACACAAGTTTAACATTTAAACAACAGGTTTTAACATAATTTTAGCAATGTATTTTCCCTCAAAAGTAGAACGTAGCAATTACAGTAAAAAGTGACCAAATGTTATGTGACAGTCTATAAAAGCACTTTTTCTACCTTACAAATAATAATTTTACACAGAAAGATAATTTTCCATCATAAAATCATAAAATGAGATGGGAAAGGTGTTTACCTGAAAGGAACTTATCTGCCCAAAAACGGGGAAGTGTTAGCCGATTGCTGATCCTTGAAAGCTGCAAGAGAAATGCTCTTCAACAGCAGGAAAGCTCTGAAGTGCTTGAAGCCCAACCACCATTTTCTTCAGCTCTGCTTGAGCTGTTAATGGTTTGGACTTGTAGGAGGTGCCCTTAAGCTTTGGAAGTTGCTCAGCTGTTATACCCTTAGAAAAATATAACCCATATAGCTAAGGCTACTGCAGCAGCGATCACTTGATGAACATATAATAGCAGGCACCACATTAGAATTGAGAAGCCCTTATATCTTGCTAATAGTGGAAGTGGTCAATGTCAGTGGCTCACCTGGCAGCACACTCACCTCCGAGTCTGGAACATACAGAAACTGTGGATATTAGTCTCATATCAGGTGCTTGTTCATTTTCTAGTACATACACTGCAATCAGCATGCTGGGGGAGTGCACTACTGAGTGTGTTTTCCTTTGAATGAGTTTTTAAACCAAGGTCCCATTTCACTAAGTTAGTGGTAGCCTAGGTGGATATATAATATCCCATGACACTTACTAAGAGAATCAACATAATTTATTAATATTCAGAATGTTACACCATTGCTAGTTTTCATGTAAACACAAGCAGACTCATTTTATTAGCTTTTTCTCATAAATGTGATCACTGTTTATTTTACTCCTAAACTTTTAGCCCATCACTTATTTGTCTAAATTTCAACATATTTCCTCTTCCACACTGTGCAAGCTCCAATAGGGATGATTTTATTAACATTATCAATTTCTGTATCTGACAAACTATAATGATAATAGCAAATTCTTTTTCTCTCTTATTTCTCTAATTTCAGAATTTTGTCCTAGCCTTTTACCTTAAACATTCAAACATATTACATTAAAAAAATGTCGAAGGGTTTCATCTACCCCAAAGCCTTTTTTCTTTTACTTTGTATGTCATTTCTGCTTTTAACTTTCTTTGAAACATAAAACCTTCAACGTCAGCTTCATTAGGCATTCTTCCATTCCTTACAAGATCCTTTTTAATACACACTCCAAGTTATTCAAGCTTAAGTCTTTATAATATTTATTTGCATTATTATGCCATACTTTCTTTTACCAATAAGTGAATTACTTTTTGTCTGAGAAATGTACAGCTCTCTGTAATCTATTCCCTGTCCTTCTGCACATGATACAATTTAACATCTGTAATTTTGCAACATCAAGTGTTTTACATGACAAAACTTAATTCAAAATCTGCTACTCTCTCTCCCTCTCTCTCTCTCTCACTTTCGGCTTTTCCCGGTTAGGGGTCGCCACAGCGGATCACCTTGTCTGCTCATGATTGGCAGTGGAGTTTTACAGTGTTGAGTTGCCAGCCCGGCGCCCAACCTTCCACGGAAGAAACGATTCAAAATCTACTACTATGTTAAAATAAATACATAAAATTAGTGCTAGCTTCATGTTTTGAAACTTAAATGCTTGGTGCTTCATGAAGCACCAAGTATTGATTATAGAACACATCCATTATAACACAAAGCAGAACCACATGGTCAACATCATCATATAGGACTCATGAATGCAACACATACTAGATATAAGCAAATCTATTTGTCAGTTTTAAGACTTTTCAGAGCCCTTTTTCTTTAAAAGGACTTCACTGCTGTACCTTGGTTTTTAGTGTTTTCTAATTACAATTGCCATTGCAATTCTACTAGTGATAGTGTATTCTTAAAATCACCTCCATCTTTATGATTTGCATTCTCATAAGATCTATACAGTAAATTTGTTTCAGCTTTCTTCTTGATATCAGATAACTGTTCTTTAATTCTTGTTCTAAAACAGTGCTCTTTTTTTTACATAACATTTGCTCTTGCAGCTGACTAGGTATACTAAGCTCTTGTACTCACACTTAACAACGTCTTTAAAGTAATATGTTTTACCTGTATTTTGACGTTTAGTTTCATTAATAAATGTGATATAATAACTACTGGGGCATCTGTTACCTGTATAAGATCCTTCTAACACTTCTCTACACTGTGGTCCCTTCAATAATAATTATTTTAAATTTTTACTTTTTGTTGTAAGAAAAACAGAGGATTAGGTGTAGGTGTCATGATTTTCATTACTTTATTACTAGCTAGTAAAACATTTCAGTTATTTTAGTAACATACTCTACATATTTACAGTGTAAATCCTAATACATGAGCCGTCCAGGGTTATTGATGTCTGTCTTGCATGGTACATTTACAAAAGCATGCCTGGAAGCATCTCTGGAGAGGGTGGTAGGCAGATAAGCTTTGCTGCTGAATGTATGTATCAATGTCATTACTATTTGTTCATCAAGTTATCCCTTACCACATCTAGCTCTGTGTCTAATAACTATCTCAGGTACTGCTGATGCTTCACTAGATTCCTTTCTCTAACTAGCTCTTCCATTTCTCTCCTGTGAGAAGTGTTACAGATCATTTGCATGCACTGACTGGGATGTGTTTTTTTTTTTTCACAAACGGAGGTTGTCCACTCATAAGATGCAGAATATTATTCACTGTCTTTTTTTTTTTAATAAATCCTGGTACCTATTTTGTTTAGGTTTAGTTTGCATATATAACCCAGCATCCAGAATGAATTTCTTCACTATAATTAAAATCTGCATTTAGTGAATTATAACATTTTTCAAAGCTTCCACAGCCAAGTAAACCTCCTGCATTTTCCTTTACTGATAATAAGAACATCATTAATAAAGCACATCCATTGGTACGTCTATGGCCCCTAGATATGCATGTACAACTTATGTAGTTAAAGCCTTTCCCACCTGTGAGTCCATGGGCTTGTATACCTAACCAGTTACAAGTGCAGGTGATTTTAATGCAAGAAAAATAGAATGCCATTTAAGAACAAGACATGCATCTGATACCATGAGGAAAGCTGGAACAAATGGACTCTTATAAGAATGCAGATCATGAAGTGAGTTTTAAATTTCAGCTGTTACAGGTAATAAGTTGCAGTAAACTGGGAGTGGATTTTAGAAACGTACTATCGCTAGCAGAATTAAAATCGTTATTGCAATTATAAAGCCCTATAATCTAGATTCCAATGACAGGAAACAATGAAGCCCTGTTGGAGGGTATGATCATTTGGGCATAGTTACTGTCTGCTTCTGTCTATCAGAAACAAGGGGACCAGTCCCAGGGGGAATTTCCAATTTCCTATCCACTGGCCAAGGTTATGCTTACTCATTACAGCTGAGTGCGCCCCCAGGCATTTCTGCAGTTACTTCCTACTGCGTCTCTAGATGTCAAATACTGCTTGCTCACATTTGCATTAATAATTCCTAAACCATGCTACAGGCAATGTATCAGACTATTTTATATTGAAGCATACATGATGGCAAACACAACTATACTGATATTTGACCACTGCCAATAAGTATTTGTTAGAAATGTAAGGTGATGACCTCTTTTTTTAAAAGCTCAAGCCACACCCATTGGGAGTTAAAGGTACACATTCAAAAGAGCTGTACAGGAGGGAATGAGTTAAATAGGCTTTTGGATGGGCTCTGCTTTACATGGATGTGGAGTCTGTTCCAGCTTACAGGGATCTTACGAGACACTTATCTGTCTCACCACCATGTCTTATTTATGTTGCAAACAAAAAATGTTAACTTCTTGGAGCTACTGGTTCTGATGCTGTTCATTTTGCAGATATGCAAAAGGTCCATCAGAGCTGGATCTGAAGATAGCTTGTATGCCAGGCATAGATCACTGCTCAGTAACTTGTATGAAACTAAGCACAGAGATGGGGCTTTAAAGTGATCCATATAGAACAGTGCGTATATACCTTGGATTCTCCTGGTAAGGAACCTTTGTGGACATCCAACTGTTGCATGTGTCTGGTTAGGTACATGCTGAATGGGGACATTATACTCAATAGTGGGTCTGATAAGGGAAATATAAAGACACACTATGACTTCCTTAGACCTAGATGCCATGCCCTTACATATAAGTTGGTTGACACAGTATGATTTTCATACTACCTTGGCCACATGTTGGTTAAAGGTCAGATTACTGTCTACATATATTCCCAGAACCCTGATTATCAGGTCAGCTCATAGGAATGTCTTATTGATCGAGTAACTAGCTTGGGTGACCATTTTCCTGATAGACTCTATAATGTATTTTGTGACATTGAGTTTTTAATCTGTGAATTTGGAAACAGTTATTTGTCTATATCAGACCCTCTTGTAAGATGTTTGTGTCATTGGATGAATCTATAATAGCACCCAATTTCCAGGCATCTGTGAACTTGGTCAGCCAAAGGCCTTTGACATTAACCTTTACCTCAGAGAAGTAGATGCCAGATAGGAGTGGTCCCAGCACAAAGCCTGGAGGTACCCCACTGGAGACCAGTTTCTTAGTGGAGGCAGTCTTACTAATCCTAACTACTTGGATCCTGTCTTTGAACCAGCTGGCAATCCAATGAGTTATGCAGGGGTTTACACTCAGCTCATTGAGTTTGTTAACTATACCCAAGTGGGGTATTGTATTGAATGCCATAACCGGGTCCAGGTAGCCAGCATAAAACATTTTCTCCTCATCCATTGCGGACCTTCTCAAAGACATCTAGTAGGTTTACTAGGCATGACCTTCTCTTGACAAAGCCAAACTGGCTTAGTCCCAGTGTCTGAAGGTAGCCTATGTCTTTGTTGATCATTTCTGTGAAGATTTGTTCCATAGCGCTGCATATTAGACTAGTCAGGCTAATGTGTCTGTAGTTTCCAGGGCTGATTAATGGTCCACTGTTGTGAAATGGGATAACCATTGAAGTCCTCCATTCTCATTGTACAAAGCCTATTTTGAGGCTGTAATTGAAAGGTGACTCAAGTGGTTTTAAAAGGACTTGTTTCAAGTAATTAAGAAAGCATTACAGGATATTGGCAGGGCCCATTGTGTCTGTGTTTTTGGTTTTAATGAGTCCTGCTAGGACCTGCTCCCTGATAACAGTTGGGCAGGGGTGGGGGGGGGTTATGCTAGTAGATGTTTCATGGTAGAAGCAGGGGGGAGTAGGGGGGTGAAGTTTCAGCTGAATTTGTCAGCCAGCACATTTGCTATGTCACTCTGCTCATTGAAGGTGGCACCAGTGACCTCCAGTTCAGCACACTGTTTTGTGCTACCTTTTAGGTTATGGATATAGTTGTAGAAGGCCATGTGGTTGTATTTAGCCTGTGTATCTTTTTTGAACTCATAATTGTCCTTGTTGGACTTAATTACTGCCCTTAGTTTAATGTTCAATTTAATTAGAGAGCTGTTATCATTATGGGAGTTGCTTTTTCTGACTTTTGCCAAGATTTTTCTTCTTTTTTTATATACCTTATTAAAGTTAGGATTCCATCAGTGTAATTTGTTTTTAGGGTTTATTTTGGGAATACTTTTAGTAGGTAGAGCAGCTTCTATACAGCTATTTACATGACTGTACATGGTCTCTGTGAACAATTCCACTTAGGTTGCTGTGAATTTGGGGTTAGGAGGGGAAATGAATTTTGACAAACTATTGCTTAATAGGATATTGTTATTTTGAACTGTTTCAGGGTTTATTGGGGTTAGTAAGTTGATTTTTATTTAGAAGGAGACAGCTTTGTTGTCCAACTTCACTGAATGTAACACTGAGGTTTGTGCAGCACTCTCTCTTATTGGTATGTAATAGATACAATATGTTTGAACCTCTGTTGGGTGTACACACTATGAAATCAAGGCTATTTGTGTTAATAAAGTCCAGGATTCATTGTTCCTATGAATTAAAGGAAGTGTATGCTTCTCAGTGTATAGAGGGGTAGTTAAAGTCTCCCATGAATAAGGCATTTTGTTTCACTGTGAGTGTCTCCAGTAGGTCTAAGTACAAGTTATGGGATTATTGTGACTTAGAGAGTGACCTATAGCTTGCTAGGACATGGTATGTTTAGTCTATGATGATAATTTGCATGTGGATAAACTTCAGGGCATCATCCTATTTAACCAACTTAGAGTTATACTTTCTGCTTATGATGATCAAGACTCCCTCCACAATTTGTCTCTGTCTGTGCAGCTGATGGTCTAAATGTGTAGAAGCCATTGAAATTTTGAACTGCTGGAGTACTTCTATTGATTTAAACCATGTCTTGGAAATGGCATAGATGTCTATATTCTCCAGAGTGAGGAGAGCTTGTAGGATGTGCACTTTCTTGTTTATACTCCTACCACTGAGCAGTAACATCTTTAGATTTCTTTGTGCTGTATTTCCTAAGTTGGCAGGTTTGTCAATTTGGCATTGCCTAAAAAAAGCTTGAAGGGGTGGATAAAGCTTTAGTCAATATTTGGAAGCTCGGGGGGTACAGTTTGTGACGACCGTGCCCTGGCCCAGCAATCAAGGAGCCTCAATCCTCACCACTAATACCAGGGAGGTCATCTCCTAGAAGAGGAAAGGATAACTAATACACACAGTAAAGTACAATTTTCCTTAAGTGCACACAGAGATCACAGTCAGTCTAGGGCTGGTTGCTCTCTTGCACTCCAGGTCCCCAATAAGACTCCTCACTGGCACAGCTATAGGGTCCAGATCTCAGCCTAGCTGGCAAGCTAACCACCATTACCCTCTCTGTCCTACCAGTGCTTCGTGTCCCTGCCCAGGTAGCTGACACACCACACACACACACACACACACACACACACACACACACACACACACACACACACACACACACACACACACACACACACACACACACACACACACACACACACACACACACACACACACACACACACACACACACCTTGAGAAGAGGTTATATAACCACACAGACCCTCCTGGGACAAAGGCTGGCACAGGTTCTCCAGCTGTGTCCTCTTACCCAGGCTATATGGTAGTAATCACTGCCACCACCAGCTAATAAATATCAGCTAATCAAAGGCCCTTAAAAGGGTGTCCAATTATTACTGTGCAATATTATTATCTAATGGTAGTATGCTTAACAGTCAATGCTTACTTTAGAGTGGCCTATTGCAATAACCTCTATAAATATGCAATGTACTTTAGAGCTTATCTCTACACAAATCAGTCATAGGTAGAAGATTTTAAAAATATTTAATAATAAATAATTAAAACACAAAACAAAACTACTACACCATAGAGATATCTAAGAGTTCAGAGATCACACAGAAACTTAAAATAATACAGTAGGACAGGTCTGATTTCAAAGAAAAATACCTAATTAATCTTTGCTAGCTTTAACTATTCCTACAAGAAATCACAGTGCTAAAACTTACATGTGAGCATAAGGCAGAGTGCTGAGAAGTTGGATGTCTAAAGTCAAAATGCTTCCAGTCTCTTGTGAGAAATAGCATTTTAAATATTGCTTACAAACATGTTTGCTGGGTCCCTCCCCAAATTACATTTTTAACACTTAGGTTTTCCCAGGCAAATAAACTGCATTATTTAGCAATCTAACACCTGCACAGAAACTTACAACAACAGAAGATATTTCACATGTATATTCTAACAGAAATTAGAGCAATAAAGCACCTTCCACATCTAAATGTTGGTCATAAACTTTAACCTTAAAACAATGGGCATGAAACCTTCATCCAGCCGCACTGGAGCTGACTTGTAAAACATTAAAGAGATTCATAAGATCTTTTCAACTTAAAAAGACACATTTGAAATACTTGGCTTGGTTTTCCTTACAGCAGATGGCAATGTTGCAACAATCCTGAAGTTCATATTTTACGGTGTTTTCTTACATTTTAAAACACAAACCTGTATTTTACATTTATTTATACAGTTGATAGAATTATGTATCAAATTCTATTTGACTAGGCTGGCAGCCTTCATCCATCTCTCCCCATCGTCACCTCCCCCCCAATGGGGAACTCAAGCAAGTTTTTCAAGTGCCCCTTGAGAAACATTGCTTGAGAATGTCAGGTCTACCTGGGTGTACCTCACCCCATTCCCTGTCTTGAGAGACCATCTGCATTGGCATTGCTACACCCACTGTGGTGCTGTACTGACATATCATATGCTTGCAACCCCAGACTCCATCTTAGAAACTTGGCATTTTGCTGGCTAGCTAGTTAGAGGGTTGTGATCTGTCATCACAGTGAATTTTCTTCCATACAGATAAGGCTGAAGTTTTTGTAGTACCCACACTATGGCTAGACATTGCTTTTTTACCACTGCATAGCATTCCTCCCGGGATTGGAGCCTATGACTGAGATAAATCATTGGGTGCTCTTCTCCCTCTGATGAAATCTGGCTAAGTACAGCCCCCACCTCATAGTTTGAAGCATCCGCTTGCACAACAAATTCTTTGCTATAGTCTGGATTGGCTAACACAAGGGGTCCTCCCAATGCTTCCTTAAGTTTCTGAAATGCCTGCTCACATGCTGGGGTCCACACTACCTTATCTGGCCTGTTTTTCCTTGTCAGGTCTGTAAGGGGCGCAGCTATGGTACTATAATTGGGAATGAACTTTCTGTGGTACCCTGCTGTCCCTAAGAATGCCCTCACCTGCTTTTTGGCAATAGGTGCAGGCCATGCCTGAATAGCTTTCACTTTGGCAAGTTCTGGCCTTATCTTACCACTCCCCACTCTATGTCCTAGGTAGGAGACCTCTGCCATACCCACCTGACATTTGCTTGGCTTAATGGTCAACCCTGACCTCTGTAGTCTGCCCTGCAGCTCCCTGACATGCTGAAGGTGCTCCTGCCAGGAATGGCTGTAGATAGCAATATCATCCATGTAAGCAAGGGCAAACCCTCCTGCTCCTGCTAAGATATGATCTACCAGCCTCTGGAAAGTCACTGGGGCATTCTTCATCCCAAAGAGCATCTTTGTGAACTCATACAAGCCAAAAGGGGTCACAAAGGCTGACTTTTTTCTAGCACTGGGAGTCAAGTGCACCTGCCAGTAACCCTTGGTAAGATCAATGGTTGTAAGATACTTAGCCCCACCCAGCTACTCTAGGGCCTCATCTGTCCTAGGCATAGGGTAAGCATCTGACTTTGATTGACTATTTAATTTCCTCTAATCCACACAGAACGTGGTGCTGCCATCCTTCTTTGGCACCAACACCACTGGTGAGGCCCAGGGACTGTTGGACTTTTGAATCACCCCTAGTTCCAACATCTCCTGTACCTCCTCTCTAAGAGTCTGCTTGACTCTTTCAGGCACCCTATAAGGGGCCTGCCTGCTAGGCCTTTGGGGTTGTGTATCCACCTGGTGCTGCACCAGGTGGGTGCTCCCTGGTTTCCCGGTGAACATGCCCCCAAACGCCTGCAACACTGCTTGGATTTATCAAACCTGGGTAGGAGATATCTGCTGGGACATTGCTACCCCTTCCACCGAGGTGTCAGCCTGAGCCTCACTGAGGAGATCAGTCCCCAGATCCCCCTCAGACTCCTCCTGCAACCCACTGCAAATGCTCAGCACAAGGGCCTCCCTATCATGGTAAGGTTTCATCGTGTTAACATGGTACAATTTGTGCCCCTGCCGTCTGCCTAGCACCTCCACCATGTAGTTAACATCACATACCTTTCTTACCACCTTGTAGGGTCCCTCCCATGCTGCTTGCAACTTGTTGTGTTTGACAGGAATGTGAACCATCACCTGCTGCCCTACAGCATACTCTCTAGCTCGAGCATTCCTGTCATACCACACCTTTTTCTGCTGTCGGGCTTCTGCCAGGTTCTCCTGGGCCAGGCCCATGAGTTCCCTGAACCTTGTCCTGAGGTTCAGGACATATGCCACAACAGACTCCTTGTGAGACTCACACTCACCTTCCCACTCATCTTGAATTAAATCTAGAGGTCCCCTCACCCTATGCCCATACAGCAACTCAAAGGGTGAAAAAACTGTGGATTCCTGGGGAACCTCTCTGTAAGCAAACATCAGATGGGGCAAATATCTGTCCCACTCCCTCTTATACCGATCTGCAAATGCCCATAGCATGGACTTGATTGTAGAGTTTAACCTCTCAACAAGACCATTAGTTTGGGGATGGTAGGGGATGGTCTTCATGTGCTTCACCCCACTGGACTTCCACAGACAAGCCAGCAGGTCTGACATAAAATTGGCACCTCTGTCAGAAACTTTGGGAAATCTACCCTGCTGAAAATCTCTAGCATAGCATTTGCCACCTTCTCGGCCTCAATGGAGGACAAAGCCACTGCCTCAGGGTATTGTGTAGCATAATCTACAATCACTAGGATATACTTTTTCCCTGTGGAACTTGGGGTACTCAGAGACACCACAATATCCATAGCTACCCGCTGAAATGGCTGCTCAATCACAGGCAAAGGCATCAAAGGAGCTCTCACCTTTTCTCCTGCCTTGTCTACCTTTTGGTACTGCTCACAGGTCCTGCAGTACCCTGTTACATCTCTGGAAATTTCAGGCCAATAAAGTTTTGCATAATATGCCTCTTTGTACATTTTATGCCCACATGACCTGCAAAGGGAATATCATGGGCTATGGCTAGAAACACCAGACACTAAGCTGTAGGCACTACAAACTGCTGTACTCTCTCACCTTCTAGCCCTCTCTCAGGGGTCCACTCTCTGTACAGTAACCATTTGTTTCAGTATACAGATTCCCCCATCCCTTGAGAATCAGGTGCCTCCCTAGCTACCTGCCTCAGGCCTTGCAATGTAGGGTCTGAGAGCTGAGCCTGTCTCAAGTCTCTCCTTGTAATCCTTCCCAGCTCCCCTTCCACAGGAAGTCTGGCATCCTCTGACAGTGCTGCCTCACTGTCAGCCTGGGCACTACTACTCACCTCTACCTTTGCAGTTACCCTGTCCAAGGGAACATCAGTACACACAATCAGCTGTGGTTCACATTCAGTCTCACTTCTACAGCGTAGCTCACTCCCTGAAGTAACCAGATCAGTAGTCCTGGCTGCAAGTATGCAGTCTGTCTGGGTCTCCCCCAATTTACCAGACCCACATGCTTGTCTCCTAGTCTCACTGCATGTAACTGCATCATCCAAATTCTTCCCTCTCAGGACATCTGTAGGATAGTGGTTCCATACCCCAGTTGTCTCAAGACAACCTACTATAGACATTTTGTCTTTCCCACTTACTGGCTCCCTCACCTTTGTTTCCCCACCTTGCCTCCATGGACATCTGTATGCCACATTGTCCCACTGGTTGCATTCAAAACATTTAACCCTAGCTCCTGGACGTGTACCTGGACTAGTGGCTTCCCCTGCTACTGGTGGATTCTGTTGGGGCAGTCTGTGCTGCCCACCATGGGTTCCTTTAGTCCCATGAGCAGTACTGGGGGGTCCCTTTCTTGTGCAGGGCTGCCCTGCTTGCTAGGTATAGGTCTCCCTTCTTCCCCAAATTGTCTGAAGTAGCACACTGTAATTAAAGTCCCAGTTTTTGTGTTTTTTTAGCATAGCTCCACCACTTTCTAGTTGGCCACACCTCTTCCTGTTGCCCCCACCCATTCAGCTGTCTCCTGCAGCCCCCCTTTGATTTGAAGTCACCAGCCGCTATCAGCTAACCAGATCCACATGTCCTCAGGCAAAGTGCTAAGGGCCTGTTCCCTTACCAAAAGGTCTGCCAGCCCTTCAAAAGTGGTGACCTGACATTCACTCTCCCAGCTATGAAAATAAGTGCTCGGTTCAGCAACATATTCACATATGTTTTCATCTGCCTTGCGTCTATGCTCACAAAACTTTTTCCTATACATTTCAGGTGTTAGCTTAAAGCATTCTAATAAATGTCTTTTTACAGTAGTATAATAAAGACAGTCAGTGCAATGCATTTTTGCTAAAGAAGTGACAGCTTTACCATGGAGTAAGGGGGGGTCAGGGACCATACCCAGAGCCCTTGGTCAAATTCATGCTGTTTACATACCCACTCAAATATGTGAATGATGCTATCTAAATTATCCCCCTCTTTAAATTATGGAAGAAATTTACTGACCTTTTGTGCTTCTGGGGTCAGGTTACTCCCTTCCCCATTACCTCCATGACTCTGACAAAGAGTCAGCATTTCCTTCTCATGCCTCCTCTGCCATTCATTTTCCTCAGCTTGTAGACTCCTCGTTTTCTTGGCTGCTTCTAGTTCCATACACCTGGCCTCCAACTCATGTCTCTTTAGCTCCAGCAGGATTTTTAAGTCCACTGCAGAAAGTTTGAGCTGCCCATTCTCCAAGGATATTGTATCTCCACTGTTAGTCTGATTGTCCTCCAGGCTGCTGTGCACTGATGCAGCTGTAACCAAGGCTGCAATCAGGCCTGCTTCTGTCAGATTTCCCTACACCAGTCCCGTAGCCTGGCACATCTCCGCCAGCTGGATACTTGTCAGCTTTCCATACTCTCCTGCTCACATGCTGCCTGCTCATCCTGACTAACACTAAGCTAACAAAAGAAATAAAACAATTGTGATCTGATCAATGAGTATACACTGCATGGCTGTTTTAGAATACAAACATTTTTAAAGATCACTGTACATACGCTACAGGAATTCGCTCTACCCCACACCACTACAAGCCAATTAGTAAGTGAAGTAGATCCCACCACTGCCACCACTTGTGATGACCGTGCCCTGGCCCAACAATCAAGGAGCCTCAATCCTCACCACTAACACCAGGGAGGTCATCTCCTAGAACAGAAAAGGATAACTAATACACACAGTAAAGTACAATTTCTCTTAAGTGCACACAGAGATCACAGTAAGTCTGGGACTGGTTGCTCCCTTGCTCTCCAGGTCCCCAATAAGACTCCCCACTGGCTATATTGCTATAGGGTCCAGATCCCAGCCTAGCTGGCAAGCTAACCTCCAGTACCCTCTCTGTCCCACCAGTGCTTCATGTCCCTACCCAGGTAGCTGACACACCACAAACACACTGAGAAGAGGTTATACAACCACCCAGACCCTCCTGGGGCAAAGGCTGGCACAGGTTCTCCAGTTGTGCCCCTTTACCCTGACTATACGGTAGTAATCACTGCCACCACCAGTTAATAAATATCAGCTACTCAAAGGCCCTTAAAAGGGTGTCCAGTTATTACTGTACAATATTATTATCCAATGGTAGTATGACTAACAGTCAAGGCTTACTTTATAGTGGCCTATTTCAATAACCTCTATAAATATGCAATGTATTCTAGAGCTTATCCCTACACAAAACAGCCATAGGTAGAAGGTTTTAAAAATATTTAATAATAAATAATTAAAGCACAAGACAAAACTACTACACCACAGAGATATCTAAGAGTTCAGAGATCACACAGAAACTTAAAATAATACAGTATGACAGGTCTGATTTAAAAGAAAAATACCTAATTAATCTTTACTCATTTTAACTATTCCTACAAGAAATCACAGTGCTAAGACTTACATGTGAGCATAAGGCAGAGTGCTGAGAAGTTGGATGTCCAAGGGCAAAATGCTTCCAGTCTCTTGTGAGAAATAGTATTTTAAACATTACTAACAAACATGTTTGCTGGGTCCCTCCCCAAATTACATCATTTTTGACACTTAGGTTTTCCCAGGCAAACAAACTGCATTATTTAGCAATCTAACACCTGCACAGAAACTTACAACAATAGAAGACATTTCACATGTATATTCTTACAGAAACTAGAGCAATAAAGTACCTTCCACATCTAAATTTTGGTCATAAACTTTAGCCTTAAAACAATGGGCATGAAACCTTCATCCAGCCACACTGGAGCCGACTTGTAAAACATTAAAGAGATTCATAAGATCTGTTCAACTTAAAAAGACACATTTGAAATACTTGACTTGGTTTTCCTTACAGCAGATGGCAATGTTGCAACAATCTTGAAGTTCACATTTTACAGTGTTTTCTTACATTTAAAAACACAAGCCTGCATTTTACATTTATTTACACAGTTGAGAAAATTATGTATCAAATTCTATTTGACAAGGCTGCCTGCCTTCACCCATCTCTCCCCAGTAGTCACATAAGTGCAAACCATTCATAGGTTCATAGTTATTTGCAAGGCTAACTACCGCAATAGGCATTTTAAGCCTAGCCATGCATCCCAAAATCTCTGCCAAGTTCTGGTACCCTTGATAACTGTAAGCAGGGGCGTGGAAGGGGAAACATTTACAAGTAGGGGCCTGGAAGATGAACCATTTACAGGCTGCCTGTGCCCATTACAGACATAGGTGCCAAACCAGGGATGATCTTTCTGTTCTCCATCCAATTGTGTAAGTTACACTTGAATTGGGTTAGGAAGGAACTCTGCTTCACATGGAGCCTGTTCCAGAGATGAGGCAGTCTCTGGGATACATACTTGTCTCTCCAGCAGGTCTTATTTATATCACAATATTGGTTTAAGTCTTTAGAATGGGTAATTCTGATGTTGTTTGTTTTGCAGATATTAAGGAGGTCCATCAGGGTGGGGTCTGATAATGTTTGTATGCCAGGCATAGATTGCCCTTCAACAGCCTGTAGGAGACAGAATATAGGGATAGGGCTTTGAAGCAGTCTGCATAGGACATGTTAGTTACACCCTGAATTTTTTTTATTGAGCAACCTCTGTGGACATTCCAAAGACAGGTCGGATTAATACTGAGTACAGTGAAACAATGTCCTCTTTGGTCCTAGGGACCATACCTTTGATTATAAGTTGCACAACACATAATATTTTCTTTGCTACTGCAGAGATGATGGTCAAAGCTAGATTACTGTCTATGTGTGTCCCCAAGTCCCTGACTACTGGGTCAACTCTTAGCGATGTGTTGTCAGTATAATAGTTGCCATATGTGGATTACCTCCTGAAGGATACTATTATGCATTTCTTGGCATTTGGTTTTAGTTCATCCCTTGACACCAGTTATTGTCTGTGTCAGCCCTTGCTGAAGAACATTTGTGTCAGTGGGGATTCTATGACTGTTCCTAATTTGCAACTATCTGTAAATTTAGTAAACCAGAGACTATTGACACTGGCCTTGATTTCAGAGAAGTAAATGCCAAAAAGGAGTGGTCCCAGGACCAATCCTTGAGGGAATCCACTTGTGATTGGCTTCTATGTAGAGGTGAACTCACCAGTTCTAACTTCCTGGGTCCTGTCTATGAGCCAGTTGGATATCCACTGGGTGACATGAGGGTTTAGACCTAACCTCTTGAGTTTGTCAACAATGCCTGAGTGGAGTACTGTATCAAATGCCTTGGCCATGTGAAGGTAGGCAGTGTGAACCATTTTGCCCTCATCCATTGCTTTGGTGACCTTCTGAAAGAAGAAGTCCACCAGGCTGAGTAGGCACGATCTGCCTTTGATGAAATCAAATTGGGTTGGTTCCATTGTCTGGAGGTTTCCTATGTCATTATTGATCATTTCCATGATAATTCTTAACATGACTTTGCAAATAAGACTAGTGAGACTTATGGGTCTGTAGTTTCCAGTGTCTGTAGATGGAATACCTTTGTGCAGAGGGATAACTGCTGCTGTTCTCTATTCATGAGGCAAGAAGCCTGTCTGGAGGCTACAGTTCAATAGCAGTTCCAGAAGGCCTGATATGCCATGTTTCTTGATATTTAGAAGATACCCTGGGATATTGTCTGGGCTATTAATGCAGTGTTCTTGCCTTTAGAGAGAGTATTAAGACCTGTTCCCTAGTGATATCAGGGGGAGTTATATTGGATGCTTTTTCCCAATGAAGTTTGAGGGGGAGTGAGGGGTAAAGTTGGAGCTGATTTTGTTGGCCAATAGGTTTGCAATAACTTCTGGCTCAGTATAGATGACTCCATTAACAATGAACTCTGCACATAATTGTGTATTGCCTTTTGGGTTGCAGACATAGCTAAAGAATGCCTTCTGGTTGTCCTTGGCCTGGGAGGCCAAATTTACCTCAAATTTGGATTTGGAAGACTTTATTTGTTCTTTGAGTTGTTTGTTTAGTTTAATGGGAGTGTTTTTATCCTGCTGGGTGATACACCTCCTAATTTTTGCCATGATTTTTTTCCTTCTGTTTTACAGCCTATTGATGTTGGGATTCCACCATGGTGGCTTGTTTTTTGAGTTAGTTCTGTACTTCTTCCTGGTGGGTATAGCTGCCTCTCTGTAGCTATTAACATGATTGTATAGGGTTTCTGTAATCAGTTCCGTGTAGGCAGCCATGTTCTCTGGATTTATGGAGACTTTAAATTTTGCCAGCTTATCACTAAATAGTAGAAAGTTAGCATTAGAGTAATTCCTGAATATTACAGGGTTGGCTGGGGTTCCGAGTTTTATTTTTACTTCAAAGGAGACCATTTTGTGGTCTCACCGTACCAGAGAAGATATTGACTAGGGGTGTGCAGCACTCTCCCATTTTAGTGAGGACCAGATCTAGTATGGTTTCACCCCTGGTTGTTGTATTGGTAATCTGGTCCAGGGAGTTTGCATTTACAAAATCCAGGAATCTCTCTGTGCATACATTTGGTGTCATATATGATGCCCAGTTAATAGCGGGGTAATTAAAGTGGCCTGTGGATATGGTATCGGGTTGGATGGTGAGTGTTTTCAATAAGTTTAAATATATATTATGGGTTTCCTGGGTCATAGGGGGAACCTATAGCTTGCAAGGAAGTGGTATGGGATTTTGTCTATGGTGATTAAAGCATGGAGAAGCTCAAGTACATCATCCTGTTTGCCCAGTATATTTATTTTTTATGTAAGTTCAGACACCTCTGTCTTTAGTCCCTGTCTGTGTAGTTGCTGGTCTAAATATGTGGAAGGTATTATAACCTTGCACTGTTGGTGTGCTCTCTGTGGCTTTAAACCATGTCTCAATGACTGCACAGATGTCAGCATTGTCTAGGGTGAGGAGAGCTTGTAGGGAGTGGAGTTTTTTGTTTAGAATCTTAGCAGTGAGTAAAAACACCTATAGATTTTCTTGGTTTTGAGTGCTATGTCAGTAGTACTTTCAGCTTGGCATTCCCATTGCCATGGGGAAGACAATGTTTTAACTAATATTCAAAAGCATAGATGGGAGAGATGTAGACCATCCCTGGCAAAGCAGCATGGTATGCTGGCCATCTCCTTCCATACTGATAAATATTGCACCCCATTAGAATGACACCTGAAACTAAGCCAATTATTAAAGTCAGTCATTTTTATTTTGTATTGTGGCATCATCCTTGGAGAAGGTAAAATGCTGCTCAGTGCTAGGCTCATACCAGCCTGGTGCACATTGTGTGAGAGCTCTATGACATGAGTGCATGCTAAATGTGGTGCATCCTGGCTCCTGATAAGCAGCTGACTGTGACTTTCTCCTTATTCATCCAGGTGAGAAAGACATCAGTGTGTCTTGAGTTTCCAATGATCAGAATGTTGGACTATGTGTTGATATGGGTGTTGTTTTGAAAGAGTGCATTCAGGGTTGCTGAGGGTACTTGTTATGTGTACTTTGTATAGGCGGTTGTTGACTCAGCATGTGTGGATCTATGTGTCTTCCTTGAATTGTGTGTGATCGGTGCAATGTGTACTACTGACAATAGGACTGACATTAGGAGTGCTTTTATGTGACAGCTTTGCCTGCAGTAACATTGTGTAAATACCTCTCTCCCACATACCATATCAGTTTATTTAAGGGTCAAGTTGGAATAGTTGATCCTTCTAACAGAACAAGGTGGTTTAGGATTACCTGATTTGAAGGGATATTTTATAGTTACACAGTCAAGGCTGATTTGCATAACATCAACCGAAATCTATAATTCAAATAGAAAGGGATGATGATGAAACGGGGGACACTCATTAGATAAGGAGAGAATGGGATGTTGGATGCGGATCCTAAAGGAAAATAGCAACAGCCATGCAGAATATCATACACATAAAGTAGCATAAAATATTCGAAGAACTAAGTCAATCATTTGCTTTACCAGATAAACTGTGTCCACCGAGCGCCAGTTATCCTGAGGGAAACTTCAGAGGGAACCATCTACTAGATGGTTCAATTAGTCTTTTGCCCCTATACCCAAGTTGGATGACTGTTTGCACATCAGGATTGCTACGGACCTCCACCAGAGTTTCCTCTGGCTTCACCCTGCCCAGGCATAGTTTACCATCTTTTGGGTCCCACCACATATGCTGATGGAGATTTTGCCAATAGAAATGACTGCAATTAGGTATACAGAGAATAGGCAAGGTGGGACTGGAATTAACAGGGGAAAACAAGCATAAAAGCCAAGGCATTGGGAGCAAATAACTAGACAGGGAAAGGTAATAGAATGTGAAAAGGCCAAGAAGACACTTGGACTGCAGCCTAGAGACTGCCTTCCCTATCAGAGATTGATATTAAGAGTATAGGCAAATAGAAAAGGATAAGGGAATCCTAAGTGAAAGACCTGCTCTGGTAGAGGTTTTAGAAGAATTTAGAACAGAAGCTGTTGTTAAAAAGGGGCAATTAATAGGGCTTAGAAATGATTGAATAATAACTACAGGAATCTATCAGAGGATGTTAGAAAATATTGGGAAGAGAAATTGTATAAGCAATTTACAAGGGAACAATTGAAGGACATATGCAGGGCTCCCAAGTATCCAAAAAAGTCTAAAAGATTTAGGATTTTTGCTTGGAAGTTTTTGCATAGGTATTTTTTATACTCCAAGCAGACTCCAAATAATTTTTTCTCAGGTAGATGGTAAATGCTGGAGGTGTGATGAGGAAGAAAGAGGTAACTGGGAACCTACATTTTGGGAATGTAACAAGTTAGCAGACTTTAAAAATTCCCTACAAAATACTCTGTCAGAAATAATGGATGAGCAAATGGATGTAAATAAGAAAATTATTCTTTTGAGCTGGGACACAGGATTTGATTTGCATAGACAGACTAAGAACTTGTTAAGCTTAATTCTTGTGGCTGCCAATAAAGCTATTGCTAGAAAATGGAAACTGAAGTCTAAGCCAAATGAATTTGAAATACTGAATATTCTAACAGAGATAAAAGAACCGGAAGTGTGATCTTTAGAAAAGAGTAGAAGCAAATTACACAGAAATAAATAGAAACTGTGGGAAATGTGCATGCAGAATAATGTTCTGGAGGAGGAGTGAGGTTTAAGGGAAGGAAAGGACTGACTAATTTATGCAATGTTGGAATGATGATAATTATACAAAACAACATTATCTGATGTATAATGTATGTAATTGGGATCATGTCCATATGGTTTGTTTTCTTTTATATAAGTGCATGACTGCTGATGTCTTAAGTGATAATTCAATAAAGTTATTAAAATGATTTTTTTCTGCAAAAATAGCAACTGTTTGGTTGGTCCCTGGAACAATTGTACATTTCTTTCATTGTATCATAATATCATTGGACATGTGCAACATTTCAACCTGTATAATTTTTACATGTAAACTAACATGTCATCCCCTTTTGCAAAAGCATTCAAAGTGATTAATGTTTTCAACAAAATTAATATTTTCACAATAAATAGACAAAGCATTTTAATTAATGTTTCATTAATGCCAATACTGTAGAACTGCAACACAGTTTTTCTCCTTCTGTTAACAACAAAGGCCTGAATTATGTATTCTGACCACGGGATATTTGCTGGAAAATCCAGAAAACTTACTGTTTGCCACAAATCATGCCACTTCTTATTTGAATAACATGCCAAAAGATGGTTTATCTCTTAGGTGTACCACCTACCTGATTTGAACCAGAGGTACATCAAGCAAAAGATGACAATGCGGTTCTGATATGAATCGCTGCAGATGGCTTCTTGTTTCATTACTTCATATGAACTGTACTGGTGTCTGAATCTCCTTGTTGCTGTGATACTGACTCGATATTATACGATGCAGTGGCCTCGTCATCATCATTCCTCCTTTTACTCACAATCACCAGTGCTCCATTGTTCAACTTCTATTTGTTCCATTACAGCAGGCTTCTCTTTGATAACTTTCTGCAAATAGGTACCTGGCAGACCAAACACATAGACCTACATATGCTGATGCTTTTAAAAGTAACCTACCCAAACCACAAAAGCCTCCTAAATGTAAACTAAGAAATAAGTACCCTCGGCAACCAAAAAACACACAATACAGCTGGCACCCACCAGGAAACATATATCAAAGAGTCACAGTGTCTCAGTTTAAGAGACCAAAAGACAAACCTCCACCCTATCCAACATCTTAGTCATAGGTGGCTCCACTGTGAGACACACCAATCTGTGCAAGGAGATGGTCACAGTCACTTGCCTATCAGATGTCAGGATTCACCATATCTCATTTGCACCCAAGTCCTTGTACCTCAAGTACACATTTATTTATTTATTTGACATTTATTTATCAGGATAGTCCGACTGGGTCAAAAGGACCCGTTTTCAGTGGAGGCCCTGGGAGAAAAGCTTCAAGTACAGACATATGTAAAATAATTTAAACATGGCACTCATATCTTAAAGAATCATCACATAAGGACCATGCAATATTACCATTTAGCAGTACAAATGAATAGGAGAATAAGCAGGTAAGACATCACTATAATAAAATAACAGTGAGAAAGACATCAGTAAAATTACAGGTAAGAAAAAGAAATAGTAAACAGTGCAAGTAAAACAGTTGAACATAGGAGAAAGAGGGTGCTGAGCATAGTAGATGAGGTAGCGGTGAGATTAACCTGGAGTAGTGTAGATGCACAGTCATGTTTTATTTAGATATTGTTTTAATGAAGTTTTGAAGACTGCTAGGCTGGGAATTGATCTAGTACCTATGGGAGAGAATTCCAAATGTTTGTGACAGAGTATGATTGTCCTGGTTTTTTTTTTGAGAGTTTAGAGATTGTTAGCAGTTTCTTGTACTCAGATCTTAGGGTTGTGTTTAGCTGGTAGGGTTTTACTAGGTTGCTTAGAGCTAGGTAGGCAAAAGGTTTGTCAGTTATGTTGTGCACTGTTAATATCTGGATATAGTGGAGTTGGTTGGATATTTCAACCCTGGTAAGTTCTTGTACTGATCTACAGTGATGCATGTGGTATTTAGAGTTAGTGGCAAACACTGCTACTTTGTTATAGTTTCAGTTTGGATTTAATAGACGTTTATACCTTGGTAAGAATAGTGGCACCATAAAATAAGGTGGGGAGCAGGAAAGTTTTAGCCAGGGTGACTTTAGTTGGCGTGCTTAGGAAGTGTTTATTTCTGTACAGAAGCCCTAATTTCTGATGAGTTTTCTTTACGTTCTGCTGGATGTAGAGGTGGAATTTCAGTTGATTATCAAGAATGACTCCAAGCAGTTTGGTGTGTTTTATATTTCAATGATTGTGTTATCTGTCAAGTATGTCTTGAATTGATCTATGTCAGAAGTGGGTTTGTTTGGTTGAAAGAAGACAAGTATGTTTTTTACAGTTAAGGAAAAGGTGAGCATTAGTAAGCCAGGTTTCAACAGTAGTGAAAGATTTTTGTGTGTTGTTGAGTATTTCTGGAAGTGTGTGAGAGGTGTAGAGAATAGTGGAATCATCTGCATATTCAATGAGGGTTCCAGGGGATGTGGAAGTATGTAGATTATTTGTGAATATATTAAACAGTAGTGGGCCTAGGATGGAGCCTTGTGGGACTCATGTATGATTATGGAGAAAGAGGAAGAGTTAATCGGATCATTTCATAGCTTGTTTCTAATCATGTAAGTAACTTTGAAACTACTGTACTGTGGTATTGGAAAATCCTAAGTTGGAGAGTGTGTCCAGTAGTAAGGGGTGAGAAATGGTGTCAAAGGCTTTAGATTTAGAAACTGATTTAACTTAGTGGTATGTTGCTCTGACTGTGTTGCATAAGCTTCTGGGTTCAAGACTCAGCAGTGAAATGTACAGTGGTAACACAACATTTTGGGGGTTGGGAGAGTGGCCTAATGGTTAAGGTGTTTGCCTTGCAAACACAAGGTTCAGGGTTTGAGTCTCACAAGGGCTAATTGGCTAGGCTTAAAATGTCTCACAAGGGCAGTTAGCTTAGTACTAATCTATGAACCTTGAGAGGTCAAGGAATACTGCAGATGCATAGTTTCCTGCTTCTCTGGCCCTGTTCATGGTGGTCATGGCAGAAACTATGTTGAGTTGGTGTGAGTAGATTATTTTTGCAGTAGGTATTGCATTAGCTGTTGGTGGATGCATTGTTCAAGAATTTTGGAAATAGGAGATAGCATGGGTATGGGATGGAAATTAGAAGGTTCTGTGGAGTTTCTTCCTTTGTGGATGGGGGTGATATGAGACATTTTCCATATGTTAGGTGTGACGCCCATGCACTGGGCCAGCAATCAAGTAGCCTCAATCCTCACCACTAACACCAGTCAGGGGCGTCCATATACGGAAAGGATAATAAATACACACACAGTAGAGTTCAAATTCCCTTAAGAGCACACAGAGAACACAATCAGTCTGGGGGTCTTTTCTCCCTTTCTCTTCGGATCCCCAATAAGACTCCCCAATGACACAGCTATGGGATCCAGATCTCAGTCTAGTGGGCATGCTAAAACCTCCAGCAACCTCTCTGTCCAACCAGTGCTTCGTGTCCCTGCCCAAGTAGCTGACACACTCACACTTTGAGATGAGTTATATACAACTATGCAGACACTCCTGGGGAAGGCTGGCACAGGTTCTCCAGCTGTTCCCCTTTTACTCAGACTATACGGTAGTACCACTTGCCACCACCCACTAATATTTATCAGCTACCAAAAGGCCCTTATGAATGGGTGTCCAATTATACTGTGCAATATTATTATCTAAATGGTAAGTGCAACTGAACAGTCCAAGGCTTATTTGGAGTGACCTTGTACAGTATCACTATATATATGCAATGTACTCTAGAGATTAAATTATCTCTACACAAAACAGCCACAGTTGAGAGGTTTAAAAATATTTAATAATAAATAATAAAAACACAAGACAATGCTTCTTACTACACAGTCCTAGTCAAGAGTTCAGAGATCACAGAGAAATACTTAAAATAATACAGTAGAAAAGTTCTGACGTCAATACAGAAAAAAAAACTAATCTAATCTTCCTATTTCCTAGCTATATCTAAGAGAAAACACAGTTCTAAAATAAACTTACATATAGAGGAAGACAGTGCTGGTGATGTTGGATGTTCTCAAGACAAATGCTCAATGCTCTCTGATTCTCTCTCCTTAAATTGATAACACAGTACCACTGATTCATTTCAGATTACATCATTTCTTTCTGGTTCCCAGGCTAACAGAACTCAGAGGTTAATAGTCCTTTTGATCTTGCAGATGGTTAGGAAGCCAGAGCAATAAAAGAAATTATACATATAAATTCTAGACATTAACTCTAGCCTCAAAACAATAGGCAGAATGCCTCCCTCTAGACATCTCGGCTCTGAGTTTTAGATCAAAGAATTTCACAATGCTTGACTTATCAGCTTTGTTACAGCAGAGTGCACTGTTGTTATGTTTTTGCAGTTCCACATCTAACAGCATTTTCTTCCATTTAAGAGAACAAGCCTGTGGCTTATATTAATATTTACAAATAACAGAATTATCTACAAAATTCTGTCTAGCTAGGCTGGCAGCCTTCACCTATCTTCACATTAGGAACTACAGATTCTGATATAGATCCATTGATCAGGATACTGATTGGGTAGGTGATGGAGTCAGTGGCTAGTTTAAGGTATTGGAGTGGTAGATTGTCTGCTAAATGCAGTCATAGTACCTTTTAGTGTAAATGACTTGAGACAAACCTCTTTGGACTATATGAAGAGAGACATGGTAGAGCCTCTGAATATGTGTCTGTGACAGGTACAAATCTAGCCTTGAGAAGCATTTTACCTTCACCAAGAATGATGCTATAATATGAACAAAAGATTATTAACTTCAACAATTGGCTTTGCTTCTGATGTCATTTAAAGGAGGTCCAAATATATCAACCTGGGAGAGACTGAAACAGTGGCATGCACCTATTCCCCCCAAAGTTTTTGTATATTGGACAAAATTTTGTCCATAGTGACTTTTTAGCCAATATCAGTCCTTAAAAGTCTCCAGTACAACAAAACAGAATCTGTATAACACAAAGATACTACTGCTCAATACGAGGCACCTTAACAAAAACTTAATTCCCTACAAGCACTCCAACTCTGTAAAACATCAATATATGCATCATTATGGAAACCCAGCTTAAGACCATAGCGAGCACCCCATCAGTGCATGGTTTCATTGTCTACCACATGGTCAGGCCCATTGAAGTAGATAAAGACACTAAAGGCAGCAATGTCTCCATATTTGTAAGTAAACACATTGCCTCCAGGCCAGGTTGACAAGATAACAATTTGGAATTCTTTCACATCCAACTTACCATTGACAAGATATCTTATCATATCATAGCTAACTATAGGACTCTCCCTGAGTTCCCCTCAGCCCATAACTCTGGCCTAACCAGTATGGAATCCTTATGCATTAATGAATGCCATACTCCTAGGGGACTAAAATTACTCCTGCATTAAGTGGGAGATGAATACATCTTGTAGCATGTATACCCAGAGATTTCTGGATTTCATCAATACAAATTCTCAGAGTAGTCAGTCCACAACCAACCGGGGATATAAAATCCTGGACTTGGTCCTCACCAATATGGGACAGCTCTGCTCCCTATCAACTGTGACTTCCAGTCTGATCAAAATGGACCACAAATTAGCTACATTCACCTTAGGACTGAAGCCAGAAGCATCCCTTAATACCTTGGTATTCAGAGATTATGTTAAGGCTAATATGCTGAAACTGAGTTATGACCTGACTAAATTCAACATCCCTTTCCGACTTGATGACCCCACTGCTTATGCACAATCCTTTGCCACCAATTTCTATGTACATGCAAATAACTGCATAGATGCCTTTTCCCCCTTTGATGTAAATACTGTGCTAAACACAGAAATAAACAGACTCTGAAGATGCAAAAAAAAAAGCTCTTGTTAAACTTAACAGTGAACTCCAGACCCTGATCAAATCAACCAAAGCCAGATATGGAGTAAAAATTACCATTCAGGCAAAGGACAACCACACAGCCTTCTTTAACGATGTTACAAACCTTAGAAACAATACCCAGCACTGCCCAGAGCTAATTGTAATTGATAACACATACTCGGACTCAGAGGACATCATCAATCTACTAGCAGATACATTTAACTCTAACTTCACTACCTCTCACCGCCTACATTTCCAGATCTCATAGCCACAGCTGCACCTCCCTCAAATCTCCCATGAACAAGCCCTCAAGGCAATATCCATGGCCAAAAATACTGTTTCTATGGGGACAGATATCATACTGGGCTGCTTACTAGGCAGCCAAAACAGGATCTGTCAAACCCCCAACACAGAGTATTCAGTGCCAGCCTCCAAACAGGGTTTCCACCATGCAAACAGAAGACAAATTCTATCATCCTTTTGCACAAAGGTGGGGTGTCAACAGACCCTGGAAATCATAGAAGTTTGACCAGCCTAATCTCAAAGGCTGTGTGAAGGATCATTACTGAACTAATAAATAAGGACAAAAGTAACTTACAAACTCTCGACTGAAGCCAGTTCAGATTTGTTATGGTCAGGCTTTGTCTACTTAACTAGCTGACTTCTTCAAGAAGGTTACTGAAGCAATGGATGAGGGAATATCTGTAGACACTGCATATCTAGACATAGATAAACTATCCCAGCTCAGTATTAATCCCTATGTAACTCATTGGGTAGTAAATAGGCTCACAAAAAAACAAAACTCAAGAAATAAATGTGGGCTGATTTCAACCTCCTGCAAAAGACCTGTCATTAGAGCTGTACTCCCAGGGCTCATTTATTGGGCCACTCTTCTTTGGCAGTTACCTCTCAAAGGTCAGAGTTACTTGTACTTGTAAGAATTTATGACTGACAAAGTTTGCAGATAACTGTAAATTTGGTGCCATCATTAGCTTCCCAGAGGACACCAAGATCCTCCAAGAGGACCTTTCTCAAACCAATAGCTGGTGTCCAAACCATGGACTAAAACTGAATGCCAAGAAATGTAATTTCCTTTAGCAGGCAATAAGTCCTTTGTAAGAATGATATTGAAAACATACCCCTGAAAATTGATCCATTACCTAAGAACATTTGTACCTATGTAGACAATGAACTATCCTCGAATCACCATGTATAACTATTGTAAGAAAGTGACTTTTCATGGGTCTATATCACCATATCAAATGGTGATAATGCCGAACGCCAAAAATATCGAAAGTTCACAAGAACAAACTTGTTTT
>NC_056741.1:628462017-628727017 GCF_019279795.1 Protopterus annectens
AAAGGACTAAATTACTATCCCATCCCATAATACTTAAAACATGATTTTAATTCATTAAGGTAACGTACTTCCTGTAAGAAAGAGATGCTTGCTTCCTATTTATGTAATCACAGTAAGACTTCTTATGTTATTGCTGAAGACTTTATACTGTTTACGTTTATGGATAAGGCACATTACTGCAGCTTGTCATAATGCTTAAATGTACCACTGTTGCTGCCTATCAAACCCTTCAATTTAAAATTTCTGTTACTCACCCCATTTTTCATAGACCCTTTTTGTCAATGTTCCTTTGTTTGTTGTGTTATATTTTCATCAATCTCAGAACAGCAGACTTGCTATCACTTTCCTTCCCTTATAAATTCCTACACTTTCGTTACTTTTGTATTTTATTCTAACTCAGTTTTGTCATTTTCTGTCTCATTTCTCCATTTACAGCATTTTTATAACATTTATAGATTGATTTTTTTCTCTTAGTACCTTGCAGTTATGAAGTCTTCTAACGTGTTTCAATAGCTTTTTCCTCAGTCTCTGGAAAGTATACTCAGAAATAACTTACTACATTACATTTAGTACATTAAATTTCACAGTCTCCACTAATATTTTCACTTTCTCTACACATGCTAGATCTTTTTTTTATAGTTTTTCACTAGATGGCCCACTTTCCCACAAAAAGCAGCATTCCTTTGTTGGTCTCTATAAAAATAGTTCATTTTATCCCTTGGATGAGTATTGCACTGGGCTAATGACATAATACATTATGGTGCATAGACAGTTCCAAAAAGTCAGATCATTATCTGGTCGATATCCATACCTCTGATCTTAGTAATACTGCAGACAGAATCACAGAATGGCAACAAAGCCACCTTTAATAATAGTTCCACAATTCAGCAGATCTAAGCTGGATGAATACTTCTTATTTTCTGCTCAATCCAAATGTTGAGTCTATAATTATTTGACGGGTTAATTTCACACATTTCATTAAACTTCTTTTGAGTAATAAAAAGAGCAGCTACAATTTCCAAGGTTATATCAAAGAACAGTTCATTCCTCAAGTGTATTATTGCCCTAATATGCAGCAGCAAAACACCTAGGGGGTTCAGTGCATAGATTCAAATATTGCCCAGAAAATTAAAGAGCAGCTGATTTTGTCCCAGTTGCAGTACTTCATAAAATGCATTTTATTGTCCACGACTGCTGTACTCCTGTTTCCATTTGTAACACTTGCTTCGGTGGTGTACATGTATGCTGGTCATCTTGGAATTCTGTAAGAACAACTCCTTCCTGTGTCTCTGGTATTCTGGGTATAGAAGCATTTCCTTTCTCTTATCAAATAGGTTGTAGCTGTAGTTTGACAGGCTCAGTGGCATCGCTCTGGGACAAAGTAATTTTGTTATCTACTGCAGCCCGCTCTCTCACCTGTGAATTGGAAACTCCTAGCTACAGTTCCACTATTTTCTTCACAAAAAAGATCAGCAGGATTTGCTTCACTTTCAGATGTTAGCACTGAGCTTTGGTCTAGATGCCTATCTCCAACATTCTTCAGCACAGCCACCCTCCCCTTGGATCCCTCTCATTCCAGTGCAAGAACACAGTCCCCACCAGAGGAAGAGTAAGGGAATTTTCCAAGTGCCCTGGCTAAACTTGTCCTACTCAGTATGAATGTCACATTGAATCTCTCCTGAAAATAGACCATAGCTCTAAAGGGAGTCATCCTGTCTACAAAACATAAATAAATAAACTAACGCACACTTGTACACACACACACACACACACACACACACACACACACACACACACACACACACACACACACACACACACACACACACACACACACACACACACACACACACACACACACACACACACACACACACACACACACACACACACACACACACACACACATAAATGAATAAGTAAAAGTGGAGCAGCCATACTGTCAGGATGAGAGCATGAACATCATGGTGTGCTTTCCCTAAGTATGAGGCAGTAATGTTTTGTTGCAGTAGAGTCTCACTGATGGATGAAGGAGTTGCTTGAGAAGGGGCAATCAAGTCTACTTTGATGAGAATGGGACCATAATAACTGCCTTGGTCTTATGAGGTTTGTTCTTCTGTGTGACTTTCATCATCACTGGAAGTGGGGAAAACATAGAGGAACCTTATTGTCAAGGACAGACCAATGCATCCCTCATCTGTTCATTGCTAGAGGTATTAGGGAGAAACATGAAGGGCATGTAATACTGGTTAGAGCTGCAAATAGCATGCACACTGACTTTCCCAGTTTCATCCGCGGTGGTGGTGCTGTGGTAGCGTTATCGCCTCACAGTAAGATGCTGTCCGGTTCGATTCTCAGCTAGAGCATCTTCTGTGTGGAGACATGCATGAATGGGCGTACCTCCATTGAAGGTTGTGTGTCAGAGCTGGCAACTCGGCATGTAAAAATCAACTACCAATCATTAGTGGATCGGAGTTCCGCTGTGGCGACCCCTAACCGGGAAAAGCTGAAAGACACAACAACTGACTTTCCCAGTTTCAGGAAGATCTGTCTGGCTACTGTGAGACTGAGGGACCACTTGTAGACAGTGGCCCAGTCTGTCTGGCAGAAAACTATCCTCTCCCAGAATGAGTGCAGTGTTAAACTACCCTGACTTCTTCACATAAACTCTCAAGTTTTGCACAAGAGATGTAAATAAGGGTTTACTATTAAAATGTAAAAAGTCAAAAAAATTGTTGTCAAGTAATCGAAAAATAATGTTGTACCCATAGTATCGACCTACCAAAAATTCCAACTGACCTTTATCCGATGTCTGCTTTCGACTTTAAATGAAATAGCAGGAGGTGACATAAGACACCCAGGCTATTTTATTTAATATCTCCTAAAACTTTTAATTATACAAACAGTAGTTTTTACTGTTTTTGCAGGGGGCAAGCCCCCGTGCACACCACACCCCCTGTAAATTATATATTCCAACTCCGAGATTGCACTACAGTGGGGAAATTCCTGATCCCACTCTAGTGCAATCTGATATCAGAATGTCAATCACATGTTAGCAAATTCACACAAGCATTCGCTATTGTGGATATGAACATTTTTGGATCAGCATTATGGGAACAGGGGAAACATGCATTCGACCTTCCCAGTTTCACATAAGTGCCGATCCACATTTTAATAGTAAATCATGAATAAGTTCATTCTTGTTTACTGAGATGCCAGACTACTGCCATTTTGTCTTTTTACACTGGCAGGATGTCTATAGAAAAATAATGAAAAGGTAGAAGAAAGTGGAAGACTGACCCCTTTAGCACACTGATATAAGGATAAGACTTGTGAAAAGGAAACATTTCTTAAAATGTATGCCCTACAAAGTGCACCCCAAATGAGGTCAGATGCTCCTATTGTGGCTGTGGCCCTTTGATTCCTCATCATTATTATCATTATCATCAACCGCCTTTTACACATTTCTTACATGGTGTCAGGGTGTCGTGTCAACTGATGCCATCTCCCTTGATTCAGTGCCACTCTCCTAACTTTTCTGACACTCATGCCTGACTGTTGCAGGTCTTCTCTCACACAATCCATTCACCACTGTACTGGATGCCCCTGTTTCCTTTTGCTTTCTTCCTCTCTTTCCCAAATCTTCTTCACCAGATTGTCTTCTGCCGTGCACATGTACCCAAACCACCATAATCTGCTCTCTTTGACATTCATTGCAATTGGACCTACTTTGGCTTCTGCACTGATGTCCTCATTTCTTCATCTGTCCCACAGTGTGTATCTTACCATCTGTCTCAGGCACTTCATCTCCACCACCTCTAGCTTACTCAAATGCCCTACATTATCTGGGTTCCTGTACCATACAGTAGTACTTACATCTTACTTTTCAGCTTCTTTGGCATTCTTCAGTCATGCATTACCCCTGACACTCTGTCAGGTGACTACAACCTTTATGATTCTAGCTTTGACCTTCTAATTTAGACTTCCCTAATCCTCAAGCACCCCTCCCAGATACTTGAAGTTGCTAACCTGTTTCACTATTTTCCCTTATATCACATGTCATAGCCTCTTCGGATTTATCCCATTTGCTGCCATTATGACTGTCTCATCTGTTACTCAGTATCCTTCCATGTGACCTCACCTTTGCATTCCATTCCTCTACTTTTGCTGAAGTTATGGTTTAGAGTCTGCCTGTAATGCCACATTGTCTGCAACCAGTAAATTTGTTGATCTGTCCCCTCCTGCCTGTTTGCTAATGTAGTTCATCACCAATATGGACAACACTGGGTTCAGAGCTGAACCCTGATGTACACCCACTCACCACTGTTGTGAGACAGAACACTGCTCATGCTTGAGTCATTGGGTTCTTGTATATAGCTTGTACTAATCCTACCAATGTTTCTGGGACTTTGCACCATCCCAGGACTGCCCAAATCAGTTTTTTCGGAACTGTGTCATATGCTTTCTCCAAGTCTAGGAATGCTTCTTCTCAACTATCTGTCTCACTGAAAATATCATGTCAGTAGTGCTGAATACTGATCTGAATCCAAACTGCTCATCTCCTATCTTACTTTCTACTGTTCTGTGTATTTGTTTATCAGTTCCACTCTCCAGAACTTTCATGCAATGTGAAGGGAGTTTAATACCGCTGTACTGCCCACAGTTGTAAATTTCCCCTTTGTTCTTGAATACAGGTACTAGTATGCTTGTCCTCCAGTCATCTGGGATACACCTCTCACTCTTTTTACTGTTTTGAGTACCCACTGGACCCACTTCTAACCCAACATCTTGATCATATCTACTGTGACCTCATCTGGGCCGGCTGCTTTCCCTGACTTAATATTCCTTAGTGCTGTTCTTATTTTTTCTAGGGTAGCGTCCTCTTCTTCTTTCATCATAGACTGTGTCTGGGGAAGTACAGCTTCTTTGGGATTGTCTTCATTCAGAAGCTGCTGGAAGTACTCCTTCCATCTGCCTTTGATGTCCTGTGGATTGGTGAGCAGGTTGTTGCTGGCATCCCTTTTGAAGGATTCTTTATCCTTCTATTTGTTGCCTTGCAACTTGATAGAGATACTTTGAGCTATTTGCTGGGTCACTTTCCAGAAGCTGGCAGAGAGCCTCTGATGCCTTGTTCTTTGCTATTCAAATTCGTCTCTTAGCTTCTTCATTAGCCAACCAGTATTCCTTCCGAATAGCCTGGTCTGTCTTTTCTATCTCCCACTTTTTCCTGCACTCCTTACTTTTGATGATCTCCTGGGCTTCTGCATTCCACTACCAGCTTTCCTTGTTGTACCTTATTTCCATACCTGTCTTGGTCGCATATCTGTTCTGTAGGGTTCTCTATTGAAATGTCTGTGCTTGAAATGCCAAGTGCCGACAAGCCAAAAAAAACATGAAAACACAGTAAAAGAGCAAATCTTGAAAAGTGCTCTTTTCATTTATTTATTTATTTATTTATTTGTGC
Source organism: Protopterus annectens (assembly GCF_019279795.1). Taxonomy (NCBI): domain Eukaryota; kingdom Metazoa; phylum Chordata; order Ceratodontiformes; family Protopteridae; genus Protopterus; species Protopterus annectens. The sequence continues at coordinate 628,467,482 of NC_056741.1, forward strand.
TGGGTGGGGATGCTGCCCAAATTTATATATACGAACTCTGAGATTGCCATACCTTGGAAAAAAGGGAATATTCCTAGAAATGACATCTTGACTTTAGTATACGCAAGTCCATTCTTTTGGCTATTCAGCCTACATTTTGGCACTTGCTTTAGTGGGTTCTGACATAAATGATTACCGTTCTATAGCCCTCATGGATGCTATATTGAGGTGTTGCCATTCTTCTTCAACTCCACCCATTTCCTCTTCTTCCTAAAGTGTTAGAGCTATTTCCTTGAACTCTTGTGCTTTCTATCCAGCCAACTTCCAGGTCTTTAGCCATGTCTCTGTTGACCTTAGAGCCTTCTGTGACCACTGCTCACAGCTGATTGTGGCAACCAGTGACTTATGCTGTGGGATGACTGATTTTCCTGGGCATGAATTTGCAATCACTGATTCTAGCCCAGTACCCTTTCCTCGCTAGGAGGTAGTCTACCTGAGTTGCATGTAATCCACTCCTGTATGTGAACTTGTGACTGTTTCCATTGTTGAACATGTTGGCTACTACCAAGACATTTGTCAGACAGAATCTAGAATGACTGCTTCTTCTATATTGCTGTTGCCTCTCCCCTTTGAACTCAGACAGTCCATGTATCATGTCTGTCCCAGTATGTGTATTCAGGTCACCCGTTATCAACACCAATTCCTGTTGTCCTCCTTTATCTAGTAGGTCTTTTTCCTTACTATTTCAAACCTGCTGTGGCTCATAGGCTGAGATTATGACTAGTGTCCTATCCTTACAGTGGAGTCTGATACCACACGTCTGCCACTGATTCTGAGATCATCCCTTACTGTCTTCTGAAGCTTCTCCCTCAACACAATTCCCACACCATTTCTAGTGTAGTATGCTGAATAGTGGACTCAAGTTCTCAAGCCAAGTGTCTTTGCTGCATTGCACATCCATCTTGTCTCCTGGATACAGAGGATGTCTGGCTTCCTCCTTACCATCATGTCATCAACTTCTAAGCTGTGTCCCATCAATGAACCTATTTTGAGTGAAGCAATCCTTAGCTCATGTTTGGCAAGCTCATTGATTTTACATCCAGCTCTTGATCACCAGAGCTAACCTAGGTAACCCACACTGGGCAACTGGACATCAAACAGCAATTAAATTATTGACACAGAGCTGGTAGGCTTTATGGCAGGCACACAATGGCCAATAAGGACACATACACACCTCCCTTCATTAGCATGGGTCCCTGGCATGTGTCAGAGTAGACTAGGTCCTCAATCCATTTCCCCATGCCACTTCGGCAACATTATTCATCACAACTGAATCACCTAGAGCCACATTTTACACCACTGAGTGACTAGACCTAAAACTACACACAATCTGTGATCCATGTTCTCCTGTCTTGAGGATACTGCACACCCCAATTGATGCTCAAAGTGGTTGGACTTTACAACTCTTCCTCCAATAGACACCATTTAGAGTCTATGCTGCTGTCTATAACTCCATTCTTGGTTGAGTTTGAGGTGGAAACATTCAGTGTGTTTTTTGGGTTGGTAGGAGGAAACCTACAGAGACACAAGGAGAACATGGAAACTCCATACCTTGTTCATGGGAGGGTAAAGACTTTAACCATAATGCCAACTGTGGCCCTTTGAATTTGAAGGAAAAATTTCCTGATCAGGGAGTATGTTAGAGTCAGATACCAAGAAATATGAGAGCAACAACCCCTGGTAAGTTTTACTATGGCAGAGAGGGGGTCCAAGTTTTGAGATTAGTGAAACTGCAGGATCTATTATAACATTCATTTGGAATCTGAGATGGGTTACCATGTGAAATGGTAGCTGCAGTGATACCTAGGCTCCTAGATGCATTCTGATTCTGAAGGTTATTGAGAAGAGAAACAGTCGAACTCTCTTTAAAATGGACTGAACCCACTTTATGGCCTGACAAATCCTAGCAACTAGGGAATGACCTATAAAAGACAGCCTTTGGACTGAAGGTGTGACATTGCAAAGTTCATTGTTTTTACTAGAGAGAAAAATAATTTGAGAAAATAATTATTTCACAGAAGACAATCCCTGGACAGTGCATCCAAGAACCAGACCTCTAAGTAATATAATACAGCCACTACCTGCAATCTTAAGTGTGCAGCCAGTACTGATGTATTTATGCAAAACCTGGGAGAAAGTTGTTGGCTCTATAAAGCATCCTTACCTTTTTATGAGTTTTTCTTATGCAATTTTGTATATGCTGGTAAAATTTAGGATTACCATCCACTGTCATCATGGTTGTACCATCAAGAGAGAGGACTTTAAATTTTGTTTTTTCATGGGAGAGAGATTTGGGGAAGAGTAGTAGCTTGTTTTTGTGTTGAGCATGAGTTGTCAGTTACAAAGCCATATTTCAGTTGCTGTTAAATCTTCCTGAGTAACTTTTTGGAGGTGTGCCATGTCAGATGTGCAAATGAGTGTGGAGTAATCTGTGTACTGTATTAGGGAGGCCTGTTGTGGTGGATGTGTGAAGTGTGTTGGTGAGAATGTGAAAGAGGAGGGGACCAAGGATAGAGCCTTTTGGTACACCGTTGGTGACTTGGAGGTATGGAGAAAGGGTGGAGTGCCATTTTACTCACTTATAACTATTGGCTAGGTAGCTTTTGAACCATAGACTGGTGGGCTGAAAGAGGCCTAATGAGCACATTGAAAGTAGAAGTTTGCTGTTGACAAACTTTGTCGAAGGCTTTAGACAAGTTTAGAAATAAAGAGTAGACTAGCTTCCCATTACCACTGGCTTTAGTGACAGTATCTATATATAGATTAGAAGAGCAGTGTTAGTACTATAGGGAGGATGGAACCCATGTTATGTGGGAGCTAGAGTTCTTCCTGCAGGAGATAGTTTAGCAATTATTTTTGAATACATTCTTCAGGTATTATGGGGGGGGGGGTTAAGATTGCTATAGGTCTATCTATCTGTTGAATTTCCTCCTTTGTGCAGAGGGATAATGCATAACTTCATCCAGACAGAAGGAATGTGGGACTCCTGGACTAACCTATTTACAAGTATTGAGACAGGGCAGGCAGTGCTATCAGTTTGGTATTTTTAGGTATTCATTCGGAAGGTCATTAGCTGAAGTACAGCATGGTTTGAGGTTGTTTAAGAGTAGTTTTATAAAGCATCTGCGCACAGGTTTGAAGCTGAAAGTGGATGTGGTGATACAGGGCTGCTGGGCAGGGTTAGGATTAGTTGTTGGGGAATCCTTGGTTAGAGATGCTATACTATCTATGAAATGATAGTCGAATTGTATTCTGGTTTTGAGTGATGAGATATTGGGGGAGGAAGTAGGGCTGAATTTATGGCCAGGATGCAAGATTTCTTTAATGGCTGTCCAGAATATTTTAGGGTTGTGTTTACTAGTATTCTGAAAGCTATTACACTATAGTTTTTTTTGTCTTCATTAATTTGCTTTTTAGTACAATTGCAAAGCATTCTGAATTTTTCAAGATAATGTGGTGATTTATATTTTTGCCATTCTTCCCATGTTTTTTCTCTATCCTCATTAAAATTCTACTCTTTTTGGATAGCCAAATTGCATTATTATTTAGGATATTCAGGAAAGTTGTATTTAATTCATTTATAGCTTCATCCAATGGGAAGATTTTTAGGAAGTTTCAGTTAATAGATGATAGGTTAGTAATGAATATTTCTGAGTTAAGAAAGGTTACACATTATTGTTTTATAAGCATGCTTTTTAAGTGGATGTGTGAGATGTCTGTTTGTATAGATTGGGAGGTGATCACTGAGACACTCAGACATTGTACCTAAGGTCATGTATTTGCTAGGTTCTGATACTAGGTTCCAGTCTAATAGGGAATTTGATGTCTTGCTATAATGTGTGGTGCTATTAATTAGTTGTGTGAAACTAAATTAGCTCATGCTAGACGTAGGAGAGTTAGAGTTTGTCTAACTGACTGACATTCACATCACCTAGTAGTATTATTTCTTGTGGAATTGTTATGGCTATCCGATGAAGGATATCTTCCAGTGCAGCTGTATTGTTGCCAGAATTGTTGCAAAGAACAGTAATACATATTTGTTTATAATCGTTTAATTTCAGGAACGTTATAAGAAGCTCTGCTGAATAGAATTTTGGTATAGGTTTGTTGTAAGGGGAAATGTGGTAGTTGTTGGGAAATATTAAAGCAATACCACCAGCATTCCTCTTTATGCAGTCATTACAGATGATACTATAGCTGGGAGGTATATTTTTGGAGTTGTTTATGCTGGGTTTAAGCTAAGTTTCAATTATACTGAGAATATCAGGTTTATGTTGGGTAATTCAGGCATGTTGTTCAGCAATTTTATTTCATATTCTTCTAAAATTTATATCAGCAAAAGTTAGATTTCAAGGATAGGAGGCTGACCTTTTGTCAAATTATAACAGAGAGCAATCAGTTTATAGCCAATACAAAGCAATTAGCAGAGAGGTACCAAGAAGAACAGGATTTCTTTAATTTCCTGAATGCAGAAACCTGCTAGCCAGGAAGAGTAAGTAACTGGCATATACTAGTGTAGTCTACTGGTCAGGAGAAAGGACAGTGGCCAACTCAGTGACTGATCCTTAGTGTGCAAGGACAACTAAATCAGGGGGATGTTAAAACTAATTTCCAGCACAGGCAGTCATATATTTGGCTGGATGAAGTTAAAACACAGAAAAGTTCTTCAAGTTACATTTGCTTACAATGTACAAAGACAAAATTCTTGGTGAAAACATTTGGGAGATGTCTCTTGTGGCAGAGCTTCAGCGATATCCGTGTCAAATGTAGTGATTTTTTCAAGTCAAAATATTCCACGAATACCAGACCTAGGGACATAAATCTTCATCAGCTCATAAATAAAATGCACTGGGTGAAAAAATGCATTTCTCAGCACCTACCCCACTTCTGGAATAGCTTTTCCTGCAAGTTAATCAAAAAGATACCCTAACATCATTCAGATTAAACCTGTATGACTTGATGGGTACCATATATTTAATCCAGGGCTGACTTGCTTTGCCATTCTTGAGAAGGATGGTACAGCATGAGAATGCACCTCAAGGCATAAATGGTATTGTGACTTGCTTGTCTTGCATTTTCTATGATTCTATGAATTCCAAAATGATCATATCTCAGAGAGAAAGGAGTATTCCAAGAAATAGCAATCTTGGAATTGATATATTTAAGTCTGCTTTTTAGCTCATTCATTCCTACTGTTCTGGGACTTGAACTAATGAATCTTGGAGTATCAAATGGGTACTGCTGTTTAGACCACAGAGGACAAGAATCATACAGAATTAAACTAAGGTCCCTCAAGACTAAAGATAAAGTTGTGTATTATCTTGGCGTTTGCTGGAGTGGCAGACCCTCTTCACTGACTCTTTTTATGATGAGCTTGCATAATTCCTTCCATGCCAGGATTTTTTGATGGAATGAGATGCCTTGCAGGGCAGAGATGAAATCCAATTATGAAAAAAAATAACCAAATAGTGCAACCATTTGAAATTACTTACCTGGTCAGTTCCTTCTTGGGGGCTAGGTTATAGAGGGAGAACATCCAATGATTACCTACAATAGCAGATAGGTGCGAAGGGAGTCTATAGTGCTGTAGTCTGCCCTGTGTCTGGTCACAACCTTCTCAAAACTCCCAAGGGATCAGGCCCCAGGGCCAGAATCCTTGGAGAGTCAACTCACTAGCTTCTGCTGCTGGGCTGTGGGGTACACCACAACCAAGGTCAGCATTGACTGCTCTATGTTTTAGAGGAGAAATGTTGAAGAGAGTGGAATTTTATCAGTGTAGTAGTAAAGGTCTTGCACACATCCCTCATACTCTCTAAATGATCATTAATTTTAGGACCAAAGAGTAGGGGCCCTCTGAATGAGGAATTTGAAAAGGTCACTTAAGTGTCCTTGGTGAAAGACTTCAAATTCAGCTTAGAATGGTAGCATATAGCAATCCTGAATCCTGCTACTCTAGAAATCTCATGGAGGGCACCATAAGCCATTTGGAACATGAGGTTACTGAGGCTCAAAGAAGTGGAGGCTTGAGTCATGATTTTTTCTTTCAATGAACCACTAGAACGCTTCACAGCAACACACTGTATTCTCCAGAAAAATGTGGCACTGAAAATGCACTATGTGGGTAAAGAGGTTTAGGATCCTCAAAGATAGGATAGAGAGTACATATTTCCACTTCCTTAACCTGTCCATGGCCTTGGATTCTTTATCTGGCAACTGGACTACGAAAAGTGGGGTTTCTCCCTCTGTCTAAAGCAGAAATGGGGATATCATATTTGGGATTCTCAATTGAATCTGAGTATTCTCAGGTGAGGGAAGAGATGGTGACAAAAAATTTATGCAGACTTTTTAGGTAACACAGTTTCTGAATTCTTCAGGCACAACTGTTTGCATCTTTTTAAAATGTCAGCCAATGGCAGGAGCGCATAATAAATGTCTATGAAGCAACCATCGGGGCCACTGAGAGAAACTGAGGCTGAGTTCATTTTTTGTCCACAGGAAATGCAGCATTTCACTTCTGAAGCTGTAGGGTGATCTAGCTTCTAAGTTTCTGATGCCACCAAGAAGTAAATCATAATTATTTCAATGGAACACAGAGTAGCTCCTAATATAGAGGAGAGAATAATGTAGACACTGGAGAAGTGTCTGTCTGCACCTGGATAACTTGTGGGCTGCAGAAGGTAGAGTTCATGACAATTAAGAGAAGAATTCAAAGCATGCACCGCTGGTTCCTTAGCAATTAATTTATACACTGGAGACTTGGGGGACCTGGGCCATGAGAAAATTAATAAAATCGGTATGGAGGAAGACCTAAGTACTAAACAACCTATGGTCACTTTTGGATTTCTCAGACCTATCTCTAGTACAAAATCAGATTTTTTTTTTTAAACAGCATGCTTCTCCTAACTAATGGAATGCCTATCAGATCTGGGATGGTGATTCCTATGTTACCTATCAGAGTGTGGAGAAGAACTGGATGGGAAAAGGAGAGTGCAGACCCCCCGTCTTCTACCATGGAAGCCTTTGGGATAGAAGGAAAAACTCAAAGACCTTCTGATGCTTGTGTTTTGTAGTGTCATTAAAATGCATGCAAATAACACAGCTGGAGGTGTGATGCTCAGAGTGTTTGTTGTGCCTGCTCGGAAGTATTTATGTCCCAAATCAAGGGAAAAAGTTAAGCCAAACAGAGCAAGTGATGTAGATGACAAGGAAACAAGGAACACTTATAATGCTGAAGAACAAAACTCAGACTAAAAGCTTTAACCTGACAAAGGCAGCTTTGGACCTTTTCTTTATAACCTTGAACTTTTCATGGCAGGCAAGAAATGAAGACAGGTGCTACTGAGGTACTTTATGGGATGGCATTGGGATTTTCACAGTGTGAAAGTTTCACCAGAGATGTAGTCCTAATGTCTGTGGCTTAAGTCTTACTGGTTGCTGAAGATGGACTTCTTGTTTTTCATGATATCAAAGTATCATAGTAGGATACTAGGGTAATGACCTTAAAAGGTCTTTTTAAGCCTAGTTATACTACCCAATAATATTAAATACTGGCCCCATAGGTCTTGTGGAGGGGGGGTTATATATGACTTAGGCATGAATGGGAAAATATTTACAAGCTTTCTCTCTGTAATAGAAAGATAGGTGCCAGATCAGGGGGTATACTTATGGCTCCCAATCCACTGATCCAGGTTTCACTTGAATAAGTGCAAAGAACAACTGTGCTTCACATGTATTGGAAGCCTGTTCCAGAGAAAGGAAACCCCTGAAACACACACCCGTCCTTCCAGCATGTCTTATTTGTGTTGCAGATGAGGTTTTGCTCCCTGGATCAAGTGTTTTTGCTGCTACTTGTTTTTCGGATGAGCAACAGGTCCATTATTGCTGAGTCAGACAAGGCTTTGTAGGCTAAGCATAGGTCACCTCTCAGCAACCTGTAAAGGACAAGGGTTTGAGGCAGTCTACATAGGGCTTCTTTTCTACATGTTTTCTGTTTGTGAGGAACTTCTGTGGACATTCCATTTGCTGTGTATGTTTGGTTAGGTACATGATGAAGGTGGCACTGTAACTTAGTGATTGGTCTTAGGAGGACAGAGTACAACATAACAATGACATCTTTAGACCTAGGTCCTGCACCCCTGCTTACAGGTTGGACAACACAGACTGATGTCCTTACTACAGCAAACACATCATTTTGTGCACCCCTGCTTACAGGTTGGGCAACACAGACTGATTTCCTTACTACAGTAAACACATCATTCTGTGCACCCCTGCTTACAGGTTGGGCAACACAGAATGATTTCCTTACTACAGTAAACACATGATGGTCAAACACCAAGTTGTTGTCTATATGTGTTCTCAAATCCCTGACTACTGAGTATACTGTTAGGGTATATTATCATTTCAGTAATTTGCAGGAGTGGCTGCCTTTCCAAAGCTACTGTTATACAATTCTTGACTTTGAGTTTTAGACTGTGACTTTGCAACCAGTTTTTAGTCTATGTCAGGCCTTCTTGGAGGGTATTTGTGTCTTTTGGAGAATTCAGTGACTGCATCTAATTTACATTTGTCCACAAACTTGGTTAGCCAGAGGCCATTGATGTTAGCCTTGACTTCAGAGAAGTAGATGTCAAGCAGGAGTGGCACCAGCACTGAGTCCTGAAGCACCTCACTAGTGACTGGCCTTTCTGTGGAGGCAGACACCCCTTTTTAACTTCTTGGGTCCTATCTGTGAGCCAAATGGTTATCCAGCAGGTGATGTAGTGGTTTATACCTAATTTAATGAGCCTGTCTAAAATGCCCTAGTGGGGTCTTGTGTCAAATGCCTTGGCCAGGTCAAGACAGGCAGTGTGCATCATTTTGCATCATCCATTGCTTTTGTGACTTTCTCAAAGAAGCCCACTAGATTGAGAAGTTATGATCTGACCTTGATGAACCCCAAAACAATCGGATCCAATGACTGAAGGTGTCCTCTGTCTTTGTTTTAGGTTCCAGTGATAATTATTTCCATAACTTTACATATTAGACTAGTCAGGCTTATGGGTTGATAGTTCTCAAGGACTGTGGATGGCCTACCCTTGTGCAGAGGGATAACCTCTGCAGTTCTCTATTCATGTGGCATGAAGCCTGTTTGGAGGCTGTGGTTCAATAGTGATTCTAGTGGGCCCAATAGTTCATGTTTCATGCTATTAAGGAGGCAATCTGGGATATTATCTGGGCCCACAACATAGTTGCCTTTGCTTTGAAGAGTACCATTAGGACTTGTTCCCTACTGAAATTTGGAGGAGTTATGGTTGTGGGGGAGAGGAGGGATAAAATTAGAACTAAATTTGTTAGCCAGTAGATTTGCTATATCTTTTGGCTCAGTATTGGTGGCACCACTTACAATTAATTCATTCCATTGCTGGTTGTGTATTGCCTTGAGGTTGTGGACACAGCTGAAGAAAGCTTTGTGATTGTCCTTGGCCTGAGAGGTTATTTTTATCTCAAATCTGGCTTTCGTAGACTTGATTAGTCCCCTGAGTTACTTGTTAAAAATTGATGAGGGTTTTATTGCCTTAATGGTCACTGCTCCTCCTAATTTTTGCTATGATTTCCTTTCTTTTATTATACAACCTATTAATATTGGGATTCCACCAGGTTGCCTTATTTTTTGTTTTCATCCTATTTCTTGTTCTGGGTAGGTACAGCTGCCCTCATGCAAGCATTAATATGATTACACTGGATTACTGTGAATGAGTCTGCATAGGCAGTGGTGCTCTTGGGGTATGGGAGGGGATTGAAATTTTGCCAGGGTGTCACTTAATAGTAAGAAGTTTGTTTTAGAATAATTCTTGAAAGTTCCAGGGTTAGACGGAGTCCTTGATTTTATTTTTATTTCAAAGGATACATTTTTATTGTACAACTTGAACAGTAAGGACATTACACTAGGTAGGGTATAACATTCTCCCATGTTTGTGAGGACCAGGTAAAGGATGTTTGCACTCCAAGTGGTTGCATAGTCTAAGATGTTAGTATTTACAAAGTCCACGATATCTGGATCTCTGAATTTTAGAATCGGGTCTATATTAGAACCATGAAATGTCATTTCTGTGAATGGCTTTCACATTGAAAATGCTGTTTGTCGAACATGCTTTTGTTGGGGGCTGTGCCCCCACACCCCCCACTAATTATATATACGAACTCTGAGATCACACTACAGTGAGGAAAGGGCATACTTTCTGATCTTCACTGTACCGCGATCTCACTATAACAGTTTGTTGAATGTCATTTTCGATGTAAAATGTAAAATACTATTTGCTGAACTGAGCTTTCGTGGTTCTAATATAGACCCTTAGAATCATGCAAGATACCCAGTTTATAGTAGAGTAGTTAAAGTTACCCATGAGTATGGTATTGAGTTAAATGGAAATTGTGTCAAGTACATTTAATCATATGTTATGAGTTTAATGGGTCAAGTAGGAGGACCTATAGCTATGGTAAGGGACTTTGGCAATGCTAATTTGGACATGGAGAAGTTGAAGCCTGTCATACTGACTGACTGGCCTTGAGGTGTGTTTTCTTTCTTTTTTTTTTTTTGATGTAATTAGAGAGGCCTCCACCTTGTGTCCCTTCCTGTGTATTAGACTGTCTTAATATGTGTAAAGTATTATAGCCCTGGACTGGTGGGGTGCTCTCCATGGCTCTGAACCAAGTTTCGGTAACTGCAGAAATGTCTATATTTTCCAGGGTGAGGACAGCTTGTAGTTAGTGGAGTTTCTTGTTTAGACTCCTGGCATTGAACAACACCACCTTTAGATTTTATTGGGTTGGTTATGCTATGTCAGAAGATTTATTAGGTTGGCAATGCCTAAAAAGGCACAATGGGGGAGGGTAAGGCTTTAGTCAATATATGAAAACCTAAAGGACACAGGTGCAGACCATCCCTAGCAAAGAATCATGGTCTGTCAGACATATCCTCTCAGGCTGACAAATATAGTACCACCTTTGAATGACACCAAAAACTAAGCCAATAATTAAAGTCAGTTATCTTCTATTTATGTTGTGGCATCATCCTTGGACAAGGTACTATGATGTTCAATGCTAGGCTCATACTGGCCCAGAGCAGATAGGGTGATATGTCTCAGCTCATTTACACTCATGTGGAATGTGGGCTATGTCTGAGTCATACTGGTACTTGTGGTTCAATTATCTGAGTGCATCTGGGGAGGTCTTGCCCCCTACTTCACCTAGGGCTGTCTTTTCACCAGTTTTTGTTCCACAGCTTTACATGACTACCCGATTAATTAAATGAGATTTAGTGTGGGAGTTCTGGCATATGAAAATCATATTTGCTTACAATATCTTATCATTTTTCTTCTTTGACTATTTATTCCTTTTAGCTCTTAGTATGTGCTTTAGAAGCAAATCTTAAATTACTTCCACTCAGAGCAAGTCACTCCTGTCTGGTCATTTTCACTGAAGAAATAAAAAATTCTCTCCAGCAAACTCCAGTACAGTCTTGTATACTACAGAGCAATATAAGCAGTGTTATAAGCTACTCTCATTTGTGCCAGTTCAAAATGGCAAAGCTTTCACTGGCTCTGATTTAAGGTAGGCACCAGGAAATACTTCCACTATGGAAGATCAGAATGTGATCAACTGGAAAACATTTCAGCAATCACAACCAATTGAAACATGTCTATGCCATTCAGTTCAATAGCACAGATCAAAAAACTTTGGCAAAGGTCCTGTATGAATTATGTGAGTAGCAAGCCCAAGCACACCTTCTGAAATTCTGCAGCACGCACACACACACACACACACACACACACACACACACACGTATATATATATATATATATATATATATATATATATATATATATACAGAACCTTTTGTCGAAAAGTGTGTTTGTCAACATGTGAAAGAACTGGAACAGCTTATCGAAAATAATCAGCTGATCAAAATGCACTGGCTTTTTCACTGCCGAACTGTGATAAAAATGGGGAATGAGGACTAACTATTCTCCACTGTAATGTGATCTCAGAGTTGATATATATATAATTAGCAGAGAGGGTAGAGTCGGGGGAGCTTGCCCCCTCCTCCAGAAACATTTTGTTTATTGTTTTTTTATCCTTTGTGGATCAGTGTGTATTCTGTTCAATAATTAGGTGTTGATTATTGGTGTATTGACGATTTGCATTTTGATGGAAGGTTATATTTCCAGATATAAATATATGGGTCTATCTTGACCCACCAAAAGCTCACTTTTGTGAATTGCAAGTGAACAAATCTACTTCAGCGAAAGTACATTTCAGTGAAAATGCACTTTCGCGAATTTTACTTCACTAAAGCACGGTACAGTGGGGTAAGGGAATATACCCTTTTCCCCACTGTAGTGTGATGTTGGAGTTGGTATATATAAGTAGCGGTGGTGTGAGGGGGCATAGCCCCTCACATGGGGAATGTAGGGGGGCTTGCCCCTCTGCAAAAATGTGTGCAGTGTGTTTTATTTCTTTTTTTTTTTTTGGGGGGGGGGATCGGTGAAGTGAAATTTGCAAAAGTGCATTTTGCTGAAATACACTTAAGCTGAAGTGGATTCACTTAAGTGAAGACCCAACTATATATATATATATATATATATATATATATATATATATATATATATATATATATATATATATCTATACATATATATATATATATATATATATATATATATATATATATAAAATCCCGAAATCCTGAAATATCGAATTTTAGAATCTCGAGATCATAAAGCCAAAACCTCAAAATCCCAAAACCCCAGAAGCGTGAATTTCAAAATCGTGACTCCTACACTAACCATACACCACACACATACACAAACATACACCTTCCCCCCACACACAAACACACAAACCTACACTACATACAAGCACCCCCCCACACCCCCCTACTTAAATATACTAACTTCCAGCTATCCATTCACACAGCGCAACACCAGAAGCACTACTTCAAAATCTCCGTACTTCGGGATTTTGAAATTTGCTCTTCTGGGGTTTTGAAGTTTTGAGCTTTATAATCTCAGGATTCTGACATTTGGTATTTCAGAATCTCAGGATTATAACATGTTCCTATATATATATATATATATATATATATATATATATATATATATATATATATAGATAGATACACGTCGGCTGCATGGTCACACAACATTGGGGAAAAGAGAAACTCCCCACAGCAGCATACTGTGATTTCAAGAGGTTATTGTTTTCATGCCAAGAAGACTGAGCAAGTGATTTCTGTGAAGCCGTAGATCAGTAAAAGCTCCAGCAAATACCTGCAGTCCTGCATATCACTTGTCAAGCTCCACTGTGCAGTGATCTGCACTCAGTGACACTGAACTCCATCAAATATTAAACTACCTGTGGCAGTTCTCACACATTCATTTATTTGCAGTCAGCAGAATTGCTAAATTCAGTCTAAGTACATGAATAAGCTGAAAAACCTAGCACACTGGCACCATTTAAATGCAGTATGAGCCACATTCAGTGGTGTAGTTTAATTACCTGCTAAGTGTGCTCATGAAATAATAATACCTTTCATATTCTACAACACCATGATCACATTCTACAACTCTGTGATCTGCCTTCTGTGGTGTAAGTAGTCTACTAGAAAATGCTTTCATCACATGACAACATTACTGTTATCATGTCTTATTCAGGATACACTGAACTGCACCTAAGCTATACTTACTGGCCCGGCTGTGCTTAATCCAACAATCTCTAACTTTCTAGGCTACCTTTGCTCACATCTTTTGACTACTGCCTACAATCATGATGTAGACATGAGTGTAAGCATATGTTGCAGTAGGTCCTGAAGCTTCAGTGCCTTTTTCTCCAGTTATTTGAAGCAGCATCCATCCACATCCAGAATTATACCAAAAACTCCATCATTTTGGATGGTTGAGAAGCTTTAGGACCTTAAGGTATCGAAACAACATCTGAAATGACAACAGTCATTGAGCAGTGATTTGCTAAGATGCATCCCTTTAACACAAAATCACTGACATAGTGTATGACATACTCATATTTGCCTTTTCCTTGATGGCATGCAGTGCTAAACTAAAATAATCTAAATGTGCACAGACTGTGTTGCATGTTACAGGTGTGACTTGTCCAAATAAAACCAGTTTTAGTAGTGAGAGCCAGAAAGTATCAATCACCATTACTTGGATAAGCTGAAACTCAGACTCAGTGATGACCTTCACCAGCCAGTGAATCAAAAATCCTTCTTCTGCTGATCAGCCCCAATGCATTATCTAAAGATACATATCAAACCTCCTTAGTTCCCTGTTGGGTACCAGCTCCATAAGAGAGGTGCAGAAGGTGGCAAATATGCTAATCATTTCCCTCAGGCCTCCATGCCAATGCTTGTTTTCCTCTGAGACCTTGAATGAGAAACGTAATTCCTTTGATTGAAGCCAAGTAGGCACATTTCTGAACATAGCTTTTTGGGGATATATATAGTTGGAAACCTCACTGAACCATTTAAACAGTAGCTGTGCTCTTTTTGCCTTTCTTCACCCTCTGAAGATCTTACAATTTCCTCCCACCTTGACTGTTTTTACGAGCTGCAAAGGTGGTGTATTATCTCCCCATTAAGAACTCACAGTTAGAGTTAAAAAGATTCCTAAATGACCTGTTGCCTTTGTTCATTTTCTTTCTGTCCTATGCAGATTGCTGTCTAGAAAATAAGTCTTGTACAACTGTTACTTCCACTCCTGAAAAAAAAAAAAAAAAAACGGTTAATCCCAAAGTCTAGTTAAGTGACTTGCAGACTCAAGCAGTAGGAAAGCAGAGGCTGTTGGAATCAACCACAGAATTGCTGCAGGGTCTAGGGTGAGTAGCATACAGTCTTAAACATCTGTGCAAAACTGTCAGACTAAAGTGGGGAGCAATACCTACCCCCCCTTTTCCATCTCCAATGCTGCTGCATACCATTGATATTCTATGAACTCTTCACAGGCTCCCCAGCCTCCTACCATTTGTGCTTCTTTAATGATGGTAATCAGCCATGTCGTGTGTCAGCATGCCTCATTGTGCATTACAACTATTTTAGGGGGGCTTTATTTTCTTAAACCTCTGGGCATTATCCAACTAGCTTAAGCCTTCCATGAAATCAGCCTGTATGATATAAAACAGACAGCTTCACTCAACTATATTTCTACAGTGAGTCCCTTTGAGTATGTGAAAGACACTTACTTGTCTTATCCCTTCTGTTATGGAGTCAGGATCTACTAAGTTCTGCCTTAGTAGTTGTACTGCCCTTGCATTTGGGATCTACTTCCTCCAGGAAATATCTGGCCTCCTTTCCATCTATCAATCCAGAAATGGCTATCCCTCCTCCTTTGTTTGCAATAAAGGCAATTTGCTGCTCACTATGGGTCTACAAATCCATTATCTTCTACATTCTCATGACTGAGACAGTCTAATTTTATCTCCCTACATCTGTCTCTCTCCATACCATACTATTTCACCCACACACCTCTTCACCTCTCTGGTGACTTGTACCTACCTTCTCATCTTCTTTGCATTTAACATTGCAAGTAATTAAAAAACAAATAGATCATCTGGGCCCTTGTCTTCTTTCTTTCTACATGGGACCCCAGTTGTTGTTTCTTTCTTCTGGCCTTTAACTTTGCATAGATAGTGAGTCACCTCCTAAAACCTCAGACTTTTCAGTCATTTGTTGACTGGTTGCCATTTTTTGGCTGGGATGCCACTGGCACCTTTGTCTAGATGAATGGTGTTCAAACACTACCCTGGTCTGATGAATAATGTGCTTCGGTTCATTGTCCTTCTGAACATTTACAGTGTAAAACAGATATCAGAGGGTGACCTAAATGGTTAAAATGTCAACTACGGGGGTGG
This sequence comes from Protopterus annectens, assembly GCF_019279795.1. Lineage (NCBI taxonomy): Eukaryota > Metazoa > Chordata > Ceratodontiformes > Protopteridae > Protopterus > Protopterus annectens. Next base: position 628,483,421 of record NC_056741.1, read on the forward strand.
TGTACTTCTTGCTAGCCCCGGTCTCAGTCTTATGAAGTGTTGGGCTTGTTTCCCTTATGTTAGACCCTCTAGAATTATATCATACATCACCAGTATTCAGGTGCTCTGTCTTGCCATATTACTACAGCATGCCATCTGCTTCAGCTTCTAAGGAGTCTACTGTTATTATTACAAATTACAGCTATTGTAAGTTGCTGCTTTCAAGTCATTTCAAACCAGGCCTTGAGAGGGCAGTTTCATTTAACTTTCCCACAAATTCTGATAATGCACACAGCCAGTGCTAGACGTCTGGACTGAATTCTCGTGCTTCTGCAAGTAAATTGTTAAGGTTGAGATACTGGGACTTGAGACGGTGTAAAGGGTTAAATAACACAAGGTCATATTGTGTTGAAATAAACCATAAGCTGCACCCAGGCTTGAACTTTGTCCTCTGAGCCTAGAGACAACAGCAGTAACCACTACAGCATTGCAAAGCTCCAAACTCTTACTAAGTTTAAACTTTCATCTATTTTCTTTGTTTAACTGCAACTTGACTAATATTTACTGAAAACAGTCATATAAGGAACCTGTTGTAAGAAACTAAGTCCAGTTTTTAATCACTTTCAAAGAGGCACACCCTTTTTAGTAGTGCAGGTGAAAATTTCCCCTAACTGCCACATAATGAAGGAGAAGGATGCAGATCTAATTATTTTGCTTTTTGTCTACAATAAATTAGATGTACTTGATAGCCTTCCATGAGTTTTCAACGTGTGCCCAATACATTTGTCTGTATATGCCCTGGAGCAAAGCCAGAATAAACAGCTTCTGGGTGCTTCTGGTAGCCTAATTTTTTCTGATGTTTCATAACTTTAGTCTCTTGCTTAAGATACACTAAGAGTCTTATGATACTCCAGCATGCATGCAGAGCCAGATGTCATAGCTAATATCCTGTAAGCATATCTGTTTTCAAAGCTGAAGCTGCTATGATGTGAACCATTAATCTTTCTTGACTGCAGCAAAAAGAGAGCACATTAGATGAATTTAAAACTAAGGCTTGTGCCTCAGGTGCTGAAACACACTCCTATTTAGATTCAAAGAAGATGACCTGAAGAAATTTCACAGTTAAGCCTTAGCATATCTGTAGGTCCACTATCACCCTATTAAGGGTTTGCTTTTCAGCCCACATGCCTGTTAAAAGCCTTTCAGACTGCCCTGTTTTTAATAAGGTAGTGTGCACCTACATGACTATAGCACTGTGCCACCTTTATGCTGATACTTAATGGTGCCTGTGCCACCAAGCCCTGCAGCCATGGTATACTGTTCACTTACAAATGACAAATGTGGAATTACTTGCTCCTTGTCCCAAGGGCAGTAAACCACACTGCAGTCCAGTATGCCAGGTGCTGTGTTCTTCACCTGACCAAGGAATAGAAATAACCTCACCATGGAGGACATTGAGGCCTAAAACAATGATGAGGGTCAGTGGATTCCTGCACATATAGCCCAGGAATTGTAAGTTGTAATGAAGTGTTCAAGACCATCTATCATCACCATTAAAATATCGATATCATATTGTTTTTATTGCACCATATGGAATAGAAATACTTCTAAAATGAGCTTCTGCCTAGCTGGGTAGTGAAATCCAGAAACAGTGCAGGAAATTGCTTTGTATCTGAGACTGTCTTCTGCTATCCTCCAGTACACTGGGAGAGCTCAAGTTCCAGGGTATTGAGAGAGGGGGAGGGATGACTGAAGTCTTCCCCCATGAGAAATTCATTTAGTTAGCATAGGACTGTGCTGGAAATGATGGATTTGTGGGTGAGAGCCTAAGGTAAACAGGGATCAAAGATGTCCAGATGAAGGTACAATAAACCAATCAGGTGTTGTCACATTACTGTCAAGTTTCATATTCATGGGAGGTTAGGAAAGCAAAAATAGTAGTGGTACAGGATTCTGACTGTCTTGATTATGTTGCACAATCTAAGCTAGGGGTCTGAGGGCACATCGGGGGGCAGAGCAAGCTATGGAAAGGGTCAGGGATAGAGTACTTTGAGAAAATGCCAATCAGGTAACAAAACAAAAAAGGAGGAGCTAGCCAGTGTGGTTACATATGATCGCTGGACTAGGAATTAGGGCAAAATTTAGTGTTTACAAAAGGTAGAGTGGAGAAAGTTTGTGTGGCAGAGGAAGAAGCAAATATCAAAGGTCAAGCACAATGGCGATAAATTAGTCGAGAGCTAAAAAGTCGCAAGTCAAAAATGATTCTGCAGAAAGGGTTAAGTAAAGGGAAAGGAGAGCTGTGTAAGTAAACTTACCATAACAATAGACACTTGAAATGATAACTGCTGCAGTAGCCACAGCTATATGGATTATATCCTGTCCAGGATATAATAACTGACCAACTTCCAGAGCTTAAGTGCACTTTCCATGTACTCAAACCATTGCCAACTCAAGCAGAGCTGAAGAAATTCAATGGTTTGGGCACCAAGCCCTTCAGAACTTTCATATCAACTGAGAAAGGGAGGACAGAGCCCTGAAAGAGGACAATACTAAGTAGATAAAAATCAAAGTACTCACTCCGGCAATGAATAATATACAAAAATAATGCTGATGAAGGGAGGGAGCACCTATAGCAGCGGTGTTCATTCGAGCATCCGCTGTTATGAAGTTTACTTACACAGCTGTACTATGTTCATCATTTGATCACTGCTGCAGTAGCCTTAGCTAAAAGAGTAGACTGTCTTATCTCATACTAATTGGGAGGAGGAAGGATAAGGGTCCAGGGGCACCTGAAGAATGGTCCTAGCAATGCCTGCTCTAGACCTGGAAAAGATACCTAGATGTAGTTTTTAGTACTTTGTAAATGTATATGCAGAGGACCAAGCTGCTGCTTCTAGAATACTTTTAGAATTAACCTCTTTTCAAACAGACACAGATGAAGTCAAGTCTCCTGTAGAGTGTGCCTGAATTCTGACTGGAATTGCCTTGTTATGGTGGGTATAACAAAAGGTAATAGCATGTGACAACCATATGGAGATTGTCTGTTTTGACAGAGGTGGTCCTTTTTTCTTACCATTACAGGAAATTAATAACTATCTGACAGTTTTAGTTCTGTCAAGATAATATCAGAGTTGTCTGTGGACATCCAGTGTATGACAAATCCTTTCTCCCTCATTTTTAGGTACTGAAAAGTAACAAGGAAACAGACAATTTGGCTCAAAATTAACGTGGATACCATTTTAGACATAAAAGTGTGATTAATTCTCAAGGAAGCCCTATCTTTTGGGAAAATTAGATAAGGCTGACCCATAAAGAGAGCTTGCAACTCAGATACTCTTTTTGCAGATGTTAGAGCAGCCAGCAAAACTATTTTCCATGTTATGAACCTTAAATCAGCCTGATGGGCTGGCTCAAATCGAGCAACATTTAATTTTTCCAAAGTAAAGTTGAGATTCCAAGGAAAAGCCACCTGTTTTCTAGGTGAGCTTGTATGCAACACCCCTTCTGAAAACATGCAACTATGGGAATGCATTGAAATGGGAGGATCCATGGGCAGACATGTTGAAATGGCTTATAAATGAACCTTGACAGAGGAGTAAGAAAGGCCAAAGGAAAATAACTCAAACAAATATTTTAAAACCAGAAAAATACTAGTCATATAAGGGTCCTGTTTTTTATCTTAGCATAGACTAGAAAATCTTTTCCATTTAATAATATGAGTTCCTAATAGCAGGTGTGTTTGCCTTCATTAATACCTGCTGCATGTCCTCAGAAAGTAGGAGTCTAAAAGGTATTACAGCTCTATCATTCAGGCAGTTAGTTGAAGTTGTTTCAGCTTGGGGTATATTAAACAACCCCTGTCTTGTGTAAATAGGTCCAGTCTTTGAGGAAGCTTGTGATAATTGCCCTTGGCCATTTCCAAGAGATGGGAGAACCACTGACGCCTGGACCAGAAGGGCGTTACCATAATGATCTTTGGAGAGCCTTTAGGAATCTTCAAAATTACCCTGAATATCAGCAGAAAAGCAGGAACATTGCGGTCCAAGGAAAAGAGCACACATCTGTTTTCCAGGCCTGATTGCATAGACTCCTAGAGCAGGATTTTGTTAAGCGATTGCTGTGAATGGAGGCAAATAAAGGCAAATAGATCTGAGATGTTCCTCACAGCTGGATCAATTTCTAGAAGATCCCCTAATTCAATTTCCATTTGTCGAAGTCTGCCCTAGTCCTGCTCTGATGAGGTGCCGTAAGCTATATTCCAGGTTATCATAGCTAGTCTGCACATTGGATAGATTTAGTTCCCACCTGTGTGTTTAGGCACCACATCACTGTGTTGTTGTCTATAATCACATGCAATAGTCCAGAAGACCATAGATGACTGAGATAGTTAAGAGCATTTGTTACTGCCAACATCTATTTTATAGTTATGTGTTTTGGTCTGTTCTTTTTGTTTCAAAGACTCTGTAGTTTTACTCTTGTAGACATCACTCTCCAAGCAAAGTCTGAGGCATCTGTAGCTACAGATAGTGCTTGAGCTAGAAGGGAAAATTGGAGACCTGGATTCAGATAAAGCTGGTCTCGCATCAAAGCAGTTCCCTTTTTACAAATCCCAATTCAGCAATCAGGACTGTCAGGGTATGTTGATATTGGGATCATACAGATTTTAGGTTACCATTAAATCATTTTCATATGGAGTCTGGCTAGAGAAATCTTGAGAATCATGAATGCCATGAATTCTAGTATTCTGAAAAATTCCCTTGTAGAAACTTTGGACATAATGGAAAAACTCAGGAAAAGATCAGAATGTAGGTCTACTTTTCCCCGTGGAAGAAATGCTCTTTGAACAAAGGTATCCAGAAGACACCTCAGAAAAACAATTCTGTGAGGAGTCAAGTTCAACTTTTGAATGTTCTCTTGAAACCCCAGTCTGTGAAGGAGATCTATCACCCAACTGAGACATTCCTGAACATTTAAAAAAGACTCTATGAAGATCAGCAAGTTGGCTAAATAAGGAAAAATGTGAATACCGTGCAGTATGTAATATTCTATGAGTAGAGCTAGACACTCTGTGAATACCTTTGGAAGAGTGGATAACCCAAAAGGTAATGCAGAGAACTGAAAGTGTAATCCAGGAACAGAAAACCTTAAGAAACTACTGGAATCTGAGGCTATAGGAATGTGAGGATAAGCATCCTTTAGTTCTAGAGTTTGTAAGAAACTTAAATGTGGAATCAATGGTAACAAATTGAGAAAGGATAGCATTTTGAACTCTGGGACTTTTCAAAAACTGGTTTAGAAAAGAAAGATCTAAAACTGGTTTACAAATGTCTTTTTCTCTTTGGTATCAGAAGCATTCTTGAATAAAAAAATTCCCTTTCAGAGAAAGAGGAATAGCCTCTATCTCCCCTTTAGCTGCTGATGCTGAATGATGGAGAAAAAAAGGAAATTTGATGAGGAAGCATCAGCTGACTCAAAACCAAACCTCAACAACTGTTTAGTCACCTGGAAACCAGAAACAATATGATTGTTTATAGAAGTTTTTCCTCGGACGAGGTAAAGGTAGCTAAAAAGTGTTTAGCCAATAAAACATAGTAAAAAGTGATAAACCAATGAAATCATAAAGAAAGTCTACACCCCTTTTCATGCAAAAACTGCATGAGAAATGGTTGACCATTCAGGTCATCGAGAAGGTCTACCCCACTTTTCATGTTTAAAATATAGTTAACCAATAAAGAATAATAAATAATGGGCCAATAAAATCAAAAAAAGGGTCTATACCCCTTTTGTATAAAACCGACATATGAATGTTTGACCAATCAAATCACTGAAAGAGTCTATGCCCCTTTAGGGCAGGTCTAACCAGAAAGTTTCCATTCAGTCCTGAAACTTTATCTGCTTATAAGGTAATAGGTTCATAGGTTCATAGGTTCATACTAGGCTATCTGCCCTGGGGGCAATTATAAGCCTAGCCCGATTCTGTATGGCTTATGCCACCCCTTGATTTGAGTATACTGTGCCCTTTTTAAGGTTTAGTTTACTGTGCCTCTGTCTAATAGTGACACGGGAGTAATCCCTGGGACAAACCTACGATCCCCCATCCACTTATCGAGATTCTTCTTGAAGAGATTCAGTGAGGTGCTCTGCCTCACATGAACTGGAATTCTATTCCAGAGCAAAGGGAGCCTCTGGGTTATGAACCTGTCCCTCCAGCAAGTTCTATTTATTTCTGTGCTGAGGTTCAAGTCCCTCGAGCGTGTGGCTCTAAGGGATTTAGATTTACTGAGGTGGAGCATGTCCATTAATTCTGGATTTGACATAGCTTTGTATGTCAGGCATAGATCGCCTCAAGTAGGCGGTATGCAACTGAGTAGAGCTGGAGTTTTTAACCGAGCAGCATATGGCATCTGTTTGAGACCCTTGATCCTCTTGGTGAGATACTTTTGGGGTCTTTCTAATTGCTGCAGGTGTCGGGTAAGGTACATCCCAAAAGGGGCATTGTATTCTATGATGGGCCTGATGAGGGATGAATAAAGGGGCACGATTACCTCTCTTGATCTAGATGTGAAACCCTTCGTGATGAGGTGGGCTATGTAGAAGGTCTTTCTAACCATTTTGGCAATGTGGTTTTCAAAGGAGAGATTGCTATCAACTTGGGCCCCCAGGTCCCTAATAACTTTCTCTGTACTTAATGTGTTTCCGCCTATGTGGTAATTTGTGGGCACATTGTTTTTGCCAAAGGATACGACTATACATTTTTTGGCATTTAGCTTTAAACCATGGCACTGGCACCAGTTATCTGTCTCTGTGAGACCTTTTTGAAGGATGTTTGTGTCAGCTGGAGAGTTGATTATGGCGCCCAGTTTGCAGTCATCTGCGAACTTGGTGAGCCATAGTCCTCCCACATTTGCCTGTACCTCGGAAAAGTATATACCAAACAAGAGTGATCCCAAGACAGAACCCTGTGGGATGCCACTTGTGACCGGTTTCGAGTCTGACATGGCTCCAGCAACTCTCAGTCTGTGCGTTCTGTCTTTGAGCCAGTTTGCGACCCATCTTGTGACATAGGGGTTTATATTTAAGCTGGATAGCTTATCTATGATGCCCGAGTGGGGTATTGTGTCAAATGCCTTTGCAAGGTCCAGATAGGTTGTGTGGACTACCTTCCCTTCATCTATGGCTTTGGTGACTGTTTCAAAGAAGTCAACCAGGTTCAAAAGGCAGGATCTGCCCTTGACAAAGCCAAACTGGGCAGGATCTAGTGTCTGTAGGTCCTCAATGTCTTTGTTTATGAGCTCCATGATGATCCTTTCCATAGCCTTGCAGAATAAGCTAGTCAGGCTTATGGGGCGATAGTTTCCAGGGTCCGTAGAGGCTCCACCTTTGTGGAGTGGGACCACTGTTGCTGTATGCCATTCTGTGGGCACATATCCTGTAGTGAGGTTGAGATTGTATAGCTGTTTTATTTGAGGGATTAGTTCCTCTTGTAGTTCATGTAGGACGCAAGCTGGGACACCATCTGGTCCCATGGAAGCAGTGCTTTTTGCTTTGGAGAGGGCAGCCTTCACCTGAGCATCTGAGATGTTTGGGAGGCAGCCCTCTGCCGGGATAGATACTTGCTCTTTTGGGGGGGGGGTGGAGAAGTTTGCACTGAACCTGTCTGCCATGATATTGGCGATGTCTGTGGGTTCAGTGTATTTTTTGTCATTTAGAATCAACTCAGAACAAGTCTGGGAGTTGCATCCCAGGTTTCTAACATAACTGAAAAAAGCCTTATGATTGTCTTTGGTGTCCTGTGCAATTTTTCTCTCGAAGCTGGCCTTGGAGGATTTTATGAGGGATCGTAATTTTTTGCTAGTACTGATCAGAGATGCCTTCCCTATTAGGGATTTTGCTCTATCATGTAGTAGCTTCCTCCTTCTGTTGTACAGTTTATTTATGGCAGGGGTCCACCAGACTGGACTCCTGCCTTTGGATGATTGGGTCTTGATTTTGTTTGGGATAGCATGATCCATGCATTCCTGGAGATGTCCGTAGAATGCATTTATATAGGATTCTGCAGTTTGGGCTGTAGTTTCCACTGGCCCTGGGGCCTTGAGGGATTCCACTTCGGTTTTGAGAAGTGAGAAGTTTGCTTTTGAGAAGTTTTTCACTATGGTTTTCTGGGCTGGGGGTGGGGTCGGGATGTGGACATCCAGTGAAATTAATTTATGGTCTGATCTTACCAATGAGGGATATACCTCTGGTGTGGAGCATAGAGTCCCCATGTTGGTAATGATCAGGTCTAGTATGTTGTCCCCTCTTGTGGGAGTAGTGACTAGTTGTTCCATAGCATTTGAGTTTATAATTTCCAGGAATCTTTGGGCTAAGGTGCTGGGGATTGAGTAGTGCTCCCAGTCAATGTTTGGGTAGTTGAAATCGCCCAGTATAATGGTGTTCGGAGAGATCTTCATGTTCTCCAATGTTTTCAGGAAGGCCGAATGGGATTCCTGACTTTGAGAGGGTGGTCTGTAGGATGCTATAAACTGAAAAGCAGTCTTGCCCACTGTTAGTTGCACATGGATGGTCTCCGTTACTTCGTGCAATGCCACTAACCTGGAGGTGTGGATATCCTTGATAAATATGGAAACTCCCCCTCCTTTTGTGGTTTGGTCCGGGTTTTGGGGCCAAAAAGCATGATATGAGGTATAGCCTGGTAGTGCTGGGGTGCTTTCTGGAGCCTTGAACCAGGTTTCTGTCACTGCACAGATATCGATGTTCTCCATACTGAGGAGAGCTTTGAGTGCGTGCATCTTGAGGTTAAGACTTCTGGCATTTAGCAGCATTACCCTTAGTTTCTTGTTCCTTGTGCTGTCTATGGGGGTGGGTTTGACTTTTGAGCCTTGCCTAAAAAAGGCACTATGGGGGTGGCAAGAGCCTTTGCCAATATCCAAAAGCCCAGTGGTGACAGGTGCAAGCCGTCCCTAGCGAAGCAACGTGGCTTGTCGAGCATGTCATCCCAGGCTGACAGACACTGGATCCCCTTTGAATGACACCATAATTTTAGCCAATTGTTAAAATCGATCATTTTGTCTTTGTACTGTGGCATCATTCTAGGTGGTCTGTCCTTTTTGTTTAATGATCCAATTCATCTCTGCTACCTCTATTTTATGAGTAAAATCAATATCTTTTATGGTCTGTTCAACAATCTGAAGCACCATAAAACTAAAACCATGGCCATCTTAAGATCAAATGTGTTCAGCAAGCATATTCTTCACCCCGCCACTCCTAATATTACTCATATGCTGCAGAATTCACTCTTAGGGAGTCTCTTAGTCTTGCCAACATAAAAAGTAGAGCATCTATTACAAATAGAAATGTAGACTATATTCTTAGTTTTACAGTCTGCATATAAATGTGATTATCTTCTGCCAGATACAGGATGCACAAAAAAGTTATTGATCGAGATATGTTTGCATACCTTACAAGAATGGCATGCAAAAGTGCCAATTTGATCTGATCTAATGGCAGTATTCCCTTTTGAACCATAACAAAGCTGTTTAAGAGATTAATTGTTTCCAAAATAGAAACATGGTTGTTCATCAACTATTCTTTTGATGCTCTCATTTGAAGTGAGAATCATCCAGTTCTTCCAAATAATATTGCATATATAATCTACATTACTCGAATAAATAAACATAAACTTGGTTTGTTGATTCCTTGGTGTTTTCGACATCGAGGATCTTAAAACATTCTTGTCTTTGTTAGAAAAATAAGGCCTTCCCTTCATCATTCTTAAGCTCTTCACTTCTTTGAATGATTTTTCAATCTCATCCTCTTTATAGCATCTCAAAAGAAACTCACCCATTAAGTTTTGAGGTGCTTTTAAAATTTATTTTCCTGTATATGTAAAGGAGATGTACTTAACTACCATTTTAAAACATTTCTATAAACATATCCTGGGTGCATGCTCATTCAATGTATTAACTAAATTTTCCAGCATTCTTTCCAAAATAATCCTACTGACAAAATCACCATCATTAATATATAAATAGACGTCTAAAAAATCTATGGTAGAAGATGATTCATTCATAAATTTAAGCTATGATGTCATTGTCTCTAAATATATAATGAAATCTTTCAGTTGTTCCAATGTGCCATTCCATAGCAAAGAAATATAGTCTACAAAGCGCTTATAATATATAATATGTTGGGAGAACATATTCTAATTTAAAACATATGTCTCTCTGATTTGGTCAAAACAAGACTGGCATAACTACACCCAACATTTGCAGGAGAGCTTATCATTGAACACAAAGACATTATTTTCTAAAAGCAACTCAAGGAGCATACAAATGACAGTGATCATATTATTGTCACATCCACTTCTTTCAACAAGAGAGGCTCTCATTGAATCTATACTGCATTCATTTGGAATTATGGTGTACAAGCTCTGTACATCCAAAGTTACCATATGGTAGTTCACAGCCCCTTCCAGGCTATCCACACATTGAAATAAGGAGTATAAAGACTGTCCAGTATCACTCAGTACAGAAGGCATTACATTTAATATGGGTTTCAGTTTCTGTTCAACAAAGATGGACAATGGCTCCATGATCCAGCCATTACCAGCAATAAATGGGATGCATTGCAGGATTATGCTGATTTTTATGCACCCTAGGTAGACTATTAATGACAGGAATCAAAGGTTCAGAGACAAGCAAGTATTCATACATATCCTGCGTAATCATTCTATTCATGATCATATCATAAATCGTATCATGAGCTGATTTGATTATACTCTTAATATCCACACTTGTGATGTTACAGTATATATATCTCTATCATCCAGCCACAAGCACATCCTGTCAATATAATCTTTTTTGTCTATCACAACAATTGCGCCACCTTTATCAGCTGGAAAAATTTGTATATCTTTACTATTCTGCAAATCTTTAAATGCCCATCTCTCTTCACGTGTTAAATTATAAAAATCATGTTGGTGTTGTTCATTCAGCTCCTTAAAGTGCTCTGTTTCACTTACTTATACTTTTATTTATTTATTTATTTATCATTTGTTGACTGGGAAAGTCCGACTAGGTTCCACAGATCCTGTTTTCAGCGGAGGCCCGGGGAGAAGCGCTCCAGAAGATGGAGCTACTTAAAGATACTTTAAGAAACAACTCTGCAGTAGCATTAACCTGTGGTATAAAAATACTTGTTTTTTTTAAAAATATCAAAAGTAGTATCAAAGGTCTCCGCATAGATGTACTTCAACATAACATTTCTCACAAAAAGTTTCAGGCTCAGAATAACATCACTCAATTTTGATAGTGCTGCAGGAATAAAAGATAACCCTTTATTCAGTAATGATAAATATTCTTCCTTAAATGTGAACTGTGACAAGATGGCCATTAATGTATTCATAGCTGGCTCTTCCCATCCAGTAAATTCTGTCCTGTTGATATTTTTCTCCTTTTGCATCCTCTGTTGTGTGACCACCCACCTCTGACAGTCCAAGGCTGTTTCATACAAACAGGCAACTCTGGAAAAAATGGAATGGCTTCTAGGGTCTCTTTCTGTCTAGCCCCTAATTCCATTGTTGTTTGTAGAGACTTTCCAGAATTAGCTGTTAAATCATGACTATCATGGAAATTCAGTAAATGAACCTTTCTAGTTCATAGGTTTGTATTAGGCTAATGGCCCTGGAGCCTTTACAAGCCTAGCCCTAGTGCTGATATTATCTGTAACCTCCAATTCTACTTCACTAATAATTCAATAATACTATCTTGTTGATGTATAGCTCTTTGCATATGCAAAGCTTTCTGTACATTAGAACATGGCCAGACAAATATAGTGCCTCCTTAAAAATCTAAAAAATCTCTTTCAAGTTTCTACTTCTTAACCTGTTGTAATTTCAAATCATATGCAGATATATTGCTATACATATTATCTAATTCAGCATATATACATCTGCTTTATATCTAATCTGTATCTCTCTTTGCATCTCTTCAATTGATTTGATCACATCATTCTCAATTAAGAAATTCCAGAAGCAATCTCATATTGTTAAAACTTACATCTAAGTTCAAGGCTTGCCACTTTTTCAATAACTCTTGATACGGTTCACCATAGTTCAGCATTCAGAGAACTCTGAGGTCCCTAGGAATTACTTTATAGTGTAAACACTCCTCCAAGTGAAAACATTGCCACTGAAGTCTCTTTAATTTGTAAAATCCATTTTCCAGTTCTCAGTGAGTTGGAAAATGCTTCAATGTCCAGTGGTACATCCACAGTTTCTTCATTAACATTCAAGAAGTCCATACATAAAAAGGGATTATCTTCCTGCTAAAGCAGTTGTTGTATGACTATGATCCATTGAAGAATTCAGAATGCTCAGCTTATAATCTAATTCAACAGCAACTCCTTTAGCCATGTGCTGCTGTAGTGCAATACAACTCAACAGGATAAGAAACAATAATACAACAGCAACTAAGAGATGGCACTGAATGTTGCAGATAGCAATGGACAGAAAATACAGTCCAACTGCCACAGCTCTAACCATAAACTTTAATCATAAACAGAGATAAGCATTTTTGCATATTAAATGCTTTATCAGATCTAATAAAATCAATTCTATTTCACATTTTAAAAAGAATTTGACCAATAAAAAATAATAAAAAAAGTGATAAACCAATGAAATTATCAAGGAAGACCACACACACCCCTTTTCATGCAAAAATGGCATGAGAAATGGTTGGCCAATCAGGTCATCAAGAAGATCTACACCCTTTTCATGTTTAAAAGATAGTTAACCAATAAAGAATAATAAATAATGGGCCAATAAAGTTGTCAAAAAAGGGTCTACATCCCTTTTGTATAAAACTGGCATAAGAATGGTTGACCAGTCAAATCACCTAAAAATTCTACACCCCTTTAGGTCAGGTCTAATCCGAACATTTTCATTCAATCCTGGAATTTTATCTGCTTGTAAGGTAGCAATCCAATTCATCTCTGCTACTTCCATTTTATTAGTTTAATCACCGCCTCTTATGGTCTGTTCAACAATCTGAAGTGCAATAAAACTAAAACCGTGGCCACCATTAGATGAAATGAGTTTGGTCAAATACTTTTTAAAATGTGAAAAATAATTGATTTTATTAAATCTGATGAAGTGTTTGATATGCGAAAGTGCTTATCTCTGTTTATGATTAAAGTTTATGGTTTTAGCAGTGGCAGTCAGATTGTATTGCCTGTTCATTGTTATTTGCGACGTTCAGTGCCAACTCTTAGTTGCTGCTGTTGTATTATTGTTTCTTATCCTTATCATAAGGGGAGACATTAGCATTTACCAGATGTTTAGCAGCAGCAGGATTTACCAAATAAATCAATGCAGGGTCAGATATGGGATTAGAAAACAAAAATGTATATGGTTGAGGAACTTTATACAATCTATTGGGTTTCTTCAGACAGCAGACTGGCTGTCAAGCATGCTACAGGCTGTAATAAACACATCCTCCAGTGATAGAACAGGAGGAACATGAGTGGGTTCAGGAAGTTCCAGTTGTAATAAATCATAATATTTTTTCAGTGATAGTGGAATATCATTATGTTCTCACTGAAACAATTTATTCATTCTGGATATGGATTCAGCAAAAGAAAATTCTTAAAAGGGATTGTTAGAAGAAACACTCTGCTCAGAATCAGAATCATTAACCTTAGGAGAGAAAGCAGAAGTTGTCCTCTCAGAATCATTTTCAATTTTAGTGAAAATGGAAACTTGAAAATAAAGAATTCCCTTTTCCTCTTATCAGTCACAACAGAAATAGAACCAAGCTCTAAGCTAACCTCAGGCAATCACTTCTATCTAAAATAACAGAAAAAGGGTTTGAAAAATGTATAACTTTCTGCTTCATTTTGACAATAATTTCTTTAGAAGCAGATCAAGTCCTTTTAGGCAAATCATCCTGGGGACAGGCATCCCAGTCCAGCTAGGCAAAAGGTATTCCCTGCTCCTTCCTCCAAGACTGACAAAAATGGTTCTCCCTTGCTTATCAAGGATAGTCCCACAGCTGCACAGGACATGTCTGACCCCTCACCTATGATAGCTGAAGGGACTACAAAAGGGACTGTAAAAGATGAATGGTCTGAGAAAGTACTTTTAAGCTCCGGAACCTGGCGGACTGTTATAGCCTAAGAAAGCCATAATCTCTATAGCTAAGGCTAGCATAGCAGTGATCAAATTAAGATCCACATAGGCTTTTTTAGGTATGCTGTAGAAAAAAGGTAAGAAAGGAACAGACCTGGCTAACCTGAATAAGGGCACAGGGTACAGGGAATAAAATCAGGATCTGAATTAACATTTTTCTTATTCTTCGTGAAGGAAATGGAGGACACGGCTCTGTGCTGGGAGTGAGGAAGGGCAAAATGGTTGGAACAATGGATGAACATCAAGATAGGGAACATTTGGAAAGATAAACAGATTTTTAAGTAAAGTTTAGGGAGGTCGACAGGGACCAGAAAACTGTGCATCACGATCTGCAAAATTTTGACCAGTTTGCTGGTGGATCTCATGAAAGAGGTCATCAATGGATTACTAAACAATGTAGAAGTACTTGAGGACTAGAAGATCTCAACCTTGGTGATTGATGCCCTTGCACAAGGAGTGCTGAGAAATACAGTCCTGCTAGCTTAAGGGTGGCAGTAGGAAAGACACAGAGAAAATCCACACAGCGTACTCAGTGCTTTCCTAGACTACAGCAAATGAAAGCAGTTTTTCCTGGTTGGTTTATAGGAAGACTTAAAAGGTGGGGTCATACCTTTCAACCTCTTAGTACAAGAATCAGGGACAAATGCACAAAATCAGGGACAGGTTTAAAAGATTGATCTCACATACAAATTTGCCAGAATAACAGGTTTTGCAATAGCATGCATTTTCTGAAAGTCTGAAACTCAAATGTGTGTAATTATTTAGTGACTGTAATCATCAACAATTTGCCAGAAAAACACTCATTTTATGAGGAACAGGCCAAGAATATAAGGCAAAATCAGGGACAATTGAGAGCTATGGAGAGTATTCACAGACATGCTTTACGCAATTCACTAAGGACCTTGACCCTGTCTCTCTCAGTTAAGTGGAAAAAATGTTGGGATTGGGGTATGGCAACTATGAAGGACTGGACTGTGGCACTGCTGAAGGTTAAGGCACAAGGGTTTTTGATGAGATGAATACCATCAAGAATAAAGGTATTGATTAGTGACGTTCTGGGATCAGAATTGGGTCCTTTACTCCTCAATGTGTTAATTTCAGACATATCTGAGGCAGTAAAGGACAGGAGAGAACAGAATCAGCCTTTCCTAGGATGACACAGCAATAGATAAAGTATCAGAGGATGGGGAAAAGAGTCTAAAGAAGAACTTGGAAAGACAGGCTAGCTGGAGCGAAAGACAGCATGCAAGGCTTATTCAAGTAAAGTAAATATACTGCACTTGCGTCACAATGGTACTGGTGTGAAATGTTAGCTGTATGAAGTGGAACAGAACAGGAAAAGCATAGGAGGGTATGTATCAGAACTGTATTAGACCATCAGAAGCAAAGGGAGAAGGCCACAGGAACAGAGAACAGAATGCGAGGGTGAGTCCTCTGGGAACATACCTTGGAAGCAAAGAAAGCATGACAATGCTCCACTAAGCCATTGTCGGACTGCAACTTAAGGTCGGCATGCAGTTTAGGAGGTCATTCACATATCTGAACATCATCCTCTATGCCTACCAGAAGAGTGTATAAGATACACAGAAAAGGGTAGAGATTAGATGAGCTGGAACTCTCTTTAATAGAGACCAGTAGGGATGGGAGACATGATACGTGTGATTCTGTTGTTGAGATGTAAAAGAGTTATCTTGAAACAGAATCACAAGAATATAGGATAAACCACTTGCAGCAGACTACAGTTATCAATTATTCCTTTAATTTGCAGTAGGGCTGTGTGCCCAGGGTACAGACCACTGGACTACTTACTAGTGGTGAGGGGATATACACAGATGCACTGAAAAGGGGGTAGGACTCCTGGAGAAAGGAAAGGAGATCTGTAAGGAAGAAGATGAGGCTGGCTAATTATCTTCATCTGCCCATATATAAATAAATAAATAAATACATAAAATACAGTCAAGATTTCAGCAAAAACTTTAAGTATTCCATGCAAGCACTACATGCATTTAACCAGAACAATCCATATTTCTTACTATAATATATATTAAAATATATTCCGCATAAATTATCCTGAAATAACTATATTTTCTTCTCCTAGACATTCTCAAATTCCCTACCTTAGTCAGCTGATTGACTATGTAACCTTCACCTTCTGCTTTTATACTTGTACTATACTGCAGATATACATTTTGCCATGTTATTTTTACTAGCGCTTTTAATCTATACCAGCCCTGTGCTTTGTGTCAACACTACAGTGCATTCTTCCCCCATAGGGATACTTTCTGATTCTTTCCCCTCCTTCACTGCTACTTCATATCAGGCTGACAGGCAGACAGTCAGGGACTTCAAAGGAATATTGCATAATACTAACAGGAAGTTTTGTACATCATACAGAAAGTAAGGGACGTTGGTCCAGACTGAACTATCAATATAAATTATTTGTCAATGCTACTATTATTCCCAACAGCAACACAGTTCAGCATAGTGCCATAATGGCAGAGTATCACAATGCTAAACAGCTAATTTCTAGTTTGTACAGTGGTTAAGTTGTGTACCTCACAGACACAAGTACGTGGTTTGATTCTTAGCTTTGAAAGGGAAATCGACAAGGTTTAAAATATTCCACAGGGAGCAGCCAGCCTAGTAATTACCTATGAACATATTTTTTTCCAGCTGTTCTGAATCAGTGTGTTACAGTTTTACATATTTGCCTTAGTCAAACATACAATAAGGGTATGTCTGATAACCACCTATAGTACCAGTACAATTGCTGGCTTTATTTTCCAAAAACATAATTCTCATTCTTATTTTGCAGATCACCAAATTTGGATATCTTTTTTTTAACATTAAATGGAAGTTGTTGTTCTTCTTTTGGCTCGCCACAGTGGAACTCTAGTCTGCTAATGATTGGCAGCAGATTTTTACGGTGCCAAGGTGCCAGCCCGACGCCCAACCTTCAACAAAGGCACATTAAATGGAAGCATAGGACAAATTTCCTAGTAAACAATTTAATTACCAGCTAGGCAATGTTCACTGAAAACATTAATGCTAAGTTTATGAAGTTTCTGGTGGAGATCTAGAGGTCCTCTGGGTGGTGATTGGAGATTACAGACCAGTGTTGTTAGGAAACTGAAATCTCTATACAGCAAGACTAATTATTAGGGGTATATTCTCTATATCTAAAGAGGTCATCATTCCCCCTTACTTCTCCCTTATCAGGCCATTCATAGAGTATAATGTCCCCTTTGGTATATACTTGTATCGGCACATAACTCAGCTCAAATGGCCATAGTGTTTCTTAACTAAAATGATCAAGGGTATGTCCACCTTAAACTACCCTGTCTGCCTTAAAGCATTCTTATTAGTTTTTGTGTCCTAGCAACTTTTGAGAGTAGACCTCTGTCTAACCTACAGAGACTCAAAAGATCTATTCCTATGCAACATTCATAAACCTAGTAACATTCTAAACATCCATTCAAGAGATTTGAGCTTTCACTGAAATATAAATAGGACCTGCTGGTATGCCTGACTCTGTTTATGCACACCTTGCACGACTAATTGGAAATTGTATGCTTAATCCTGGTATGAACCCCTGCAGCCTTTATGGAAAGGAGATGTAACTAGTTACAAACTAGATACAAAGTAATTCATCCTTTTGAGGATCTGGTATTAATTCATGCCTTTGCAAATTCAGTGTGGACTCGTGGCTAGGCTATGAATGGTTGCCTTACCAACTTCATACCAGTAATTCTGTCCCACAATTAATTAATCTTATAAACTAAAAAATCCCCTCATACAGGCATAGTGGTGGAGACCAAAGTTATTTATCTGTTACCTGCAAAATATCTGCAAAACTAGTTTCTACTGCAACTCAGCATTTTTTTTGTCCAATGCAGTGACTAGATCAGAAGTATACAGTATGTATGTCAATATGCATGTGGATTGTGGAAGTTGTAGGAATCAGATATGAAAAGCACACAATGCAGTTTTTTCAGCTTGCTGTGTTACAGAATACACTATGCTGGTTGTTATTTACCACATAAAACAGACACTAACCAGACAAGTGAAACGCTTGGCAGTTTTGCTGAAGAGTGAAACTAAACCCACAAGAAAGACATCCTAGCTCCCAATATGTACCTTCTTGTTTCAGCAAGGAAATTGCTTTTGTTCAGTTTACATTGCTATCAAGTAGGCAGAAAGTTAACAGATACACATTCAAACCAATGTTTGCATAAATATATATATATATACACGTAAACATATAAAAAAAAGGTTCACAGATGTATGTTTACCCCAAACTACACAATCTAACAAAGAAAATTTATTCAGAGCTTAGTATCACACTGTAGAATATGTGTTGTTTCCTACAGCATGCCCTGATAATCTCATTTTAATTTGCAGCCTAAAATTATTTTTAAAACTGAAAAGTATATTAGCAGAAGACAGCAGAGGTGCTGGTCAGTATATGGATATGACTTATATAAACTACCATCAATTAAAATGTACGTCCAAATGGAATCCTGCTCATGTAAATGCTCACCAGGTAGATGCTATGGCTTTTACCATGCCCTACAAAACTGGTACACTACTAGACCTGATTATTTTCAATTAAGGATTTTTTTTCACATAGGTCTTTGTTGACAATACTTGGGAGAGGTTTACATGATTTTCTGTTGCCTTTCTGCAAGAATATCAACTTTTATGTAGCAAACACACTTGTTAAGAAAATTACGGTGCCTGTGTTACACAAAGTATTTTTCCAGATCATTTTGTGTCCTTCCTGAATCTCATGAGATGAAATGTTATCTTAAATCTTTACTTTCTTTATGCCTTTGCCAGTTTTATAAATGAATACACAGTTCCACTGTTAGCAAGATATTATTTGAAATATATGTACAAAATACAGTAACGTGATGTCATAAGATAAAATCAACCCACCAGTGATTATGTCCGTGTGTTCTTAATCTCAGCTGGCAAAATGTGGTACATAGAAAAGGACACTTTCAACTATATTTCTACTGTGTTTAACTTTTTATGTACCAACATGATATCTGGCCTCACTTGCAACTTAATATAAAACCTGACTTGACTGAGGATTTCCTTAAGATTCATACTTTGAATAAAGGTTTCTGTTTTTCAGTTCAAACACTTATCAAGTTGACCACACCATTTACCTAAAAAACTAGTACCCAAGAGACTCTCTGTGGAAATGGAAAAAGTCCCAAGGCCTGTCTCCAAGGCATCAGATAAACCCAAAGGACAACCAAGATCAGTGGTAACTAAGTTCTATCCCTTTCTTGATAAAGAATTTGTTCTCTAGGTATTGTGAAAAACTCATTTAGTTAAAGATGAAAACAATTTAGTAAAACTGGACAATAATTATATGATGAACACCTTGATTAAGACGAAGGAATGCTTTACATTGCTCAAAATATTGAGAACAAAAATATTAAAATATTTTCCTTTGTTCAGTCATACTTAAATTGTTTTCACACATAAAAGGAAGATTGATACTGGAGGTGCAATATCTTATATTGAGAACGATAATATTTGTTCTAATGTAGAATGCATGGATTGGCAATATGCTACCCTAAAAAGGCACTAAGATATGGTCACAAAGAAACCTGTTACTTCTTCAAAGAAACCAAAAGTTCAAATGATCCCAGCATACCTCTCAACTGTCCAGATTTTATAAGAATGTTTAAACTTTTACCTCATATTTTTGGTCTGTTCCTTATAAAATGTGTGTGTGTGTGTGTGTGTGTGTGTGTGTGTGTGTGTGTGTGTGTGTGTGTGTGTGTGCGTGTGCGTGTGTGTGTGTGTGTGTGTGTGTGCGTGTGTGTGTGTTTGTTTTGGTGAATCATTGAGGCATGAAGGCACTAAAATAATGATATGCATTTCAACTTTAGACTTCATGTCTTTCAGAAAATGCATGCTAACGCAAATCCTGCTATTCTAGTGACTTCCTAAATTTATAAGAGGAATATTTAAAATTTAGCCCTATTTTGGGCCTTTGCCCCATTATTTTAGGCTTTGTCCTGATTTCTTATGCAAAGAGGTTGAGAGGTATGGCATTATCCCAGGCAAAGAGAAACACCAATATCAGTAACGTTTATTTAAATTTTCTTGCATGTTTTGTTGAGGTAGTTTAGGGCATGCTGATATTCTATCAGTAACTCCATTATAATAATAAAGTATTCTATCTAGTGATGAATAGTGGTAAACAAGGTACGTCACCATTTATCTTATTTTCTTTATTTCTGAGCCAACATGGGCATCTATATGTAATTTGAACTAACATTTTTTTAAATTTCCCATTATGTCCAGTTTGGAAACCGAATTGCTTTTTTTCCAGTTTTATAATATTCTATTTTTATTGTTAATATTCATGTTCATAAGGCTTAATGTGCATTCTTAATTTATTGTTAAGCTATCTCTCTCAAATGTAATGACTTTAGACTCTTCCTTTGAAACATAAGCTTTTCCTGACTTTGACAGGGACAGAGATCCCTGTCTTGCAATTAGTTTCCCTTTCTGTTTTCTGTTTTTTTTCCCTTCTCATTGGTAACCAGTGAACTAATTTACTAAAATCTGAAATAAACAGTGAATGGATTTGTTACTTTGATATTTCATTGCTGATTATAAACTTTATTTAAAATTTTCTTTCATATGGCATTATAGAGAGTAATGAAGATTTTGGTTTTAATTCTGAATAAGGTTATGAGTATTTCCATCCTTTTAGTTCAGTAAGTTACATGCAGCTTAGTAGTTTTACAGACTTTTATATGTTTGTGGAATATAAGGGTATTAACATGTTTTTATAGTCTTGGATGGTGGTCGTTGTGATCTCTGGTTCCACTTCACAATGTTGAATTACTGAAAACTCGAACTTCATATGGTTCAAAATAAACAAACCCAAACACATCGTTTCTGCAGGGGGGCAACCCCCCCTGCACCCCCCCCCCCACTTAAATATACCAACTCTGAGATTGCACTACAATAGGGAAAAAGGAAATTTCCCATTCCGCGCTTTATGCAGAAGGGCAGAACAGGAGATCTCCCCTTTCCTCGCTATAGTGCAATCACAGAGATGGTATATTTAAGTAGGGAGGGCAAACGATGTGTTTGCTTTTTGTTTTTTTATTTCACTTCTTAATTCTGAGTTACTGAAAACTCGATCATATGGTCTTGACCATATGAAGTTCGAATTTTCAGTAATTCGATATTGTGAAGTGGAACCGATCTCTGTATGACTAAGATGGTACTGATAATCTTTGTTCTTGCAGAGACTGTAAGGTTTGCTTTGAGGCCTTCCTGTTCCCTGGCAGAGAGTCTTCAATATTCGAGGGAGTGGAGATGCACTTTGATGAAAGTTATTGTTGTCTGATCTGATCCTGCTCGGGGATGGTTTGTTGAGGATGATATTAGTAGTGTGGATCACTGCATTGTATTCTGTAGGTTTTGTTTCTTAAAATAATCACATTTGTACTAATGTTGACATGTGCAGATGCACCTATTCACATGTACTTACACAGAAAATTGGTATATCTTTGAGTGGCTCACACTGTTAGAACAGAAAGAAGCAAAGAACAAAGTTATGAATGCTGAGAGTGAGGTGAAGATGCATTCATTTGCTTTATACTGTTGAGCAGGATGGTTCTGGAGTTGGTTTGCAAACTGATCACTCCAGTCTATATGCTTTGATGCATTAGTGCCATGTCGCAGTGTACTTGGGGCGGGAGGGTTGGAATTTTCTTGTTTGTCTTGGAAGATATGGATGTTTTTATGGTAACAGAAGGAGTGTTGTACTAAAATAATTGTTGTCATTTTGATTATTATTTCCATTTTTTTCTTGAACCAGAAGTGGCCCATAGTCTATTAAAATAATGCTTCAATGCATATATTTATTATTTGGCATTTTGTTTTGTATTTTATTGTCTGAGATAGCTGTATTTGTCTGATGGCAAATTTTGTAGTGGTATATGGCTAGACCTTAAGAAATTTGAAGTTTTGAAACTTCGAGCTTTAAAAGTACAAATATATATATATATATATATATATATATTTATATATATTTATATAAATATATATATATATATATATATATATATATATATATTATATATACATATCTATGTATCTATCTATACATACGTATATATATATATATATATATATATATATATATATATATATATATATATATATATATACCCACCAACTGGCATGGCTAAAGAAGGCTTCCATGTTTCAATAAAAATAAGCAAAAATATACATGCTCTAACTTTTAAAGCTTTTGGCCACCTTCTGCATGCCTTGCCTACTGCACCACTGGAGAAGAACAAGATAAAATCAGTGGCTAGGTCACCAAAACTTCAGAGCCTTCTTGTCTACAACAGAGAGGTTAGAGCCATCAGAGACGTAGCTAGAAAGGGGCAGCCACCCCAGGATCAAGGTACTGTATGCACTAATACAATCAACAGATGCTTCTCTCTCTCTTTTTTTTTTTTTTGCTTTCACGTAGACAAAGTAGGAAAGAAAGAGACTGGGCACCAAATGAGCCACCTATGACCCTGATAGCCATGACAGCAGGATATGTGCCATGAAAAAAGAAACACACTTATGTCTATACCATGGATAAATACAAAAAAAAAAAGCAAAAAAAAAAAATAAAAAATAAAAAAGGGAAGGGATGGGGGGAGGGTGCAGCTACTGCAACAATGATCTATTTAAATATCTAGTGTTATGGTAAGTATAGATACTCAGACTTACTTTATTTATCTTTCCATCACTGTTTGTAAACCAAGCTCTTTGGAATAAATACCAGAGCTTAGAAAGCCAGGGAGGAAGGAGAAGGACAGAGTCCAGTAACCCCTGAACACTAGTTTTAGCAAAGCCTGCGCTGGAACTGGAAAGGAATCTAGTTTGTTTTGCTTGATAATGGTGTTTACAGATTAGGTTCAAAGGTTCATAGGTAGGTACTAGGCCCTACGTAAGCCTAGCCAACAAGGTTCCCTGGCTTACGCCACCCAAGAAAGTTATTTTCCTGTGCCACTGTCAAACAGAGACACAGAAGTGATCCCTGGGGTGTATTTCCTATTTCCAATCCACTCATCAAGATTTTTCTTGAAGAGTGCTAATGAAAAACTTTGCTTGACATAGATGGGTAGCCTGTTCCAGAGTATGGGAAGTCTCTGGGACAGGAATCTATCCCTCCAGCATGTCCTGTTTATTGTGGTTCATAGGTTCATAGATCAGTACTAAGCTAACTGCCCTTGCGAGCCATTTTTTAAGCCTAGCCAATTATCCCTTGTGAGATTCAAACCCTGCACCTTGTGTTTGTAAGGCAAACACCTTAACCATTAGGTCATCCTCCCAATCTGACAAGGTTTAGGTCCCTAGAGCATGTAGCTTGGAGGGATTGGGATTTCTTTTGGTGTAGCATGTCCAACAGCTCTGGGTTTGACATAGCTTTATATGTTAGGCAGAGATCACCTCGGAGAAGGTGATATGCTACAGAGTAAAGCTGGAGTTTTTTGAGGTGGTCAGTGTAGGGTATTTGTTTGAGGCCAGTAATCCTCTTTGTGAGGTACTTCTGTGGCCTTTCCAGCTGCTGCAGATGTCTTGTAAGGTACATTTCAAAAGGGGCGTTGTACTCTATAATGGGTCTAATGAGTGTCAAGTAGAGGGGAACAATGACCTCTTTTTTCCTGTATGAGAACCCTTTTATGATGAAGTGTGCCATGTAGAAGGACTTCCTGACTACTGTGGTGATGTGACTATCAAAGGAGAGACTACTGTCCACCTGGGTCCCAAGGTCTCATCACACATTCGGTGTTAAGTAGATTGCCTGTGTAGTAGTTCATGGGTACAGAGTTTTTACCAAAGGGGATGACACTGCAGTTTTTGGCATTGAGCTTGAGGCCATGGCTCTGACACCAGGCATCTGTCTCAGCAAGGCCCTTCTGTAGGATGTCCACATCATTTGGGGACTTGACTATGGCTCCTAGTTTGCAGTCATCTGCGAACTTTGTTAGCCAGAGGCCTTCTGTGTTAGCCTGTACTTCAGAGAAGTAGATACCAAACAGGAGAGGTCCCATGATGGAACCCTGTGGTACTCCACTTGTCACTGCTTTGAGATCAGATTTGGAGTCTGCAACTTTTACAGCGTGGGTTCTGTCAGTGAGCCAGTTGTTAGCCCATCTTATGATGTAAGGACATACATAGTTTAGTGAGTTTAGCTATAATTCCAGAATGGGGGATGGTGTCAAAAGCCTTGGCGAGGTCAGGATACGCTGTGTAAACCACCTTACCCTCATCTACGGTTTGGTGACTGCCTCAAAGAAGTCAATCAGGTTCAGGAGGCATGATCTGCCTTTCACAAACCTGAACTGGGTGGGATCCAGAGTTTGGACATTACCAATGTCGTTGTTTATGAGTTCCATGATGATACGTTCCATGGCCTTGCAGACCAGGCTCGTCAGGCTAATAGGCCGATAGTTCCCAGGATCAGTGGTAGGTCCACCTTTGTGGAGTGTGATAACTGTTGCTGTACACCATTCAGTGGACACAAAGCCTGATGCAAGGCTATTATTGAACATGGTGCTTAAGTGGGGAGCCAGTTCATTCTGAAGTTCATGTAAAATGCAGCCTGGGATGTTGTCCGGTCCCATGGATGCTGTGTTTTTGGTTTTAGAGAGTGCAGCTTTTACCTGCGTAGTTGTGATTATGGGGACTCTGCATTCTTCCTGTATAGATATGGGCCCTTTAGGGGGTGGGGGGGGTAAAGTTAGCACTGAACCTATCTGCCAGGATGTTGGCAATATCAGTTGGCTCTGTAATTTTCGTGCCTTTGTGCTGTAACTCAGAGCAGATCTGGGTGTTGCCATCATGATTCTTGACATAGCTATGGAATGCTTTGTGGTTGTCTTTAGAATTAGTGGCGATTTTGTTTTCATAGCTAGCTTTGGAGGATCTTATAAGGGATCACAGCTTCTTACTGAGGATGACCAGGGAGCTCCTCCACTCATGGGATTTTACTCTCTTTTGCAACAGTTTCTTCCTTCTGTTGTACAGTTTGTTTATGGCAGGGGACCACCAGATTGGCTTCCTTTTCTTGGAGGATAGTGTCTTGGTTCTGTTTGGGATAAGATGATCCATGCACTTGTTTAAGTGCTTATAGAGTGCATTTGTGTAGGATTCAGCAGTTGTAACTGTATTGTCCATCTGCATGGGTGTCATGAAGTTCACCACTTCTGTCTTAAGAAGCATGAAGTTGGCTTTGGAGAAATTCTTTATCATGGTTTCCTTAATGGGTGGGTGGGGGCAGGATGTGGATATCAAGGGTGATTAGTTTATGGTCGGATCGGACCAATGAGGAGTTAACTTCAGGTGTGGAACACCGGTCACTCATGTTGGTAATGACTAGGTCTAGGATATTGTTGCCCCTGGTGGGGGTGTGGATAAGTTGATCCAGGGCAGTGGAGTTTATGAATTCCAGAAAGCATTGAGCTAAGGAGTTGGTACATGAGTAGTTTTCCCAGTTAATGGTGGGGTAGTTGAAGTCGTCCATTATTAGGGTGTTTGGTTGAACCCTAACATTTTCCAGTACATCATGAAAAGAGGAGTGGGAATCCTCGGACATGGTGGCGGATCTGTAGCAAGCTACAATTTGGATTGCAGTTTTGCCCAGAGTTAGTTGCAACTAGCCTGGAGGTGTGGATATCCTTAATGAATATGAACACACCTCCGCCTTTGATGTTTCGGTCCAGGTTACATGGCCGAAAAGTGTGGTATGAGTTATAGCCTGGTAGTGCAGGGGTACTCTCTGGAGCCTTGAACCAGGTCTCAGTCACTGCACAGATATTGATGTTCTCCATTTTAAGGAGTGCCTCGAGTGAGTGCATTTTGAGATTTAGACTTCTAGCATTGAGTAGCATTACCCTCAGTTTTTGCTTGCCTGTTCCTGTTAGGGTGGTGAGTTTGTTAACTGAACCTTGCCTAAAAAAGGCACTATAAGGGTAGCAAGAGCTTTAACCAGTATCTGGAATCCCAGGGATGACAGGTGCAGGCCATCTGTGGCAAAACATCGTGGTCTGTCGACCATGTCATCCCAGGCAGACAGATACTGGATCCCCTTAGAATGACACCAGAAGCTTAGCCAATTGTTGAAGTCAATCATTTTGTCCTTGTACTGCGGTATCATTCAGGGTGATGGCAGAATGCTACTCAGGGTTAGGGTCATACCTGCCTGGGCTACAAGATCGGAGAGCTCTTCCATGTCTCTTTTCATGTAGTCCAGGGAGGTACGTCTCAGGTCATTCACACCAACATGGACAATGACAGAGTCATATTTGTACTTGTTGTGGAGTGACCTGAGTGCGTGGGTTATGTGGCAGATCCTGGCACCCGACAGGCAGCTGACAGTAACCTTCTCCTTGTTTAGCCTGGTGAGTGGGATATCAGTGTGCCTGACTATAGAGTCACCTATGACTAGTGTGTTGGGTACGTTGTTTTGCCTTATTGGCTGTGGTTGAGTGGCACACTGAGTCTGTGGGCTATGTGCTACTTGGGTTGTGTTAGGGGATGGAGGTTGCTTACATTTCTGCTTTGGAGGTCTCTGTTGCTTAGACAGATTATTATCGAGAGCCTTCGCAAATGTTTTTGTGTTACTATTTGTGGATTTTGGTGGTGTAGATTTAGTGAGACTGTGATGAGTGTGGTGTGGTGTGGTGCAAATGTTTACCTTCTCCTCATGACTGTCAAGTTCAGTCTTGATTGGAGAGAGCTTTACCTCATGTTTGTCTAGATACGTGCATCTCTCACATGTTGTAGTGTTGGGTGGTAGGAGGAGAGGGTTGTCTGTGTACGAGGCAATTTCTACATTGCCTCAAGATGCCCAGATTCATCAGATAGACAGGAGAGAGCAATGGGAGCTGACCCTTGGACATGCCTGAATAAAAAACTATTTTCCTCTAGATAAGTGAGGAAGATTGAGTGCTATAGTAATTAGTAGCTTATTTAGTGCTTACAAGTTCTGAACAAGTGCTGAGCGTGAATAAGCAAATTTAAGTGCTAAAACTAAGAATCTGTATCTGCACTAGATGAGTTACAGGACAAAAACAAGTGCAAATACAGGCTTTCAAATCAGAAAGTTGAGAGAGATGGAAGAAATTGCCCAAATGGCCAATAACTACAATTTCTGGGCCAGAACCACTCTTTATGTGGTAGACAGGTTACCTAGTGCTTACCACTCCCACTGATAAGCTAGAAGGCTTCCCTCCAACACAGAAAGGCTTGGGGTGACCTAGCTACTGCCTCTAGTATATTTCTAGAGTCAATCCCTTTCCAGAATGCCAGAGAAATAGTCAGAACTCTGATAGAGTTGGCCCCAACTTTGTCTGGAAGTGTCTTGTTATGACAAGAGTAACAAAAATCTAAAAAGCAACAGAGTGGGACAATCATTTAGAAATGGTCTATTTTGACATGGCTAAAACCTTTTCCTTACCTTCATTGGAAATAAACAGCTGATCAGAAATCTAGACAATTTTTTTGATCTGTCAGTATAGTATCCGAGTTGTTGGTGGGCATCCAGAGTATGTAAAAATCATTCTCCCTTTTTTAAGTCTAAAAAGAAATCAGGGATGTGAATAGCCTGGCTGTCTGATTTGTCCTCAAAGAAACCCTACCTATGTGAAAAGTGATAGGGAAGACTCACCGTAAGGATTTTGTAACTTTAATACTCATACTGCAAACATTAGCGCAATGAGTAACACAGCTTTCCAAGATAAGAACTTCCAATTATCTGTGTGAGTAGGTTCAAATGCAACAGTAGATGTTTTTACAGTATAAAACTAAGATACCTAGAAGGATCCACTTGCTTAATAGCAGGATGGTTATGAAAACCCATTTCAAAAACTGTTTCACTTGAGGTAGGGTAGAAAGGGGGAGATTCAAGGGCAGACAAGCAGATATGCATGGGAGATTAATCTTCATAGTAGAGTAAGAAAGGCCAGAGGATAATACCTCACACAAATACTGATGAATCAGATGAATCTAAGTGTTAAAATGGTCATGATTCTTGGTTTGGCACCAACTAAAAAATATTTTCTACTTACGCATATATGATCTTCTAGTAGTAGGTTTCTTTGCCTCCTTTAATACCTGCTGAATGCCCTCAGGGAAAAAAAGGTGTCTAAAAGTATTAAAATTCTGTCATTCAGGCAGTCAGCTGAAAATGTTGAAGGTTGGGGTGTATGAAACGACCTTCGTCCTGGGTGAGTCCATTCTGTTAGAAGTGAGAAGCACTGTCATCTGGACCAAATGGGAGTCACCATAATTATCTTTGGGTAGTCCTTCTGTATCTTTAGAAGAACGTACAGTTGTGCATGTAAACTTACCTTAACAGTAGATATCTGAATGATTACCGCTGCAGTAGCCTTAGCTGTAGGGGCAATGTCCTGCCTAGGATACAGCAGTTGACCAGATCCAAAAGCTTCAGTGCACTTTCCACTCACCTGCACCATTGAAAGTGTGATCAGAGCAGGAAACATCAGCAGTCTGGGTGCCAAGCCCTTCACAGCTTTCATGCCAACTGGAAGAGGGTGGCTTGAATCCTGAAAGAGGTCAGTGCTAAGTATATAATAATCATTGTCCTCACCCTAGCAAACAGAAAACAAAAGATAAGGGGGTATTTACTTAATAATTACTTTTGTTTGCCAGGAAAGTCTGACTGGGCACAAGTCCCATTTTCAGCAGAGGCCTGAGAAGAAATGCTCTATTTTACAGATTGAGTAGAAGGCAGTTATAAAAGATTTGCATAATAAATGTATATACATGCATAGAATAGTAACAATATGATAATTAATCAAATATAATAAATATGCATCCATACATAGATTAGTAATATGACAATTAATCAAAAATAATAAACGTACACACACACAATAGTAAAAATGAGCACACACAGAATAGTAATGATATGGCAGTTAATAAATCCATGTCAGTTAAAACAAGAATACAGTAAAATATTAGTTAATATCAAGATTATAGGAAACTAGTTACTTTCAGTTGGAATCAGCTGTAAATAGTTATTGAGCTGGAGACGGTGAAGTAATTATAGGATGAAGATGTTTACAAATTATGAAGGAGGACTGAGAAGTTCCACGTAAAAGGGAGATAGAGATAGCAGTGGAGAGGGGTAAATGTTAGTCCGATAGTTAGAGACTGTGAGGAAGTAGCTGTATTATGGCCAGTTACATAAAACAGTGGTGGTATGGAGGGAGAGAGAAGCTTCTGTAGTAATGATCAAACATCTACTGTTATGGTAAGTTTACTTACACGACTATACTATGTCCATCATTTGATCACTGATGCAGAAGCCTTAGCTATATTAGTAGATGACCGCAGCTTATAATGCTTGGGAGGAGGAAGGATGTGGGTCCAAGAGTCCATGGAAAATGGTCATAGAAAAGTCTGCTCTAGACTTGGAAAAGGAGTCTAGTTTATAGTTTTTGTAGAAGTTTGTACAGAGGACCAAGTTGCAACCACTAGTATACATCTAGAGTCTACACATTTCAAAAAGCCTCTGATGTAGCCATGGCCCTAGCAGAATGTACCTTGACTATTCCTGGAATTGACTTGTTATGGTGGGGATAACAATAGCAGATAGCACAAGACGATCATTTTGAAATCACCTACTTTAGTATGGGTTGTCTCCTACTCTTACCTTTATAATAAATAATTACCTCATCCGAATTTCTGAAGGATTTAATTCTGTCAAGGTAGTATCTGAGCTATCTGTGGACATCCAGAGTATGAAAAAAATCCTTATTTTTATGTTCTGTAATAAAGGCGGAGAGATGGATAGCTTTGCTGAATGTAAACGTGGATAGCACTTAGGCATAAATGATGGATTAGTTCTCAGAAAAAAACCTATCTTTGTGAAAAATAAGCTCAGACTGACCCACCATGAAAGCTTGCAACTTGGATGCTCTTCTAGCAGAAGTCAGAGCAATGAACAAAACTGTTTTTCATGTTAAGAACTGCAAATCAGCCTGGTGCTCTGTTTCAAATGGAGCAAGAGTTATTTTTTCCAAAACAAAATTAAGATCACAAGAACATGTTTTCTAAGTGAGTTGGTATGCAGAAGCCCCTTCAAAAACATCTCTACATGGTAATGCCCAAAAGTGGGGATCCTTGGGCCGACATGCTGAAATGGCTTTCAAATTAACTTTGATAGAGGAGTAAGAAAGGCCAGGAGATAAAAACTCACACAAATATGATAGAACCACAGAAATACTTGCCTTAAAAAGGTTTTGGTTCTTAGTATGGTACTAACAAGAAAATCTTTTCCATTTGCTAATGAATTACTTCCCAGCAGCAGGTTTTTTTACTTCCTTTAAAACCTACTACACATCCTCAAAAAATAGTTGTTTAAAAAGTACTATAACTCTATCATCCAGGCAGTTAGTTGAAGTTGGTTCAAGATGGGGTGCATCAAACAACCCACAATTGTGTGTAATTCCAGTCTGTGAGGAAATGTGTGGTAATTGCCTTTGGTCATTTTCCGAAAGAATGGAGAGCCACTGTTGCCTGAGCAAGAAGGGAGCCAACACAATTATCTTTGGGGAGTCTATACGAATCTTCAGAATGACCCTGGATTTTAGTGGAAAGGGTGGAAAGACATACAAGAACATTGACCAAGGAAATAATGCATCATTTTTCCAGGCCTCCTTGGATGTAGTCCTGGAGCAGAATTTTGCCAGCTGATTGTTGTGAACTAAAAACAAAGCAGGAAAGCACCATCCATTTAAAAGTTTTAATGCATCATATAAGCAGTAAAAAAAAACACAAAATCACATTGTACAATTCTGCAGCAAAGCTTTTGAGTCCTTAGACCCTTTCTCAGTGCATTGTGAAAGGGTCTAAGAACTCAAAAGCTTTGCTGTGGAATTCTACAATGTGATTTTTATGCTTTTTATTGCTTATACAATCTATTATGACTTTTAAACAGACAGTCCTCTCCTGTTTTGTTTTTTGGTTTTGGACTTTTCTTTGTTGTTTTGCATTACTTTGGCTGCCAGTTTACATTATTCTTTATTAGCTGATTGTTGTGAGCAGAGGCAAATTGATCCATTTGAGTTGTGCCCCAAAGCTGGATCAATTCTTGGAAGACCCTTTGATTCAGTTTCTATTTTTGAGGGTCTGTTCTGGTCCTGCTTAGCTTGTCTGCCACATAGTTTTGCTCTTTGACAGTATGTAAGATGCTTGTAGAGTGAGATTGTGCTAGAAGCTGTATCCCAGGCTACCATAGCCAGAATGCACAGATCTGGTTCCCCCATGTTTGTTTATGTACCATGTCACTATGTTGTTGTCCATCAACACTTGAAGAGATCCAGAGAAAAACAGAAATAGTTGAGAGAATTGGGAGCAGTTAAAAGAGCTAACATATCTTGTAGGTTTATGTGTTTTGGTTTGTCCAAACAACCTGCACTTTTATCTCCATAGACACTGCTCTTCGAGCAAAGTTTGGGGTGTCTGTAGTCATTACTGTGTTGGAGCTGGAAGGGAAAATGGGAGACCTGGATTTTGATAGTTTGTTACCTCCACTGCAAAATCTCCCTTTTCACAAATCCCAAAACTATAATTTCAGGTGTCAGGGGATTTTGATGCTGGAACCAAAATGATTTCAAGTAGCATTGATTTTTTCTCATGTGGAGTCTTGCAAGAGGTATAGTGAGTATCAGAAATAACAAGAGACACAGAATCCAGAGGAAATGCCTTGTTGAGTGGAATACTCAGGAAAAAGATCTACATACAGATCTAATTTTTTTCAGTAGAAGAAAAGCTCTTTGAACTGAGGTAATTCAGGAAAACAATCCTGTGATAAGGAGTCAGAGAAGATTTGCATAAATTCTCTTGGGGATCTCTCTCTGTACATTCTCTATTGAATCCAATTGTTGATCATTATTTTCTGGACAAACATACAGTTCCTGCATTCTGTTCCTTACTTTGGTCTCCTATTATTTAATTGCCATCATGTTACCTGTTGAGCATGCAAAACTTCAACAAACCCAACAATTAACATTTGTAACCAGGGACGGATACAGTGTAAGGTGACCTAGGCAGCTGCTTAGGGCCTGGTGCTGTCTGAGGGGCCCAGCCTGGCCATAAAACAATAAGAAAACACTCAACATATGATGCAATATACTAAAAAGAAAAACATATTGCACTGAGTGTGCAGTGTCATTCAGTCTCTCTCATTGGCTGAAAATGGAGAGACATCTGGAGCTCAGACTGAAACGAGCAGTTAGCATGCAGTTCTAGTTGAATATAATGCCTTTGCTCTGTTACACTTGAGTATTTCACTATATGGCTCATTTTTGTTCTGCCTGGATTTCTACCATTGCAAATTCACAATGGACCTGGAGATGAATTGACAAGTAGGTGTATGTGGGTTGTTATATCCAGAAAGGGAGTCAAAGAGTTTCAATTATTCCCAAAATATCCCCAAAGAGTAGTTTCTTAGAATAATCCAGGCAGGAGCAACAGTCTGGCTAAGTGACTTGCTCAGTATCACACAAAAGACAAACAAGGGCTGTAGGAATGAAATCCTGTACCAGAAGAATACATCTCACAATCCATTACCCTGCCCACGACCTCATTTGACTATGATCTAGCTCTGTTTACAGCCATTGTAGTTACCCTTTCAGAAGTATAGAAATATGCCACAATCCAAATCTCACCTCCTCTAAGTTTCTGTTACTTCTATAATATTTAGCCCGATTAACTTTTTATCATCTACAAAAGACCGTCAGAATCTCCTCTTGATCATTGCTTAAACACATCTTCTCTTCCATGGGCATGTTTTCAGCCAATGTTACAATTTTTTCCCATCATTTAAGAATTAGAACCTTTACACAATGTATTGGTCATAAACTGAATTATGTTATTTTCAGCACCAAAAATTAACTTAAGTCACCTATGATAAGCTGAGTTAATAGGAGACATACAATGTCTTCAAGCACTGCCCATTTTCTGATCCAAGTGAAACTGTTTTACTGTTTTGTAGCAGATGCAATTTATGTAAAATTTTAAAATAGACAGAAAAGACAATAAACACTTAAACACAATAAACTATAATTTTCATCATTCTCACAAACCACTCCTGCATATACTGCAAACTTGTTCACACATGAAAATATGTCCTAAACTTAGAGATGGCTTTATTAATAATAAAATTTGATTAGAGTGTAGACAGAAGCCATTTTTCTACATTTATGTTTTCATTCATCTGTTACCTATGTGGACAAACAGGTTCAAAGTCCCTTTCAATCATATCTCAGATTAATACAAGTGGTGAATTGTTACAAATAATAAAAATCCCCAGGCATCAATGCAAATGTTTGTCTAAAACCCGCCTTGAGAAGGAGGAAGTTACATACATAATGCTTCTGTTATTTCATTGTTTTTTTAATTCATAAGCAACATGATTGCTTGGCCTCTGTTTTAAATCTGAGAATGTTTGTTTTAAGAAATATGTTGATCTGATGAAGCGGTTGTGAATGTAAAAGTGCTTATCCTTGTTCTTAATAAACTTATCTAGTTTAATTTTATGGTCATGGTAAGCATGCTGGTTATTTGTCTTTTTGGTTCATATTGTGCTACTAGCATTGGCTTTTGTGTGTGTTGGGGCCTCCCTCTCTTTTGTTATAAATAATAAGAAAGGTTGATGATAAAACAATACAGAATATTAAAGTTTCAGCTTATTGTTCATCGGTGTAGCATGTTTTGTATGTTACTGTTATTTGCTACAGTTTGTACATATGAATTACAGCAAGACATATAAAATCTTGTTGACTGTTATAAATGTCGTACAGGTGCACATAGCAAACAATACAGTAGTTTGCACACCAGCACTCCCAATGGGGAGAATTGCAACATAGAACAACAGTGCTACACAGATGAGAACAGCAACACAGTCTCTTACTAAGTAATTGGTAACTAGTAGCTCTTAAGTTGCTGTTTCCAATTGAAATGTGCTCTGCCATCATGCCTAAAAGTCATTAATACAATGTTTTACTAAACAAGAATAACAGCAGAGTTAGAGTTCTTATTATATTACGATGAAGAGGGGATCTGGTACTGCTGGTGATCCCATTGGCAGGAGCTTGCCAGTATCACTGTGTAGGAGCAGGATAAGCTCGGTTGTGCTAGCATGGTTGTGTGCATTATAGGAGCACTGCTGGTGACAGGAACATTACTAATGTGCAAAGGAGGATTGTTACTACAGCACAGATATGTTCTTCATCCCTGTATGTTGAGCAACATACCAGCAGGGTTGGAGAATTGCTGCACTGACAAGAGCAATACAACTTGATTGTATGCAGTTAAAGTCCCCAGAGTTACCTCTTTTGGAGCAACTTGTATTTAGGGGATGCTGTGTTTGTGAAATGTATATCAGGGGAGGGTCATTTGCATGTGTGCTCCATATGTGGAGTGGTATGGCTACACAGTGGTTATGATGATGTACACTATTTTATTCCATAGTGCACCACTGTCTATGACTCACACCAGCCCTACACTGATATGCACACTGTTTATGAACAGGAGCCTCAGATAGCTATAAATGGAAAAGCACAATGTTTTGTGCAGAACTCACAAATAGTAAAAGTGAACATTATATCTAATGGTAGATGTTAATATTTACAAATCAAGTATAAACAAGGACATGTAGAATAATAAACAGAAAGAATGGGAATCAAGCAATAAAATAATAAGAGAAGAGAACTTTGAAGCATATAAACTTTATCCTGTAAAGAAAACTAATAAATCTAAGATTGCATATTAATCTTAAAGCATTCAGAGCAAAGCAATAAATGTTAATGGCTATATTAGACCGAGTACAACACAACAAATGAGTCCCATATTTTTTAATTAGAGATGATGATGATTTTAAGTTGTTTCAGAGTACTTGAAAAACTCATTAGTAATTTCAGTACTTCTATTATGTTGTAATGTCTTAAGAAAACACATTTTCTATTGTTCCATCTGTAGAGAATCCATTTCTTAGTACTGTCAAATATAATAGGCACATACTACATATTAATAATCTGGAATAGTTATCTAAAGTGCAAATATAAGCTCTAAGTAGCCACAAAGACTTAATAAATTGCTTTTTGAACTTCTCTCAAAGCAATTTCTTCATATTATATTTCCACAATATTTTCCTTGCTTTATATTGCTTTGCTCTGTGCTCTTCTGCTCTCGTTTTGGCCAGGATACTTTGATCTGTGTAACTGATAACTGGTTGCAAACTAATTTCAACAGATTTGGCTCTATGGTACTCCACTGGAAGACCAAAAAGTGCATATTTTTCTTTCGTTGTCATTTTTCACCAATAACAGCTCTTATTGTTTTTTAATCACTCTGCTAGTATGGACACAGCTTAATTGGACTGGTGTTGTAGGGCCATTTTAGAACTCTGCTCTAGTAATCTTACGAGACATGTTCAAAACCCCTACTGAGGGTACCTCTAACTGGTGGTGGTATGCCCATATACCTCCATGACTTCTCCACTGCTAGATTATAGAGATAGATAATGACCATAAACAGCTTCTCATTCAAGTAACTATTAATACGACCCGTTATCACTTCCTGGTCAATTACAGAACCCTCTGTATGTCAACCTTAACTCAAGAGGTATTTCTTTACTAAGCTGAAGTCTCTTACTATTGAACCAAACACTAATCTATTTAGGAATTTCAGTTATCCATATATTAACTGAAATACTTACACTGCTGTAAATATGCTCATCATTAATGCAAACTCCCTAGACCAGATTGTATACCCCCCTGTGAGAATATCAAATATATTGGACCTGCTCTTGAGAAACATATCACCTTTATGCTCTGCTTCGATAATTAAGAGTGATTTATGACTGGCCTGTAAGGACTCAAACTTTCATCTTCACTAAAAATAAATTGTACCTGCTGGCATGGTAGATATCCCACAACCACAAATGAAACAGACTCTCCTCAGTTCATTGGTTCATAGTACATATCTCACTTGAATAAATTGTCTCCTCCACAACATACCACCTTCTTTTTAAAGTAGTTTTGTCATCCTCTTCAAACACAACTTGAATGAGTGGATGGATAACTGCAAATACATTTCCAGTCTTGCCCCACAAACACTGATGGAAAGGGGTAACAAGTAGTGGTAACTGCACTGGCTACAAATTATCTAACTGATCAATTGTCTAGTAAAAACCTACGCATGTATAAACCCATGAATCAGAGTACCATGTTCTTCTTTTACATTTAAATCACTGATCTATCTGTGACAGACTTAAACTTTTAAGTTTTACAGTTGTGAAGTATAAATCACTTCAAATAGAAAACTGCATTAAATTTAAAAAATAATATGAAATATGTCAATGTGGCATCAGATATCCACTCATTTATTCTAAGCATAGAGAAAATCCATTTAAACAGTAAATTAGAGAAACATTCTTTCATGGTTAACATGGTGAAAAATGAATCGGACTTTTGAGAATTTGTGAAGTTGGCTTGTGCCAAATATCAATTTTACTAAACTGGAGACAGATATAAGACCCCAGAGGTAGTTCAGCCATCTTCTAAGATCATGTCCCTGTCATGGCTTTGAGAGTTGCTTGCTCCATGGCACTAGGAGCTAAGCTGTCTGAAAATTGTTGCTACTGGTAGGTTCAGCCATTCATAACTAGTGTTAGAGCAGGAACCTGGCCATCAGTGATTCCAAAATATGAATTCCATAATAATTCAATTAAAGAATCAGAGAACAGTATAGGAATCACCACCTTTAAACAAATACCCAGGACTTGAGTTGTATATATGATGTACATAGTTGCAAGTACCTTCTCCTATACTCTACACTCTTGTTATTGGTGATGGTATCTCTTTACCTCTTTATTTAATTACACTTCTAATGATAACTTCTCATCTCCTTCCTTATGTTTATTGTTTCTGACTAAATTTGCAATACATGTCTGCTGATTCTGTTACTTTCTTGTTACAATGTATTGTTGCAACACCAGTTCTGTATTCTGTACTTTATTGTATTTTTTATTTTAAGCTTCTGGATGTAACCTGGAAAGGGTCTAAAGAGACCAGTGTTCTACCCTGAATAAAAATGTTAAATTCATACATACATACATACTTAAATACATCCCATGATGGCTGCTAGAGCTATTTCCAGGATTAGCATTTGTTAGTGAGCACCTTTTAGCTGGGTCACCCATATAGGCCAGCTGGGTTTAGCTCAAAAAATCAGCATGGAACCACAATGTGAACCTATTATTTGCCAAGAGAATGGTGGGTGTGGTCTGGTTTAATGCCAGCCAGTTGGCAGGCTGGATCTAGACAGATTATGATGGAAAACACTCTGCAAAAGAAACTGGCTATTGCGGCTTGGAATATCATTTCATACTGGTGTGGAAGCAGACAGATCTTGTGCTGGAAACTGAAACAAACCAGATAGATTATTATGTCTAACTTCTACATGCAGTATTGGCTCTGGAGCCAGACATCTTGATTAAGGAAGTTGACCCTTAGAAGAGGACCTGGGTAGGTTTTGGAGGAAGCTCCTAGCAGCATGCTGTAGAGTTGAAGTTTATGGTGCAAAGTTGAAGTTTATACCACTAGATGAGAGGATCATTTCAATTCAGATGTGAGTTACAGAAAGGAAGCTGTCATCTTTGTTTACAGTTATACTCCTAACAGCTATTACTTGGCCTTCTTAGACACCTTTGATGTGTGATGGTTGACAGAGTATACTTATGGACTCTGCAATCTTAGAGGCACACTCAATTATTTATTTATTTGTAATGTTAGTAACTGGGGTAATGGACTAGTCCACAGCAAACCCATTTCAGCCACAACCTGGAGACTATTAGCGAATATATCAACAGCAAGAAATTTGACTTGAAAGTAACAAAATATAGAAATAAACAGTATTTAAAACCTTTACATGTCCTGCAATGAATATGTTACACAGTTACAGTATACTATGAAAACACAAAACAAACTTGGAAAATAACAAAAAAGTATGAACATGACCTAGATATACTCCAAAAAGAATAATTTATTCACAAATAAAGTAAGAGCTTTTGTACAGGATAGTACCTGTACCTCTTCAGACAAGACAATACTGAATGCAAAACCTTATATACACTCTCCCAGAATGTAAATCTAATGAGCTCTGCCACATGGTCAATTAAACATTAATTACAATAAATAAAAGACCTAGCTTGGAATAATATAAGATAACTTTACTTGTGAATAAATAATTCTTTTTGGAGTGTATCCAGGTCGTGTTCATACAGTTACAGTATAACTTAAAGTGTACAGTCCCATTCTGCAATATGTATTGTGGCACTTTATAACTTTAAGTGCCACAATGCATTTTCCCACTATCTGACTTATTTTAAGTAGACTGTTTCTTAATGAAAAGCTTCATAAATGTTTTATTAAGAAACATCCAAAAAATGTACCTTATATCTCTGCTGACATCAATGGAAGGCTTACATGTGAGAACTTCCATAGACTCCAATAAACAAGACTTTGCACGTGCCCTGAAATGCATCTATTAAAGTCTATGGACACCCTCACTTGCAAGCACTCTGATGACATCACCGAGGGGTAAAGTAAAAATTAGAGTTCCAGGACATTATAGTGGTAAATACAAATTTCACAAAGACAATATTAAAAATATCTCTTTGATATTATTTTGTCGTACATGTGTAGGAATGTTTGCCTATTCTGGATGTACCACACAGAGAGGTGAAAAAAGTAAGTAAAAAATGAGACTGTACATTTAATAGATAATAAACATAATACTAAAAAGAAGGTAAGTTGAGAGTAAGGAGCAGATAGATACAAAGAACAAATATATGTACTATTTACATAAGTAAAGTTAGATGTCATTATTTGAAAATAAATACTGCTAGTAGATTTACAATAATTTTAAGGAAAAAACATGGGTTTGTACCGTTAAGTTATAGCATGTTGTTTGAAGTGAGTGCAATGGACTTTTATTTTTTTGCAAATCTTTAAAGCTCATGTTCAGGGTGATGGAGATAGCTGCAGTAGCATAACTGCAAGAAATGTCTTATAGGATATGAACCCGTGATAAATTGTGTTTGGATTTCTGTGCTAGTCACTAATTGTCCATAACAAATGCAATGCTTTAATAAAAAGTTTTTCATAAATAGTAGTTAGTATCAAGTATCAAGGTACATTGGGGAAAAGGTTAATGATTAATGTACTATTCTTTATAGGTTCTTAGGTAGTTACTAGACTTGCAGTCCCAGGAACCATTGAGCCCAATTTCCCAGTTGTCCCCAAACACTGTATGGTTAAGTGACTAGCTCAAAGTTTACACCGTAGGCAAATGAGGGTTGCAGGAACCAAACCTTGTAGTGTAGAAACTACATCTCACATCCGTAACCCTCAGCATTTGCTTCTGGTAGGTCTGGCAGTATGCAGTGGGCACTTGAGTCAAGTGAGGTGCTGATTTCTTAGCTGGTCACCAGTTGATGGTAAGTTTAGGTGGCAGGGTTGACCCTGAAAACACAAACATGTAATTAATGTGATCTAAGAATGGTTAGCTAATGCTTCTGTGTGGGGTGGGTTCAACTCCAACCTTTGAAGACTTTCTTCCATGTACTCTGTGAGGTCAGGAACATGAAAACTAAATGGACTCTGTTCAGTACTTCAATAGCTGAGGTAGTGACAAGAAGCTGTGGCTGGTGGTCAGCACTTGTCATGTCAGTAACCTTAAAACATGCTGGCGGACTTTACTGCTGAGGAAAACTGTGAGATTAAAGCAAGTGGCCTTCCATATCATGCTATTCTAGTAGTGGGGTATGCAAAGCTGACTGATAGGTACCAACAGAAAGGAAAGGCAGCATCTGAGGCAGTCACCAAAGTGAAGGTCCCTATATGGGAAGAGTTTAGTAGACTATATTTGATGACTATGCAATTGCCTCAAAAAGTTTAAACAGACTACCTGATGACACAGAGATAACATATTTCCCAAGCTGTTATCAGCAAGGGTGGAGAAGCCCTCTTCTCCACTGGGGACATTGTTGGCAAATGTGAGGAATGCTCTGAGGAATTCCTGAATCGAGTGAACATATTGTACCTTGAGGCAGGAATATCAGAAGAAGATGATGGAATTACTTCTATTCAGAAGATGAGATCAATATGATTATTAAATGTTTTTTATTGAAACATGGCTATAAAAGTGAATGAAACTCCATTTTCAAAAGAAGAGTGATAGGAGTGGGTGTCCTGTTTGTAGAAAGATGTTGCTCCACAATCTCTTTGAGAAAGCCTACAGCTGGGAGCATTTCTAGTTTGGGTATGTGAGAGATGCAACTTTTCTATTTGTAGATGATGTAATCTTTGTCTCAAATAATTCTGATCTCCAACATGCACTGGAGAAGTTTACTACTGAGTGTGAAATGTCTGAGATTAAAATCAGCACTTCCAAATCTGAGGTCATGGTTCTTTCTCAAAAACAGTGCAATGATTTCTGTGGGTGGAGGAAGCAGTTATTCTGAGTGGAGGAGTTTAAGTATCTTATGGCCTGTTCATGAATGAGTGTAGGGGAGATCAGGGGACTGACTAGTGGATGTTATAATGGTGGCAGCACTTCAGACATTGTGTCAAACCATGATGGTAAACAGAGAACCGAATCATAGGATAATGATCTCAATTTGTCAGTCAGTCTATACCTTCATGTTTACCTATGAATGTGGGCTTAATGACTGGAATGGTGAGATGGTGGATACTAATAGAAGAAGTGAGGTCTCTTCTTAGGGTAGCTGGCCTCTTTCTCTATGATAGCCATGTGAGCTTAACAGATTGAGAGGATGTTAAAATATAGCCATGGTTGCTCTGGGCTGAGAGCAGTTTGTTGTGATAATTTGTATACCTGCTAAGGCAGACACTGGCACACAGAAGTTATACCAGACATGGCCTACTGACAGGAGGATCCTGTACAGACTTTAGAAAATAGAGTGACATACCTTATCTTACTGTAGGGATTATATATGTTCAACTTGCCTGGGAATGCCAAGGTATTGCATGGAATAAGCTGGAGACTGTTTAATGGGATATTGAAGCCTGGTTTACACTGTTCATCTTACTACCATCTCTCCCCTCACCAAGTCAAGCAGTTTACAAAATGGATGGATAAATCATCATCATCAACTCTGATTTTCCCAATTTTTCTACACAGGATCAGGTGTTGCTTCAACTGTCATTACCTCTCTCGATTCAATGCCATTCTTCTGTTTTCTCTAACAGTCACGCCTGACTATCACAGATCTTCTGTCACACAATCCAGACCGTTGTCTTCTTCTCTCTCTGAAATCTTCTTCATTAAATCATCTTTTGCTTTCCTGCACTTGTGTGTATCACAGCAATCTGTTCTCTTTGACCTTCTGTGCAATTGGAGCTAGTTTGCCTTCTACTTTATAATAGGCTGTCTAGATGGATGGATAAACTGAACTATTAGCTGCAAAGGGCGGTTTTTTGTAAATTGC
Organism: Protopterus annectens; assembly: GCF_019279795.1. Classification (NCBI taxonomy): domain Eukaryota; kingdom Metazoa; phylum Chordata; order Ceratodontiformes; family Protopteridae; genus Protopterus; species Protopterus annectens. The sequence goes on from NC_056741.1 coordinate 628,525,177, forward strand.
TGACTTAAGCGAACCTTCAGAGGCTGTGTGCTGTCTAGTTAAGTGACTTGCTCAGAGTTTGTAAGGGAATACTGAGTGAGTCGAATCCAGGAATACAGGATGTAGCTCATTAGTGGTTCATAGCCCTAGCCCTGTATGCTAAAGCAATTTTTTCTTTCAGTGCTTTAGTAAAATAGAGGATTAATAATGCACTAAAGAAGAAGCATAGCAAAATGTAGATAACATTTTCATTGCCTTTTATAGCTGTAATGCAGTTATTAGCAACAATGAATGGCTAATAGAAAACATGTTGTTACTATACAGATTACCTGTGGTTCTTGCTTAGCCAACAGAAGTTGATCTGTGAAGATTTAACAGCAGAAATGATGATCAAAAATTGTTAAATAATTAATTAACTATGAGTACAATGAAACAAGCTCTTGGGGAACACACCATAAGCGTTTGTTATACTGGATGCATCACCTACTATTGTTTCATTGGATGCATTGCCTGCTATTGTTACGCTGGATACATTGCCTACTATTGGAAGACTCTACACTTCAGTAAAAAAGTAGATACTAGTCCTATAGTCCTACATTTGGCAGTCTAACTCAACACTCTCAGCTGTTGCTGGCAGACCTGTCATAGTAAGGCAGTCCTATGAGTCATTTTTTTTTCATTAGTCTGTTTTTTTATCATTTATTTTATGTTTCAATGCTGAGTTGCTTTCAAGTACTGGAAAGCCAGTCACACTTCATAAGACATTACATACATCATAGCAGTGTATACTGATCTTATGTATGGGTATAACCATGCCCTCAGTGATGTACATTGCAGGAATATACCATACTTCAGATGTCAACTAAAAGCAGTGTTAAACAAGACATCCAGGCTAATCATCAGCAGTAATAGCAAAGTACCCTGATTCAAAAACAAAATATGGATGCATAAGGCACACTAATAGGCCAAAACAGGAAAAGCACATCTTTCTTTCTTACTCCTAGCTGACACACCCAGTTGATTATGGGTCCCCCTGCATGTGCTCACATCCCAGTAGTTCACAGCTGACCTGCTCACTGTTGGTTTCTCAAAATGGAACGTGCCTGACATCACACTGACTCAGTCCTAATAACCATATACATAGCCCATCCAGGACCCTAACCCTAAAACTTTTACCCGGTACCTAACCCTAACCTCAAATATCACTTCTTAATCCTAACCCTATAACTCCTAGTCACTTCTAAATCTAATTAAAAATCCCACACCCTAAAGCTAAAACCTCTGGTTGCACCCTAAACCAAAAATTCCCTTGCACACAATAACCCTAAACGCAAACCTCACTCCCTGATTTTAACACTATAACTCCTTGTCATTCCCTAATCATAATAGTAAACTTTTTTCTCTAACCATAATCCCCAAGTCATGCCTTAATCTTAACCTATCAACTTCTACCCCTTCCCCATTGTTACATCACTTACCTTGCTTGACCTTGGCTTTATGTTTAAGAGGCAACTTGACCCCCTTCCCACTGCTGCTGCACTTACCTTGCTTAAAAATGGCTACATGGAGCAGTTTGTGTCTCTCCCCATGGCTAAGATTGCTAAGATGGTGGTAGTGCTTCATCATGATTCGTTAACCTGGTGGTCAATTTGGTATGTCAAGTGTGTGGCTGACTACTGCTGTGGTGGCATTTGTGATGTCCACAGAGTCCTTGTTTCAATGTTTGTGTTTTTTTTTACAGAAACGCTGGATTATGGAAGTTTGGGCCTGCAGTGGATATGGAGTGTGGGAAGCAGAGACCACTTGATTTTAAGGGATGGATTTGTTCTTTTGTTAATTGCTGGTAATTGGACTGGATTTGAGACATGGCAGATGGTGTTGGAGAATGGAACTGGTGACAGTGACGGTGATGGTGATGGTCTGGAAGGTGAAGTTTGAGGAAATTCATCTAAATGTGGCCATTCAGGACTGCAGGCAACGGTGGTTGTGAGATCGGTGGTGTCAGAAGGAAGGTTAGAAGGAAAGACTGGGGCTTGTATATTGCTGGTGATGGAGTGGAAGATAGCGGCGGTGTACAGGAGTGATTGCTGTAGTCATAGATTCATAGGTGTTTACTAGGCTAATGACCCCAAAGACCTTTTTAAGCCTAGCCATACATCCAAAATCTCTGACAAGTTCTGATACCCTTGATAAGTTTAAGCATGGGCCTAGGAGATGAATCATTTCAAGTTACCTGTGTCCATTAGAGACATAGGTGCCAAACCAGGGATGAATTTCCTCTTTCCTATCCAGTTGTCCGAGTTGCACTTGAATTAGATTAGGGAGGAACTCTGCTTCACATGGATGGGGGGGGCCTGTTCCATAGACAAGGTAGTCTCTGGGATATATACCTATCTCTCCATCAGGTCCTATTTATATCACAGGCAAGGTTTAAGTCTTTAGAATGGGTAATTCTGGTGCTATTTGTTTTGTGGATATGCAAGAGGTCCATCCAAGTGGGGTCTGACAATGCACTGTATGCCACGCATAGATCTCCCTTCAAAAGCCTGTAGGAGACAGAATACAGGGATACAGCCTTGAAGCAATCTGCACAGGACATTTTACTTATGCCTTGTATTCTTTTAGTGAAGAACCTCTGTGGATGTTCCAATTGTTGGATATGCCTGGTTAGGTACATACCAAAGGGGGCACTGTTCTCAATGATAGTTCTGATGAATGTCAAATACAGGTGAACAATGATGTCCTTGGACTTGGATGCCATACTTTTGTTTATAATTTGCACAACATAGAATGATTTCCTCACCACTGTAGACACATAATGATCAAAGCTAGATTACAATCTATGTGTGTTCCTAGGTCCCTGACTACTGGGTCAACTCTAAGGGGTGTGTTGTCACTATGATAGTTACCAGGGATGGATGACTTCCCAAAGGATACTATTATGCATTTCTTGGCATTTAGTTTTAGTTCATGGCTCTGACACCAGTTGTTTGTCTGTGTCAGCCCCTCCTGGAGAACATTTGTGTCAGTGTGAGATTCAATGACAGCTCCTAATTTCCAATCATCTGCAAATTTAGTTAGCCCTAAACCACTGACATTGGCCTTGACTTTTGAGAAGTAAATGCCAAAAAGGAGCGGTCCGAGGACTGATCCTTGAGGGACTCAACTTGTTAGTGGCCTCTTTGTAGAGGTGGACTCCCCAATTCTAACTTCTTGAGTCCCGTCTGTGAGCCAGTTGGCTAGCCACTGGGTGACATACAGATTTGTACCCAACCTCTTGAGTTTGTCAACAATGCCAGAGTGGGGTATTATGTCAAATGTCTTGGCCAGGTCAAGGTAGGCAGTGTGAATGATTTTGCCCTCATCCATTGCTTTGGTGACCTTCTCAAAGAATTCCACCAGGTTGAGTAGACATGATCTGCCCTTGGAGAAACCAAACTGGGTTGGGTCCAGTATTTGGAGGTTTACTGTAGCTCTGTTGATCATCTCCATAATAATTCTTTCCACAGCTTTACATATAAGACTAGTGAGACGTATGGGTCTGTAATTTCCAGGGTCTGTAGAAGCTCACCTTTGTGCAGAGAGATGACTGCTCCCTTTCTCCATTCATGAGTCATGAAGCCTATTTGGAGGCTATAATTAAATAATAATTCCAGAGGCCCTGATAGGTCATGCTTCATGCTATTTAGAAGGCATCTTGAGATATTGTCTGGGCCATTGATGCATTGTTCTTGGTCTTAGAAAGACCATTAAGGGCCTGTTCCCTAATGATAGTAGGGGGAGTGATAGTTGATGATATTTCTTGAGGAAAGGTTGAGGGGGGAGAGAGGGTTAAAGCTGGAGCTGAATTTATCAGCCAGGAGGTTTGTTATATCTTCTGGCTCAGTACAGATGGCTCCATTTACAATGAGCTCTGCACACAATTGTGTATTGTCTTTGAGGCTGTGGACATAGCTAAAGAATGATTTGTGGTTGTCCTTGGCCTAGGAGGCCAAACTTACCTCAAATATGGCTTTGGTAGACTTTATTTGTCTTCTGAGTTGTTTATTTAGTTTGATGAGAATGCTTTTAGCCTGCTGGGTCTTCAACCTCCTAATTTTGCCATGATTTTCTTCTTTATGTTATACAACCTATTGATTTTGTAATTCCACCAGAGTGGCTTGTTTTTTGATTTAGTTCTGTACTTCTTCCTGGTGGGTACTGCTGCCTGTATGCAGCTATTAACATGCTTGTACAGGGTTTCTGTGAACAGTTCTGTATAGGCACAAGTGTTCTCAGGGTTTATGAGGGCTTGAAATTTTGCCAGGTTCTTACTTAATAGCAGGAGGCTAGCCCTAGAATAGTCCCTGAATATTCCAGGTTTAGCTGAGGGTCCAGGTTTTATTTTTACTTCAAAGGAGACCATTTTGTGGTCTGACCTTACCAGGGAAGGCATTACAGTAGGGGGTGTGCAGCAGTATGGTTGCACCCCTGACTGGTATATTGACTGCCTGGTACATGGAGTTTGTGTTTACAAAATCCAGGAAACTCTGTGCATGTACATTTGGTGTCATATAGAATTTCCAGTTAATAGTGGGGTAATTAAAGTCACCCATGAATATGGTATTGGGTTGGATGGTTAGTGTTTCTAATAAGTTTAAATACATAGTATGAGTTTCCTAGGTCATAGAGGGGGACCTATAGCTTGCAAGGGAGTGGTATTGAATTTTATCTATGGTGATTTGAACATGGAGCAGCTCAAGTGGATTGTCCTATTTGACTAGCCTTGAAGTATATTGATTTTTGATGTAAACAGAGACACCTCTACCTTTAGTCCCTGTCTGTGAAGTAGCTGGCTTAAATATATGGAAGGCATTATAACCTTGCACTGTTGGTGTGCTATCCGTGGCTTTAAGCCATGTCTCAGTGACTGCACAGACGTCAACATTCTCTAGGTTAAAGAGAGCTTCTAGGGAGTGGAGTTTTTTTTGTTTCAGCTCCTAGCATTGAGCAGTAATACTTTAAATTTTTCTTGGTTTTGATTTGCTATGTCGGAAGTACTTTCAGTTTGGCATTGCCCAAAAAAGGCACTATGGGGGAAGACAATGATTTAGCTAATATTTGAAAGCATAGAGGGGAGAGGTGTAGACCATCCCTGGCAAAGCAGCGTGGTCTGCTGACAATCTCTTTCCATGCTGACAAATATTGCACCCCATTAAAATGATACCAGAAACCTAAGCCAATTGTTAAAGTCAGTCATCTTTTGTTTGTATTGTGGCATTATCCTTGGAGAAGGTAAAATGCTGCTCAATGCTGGCTCATACCAGCTAGAGACACATATTCCGAGAGCACCATGATGTCTCTTTTCATATATTCTAGGGAGTATGTCTCAGGTCATTTACTCCCAGATGGACTATGACTGAGTCATATTGGTAATTGTGGTCCAATGACCGGAGTGCATGCGTAATGTGGTGGATCCTAGTCCCTGATAAGCAACTGACTGTAACTTTCTCATTGCTCAGCCTGGCGGGAGGGGCATCAGTGTGTCTCATGGTGGAGTCTCCAATGACTAGAATGTTGGATTGTGTGGTGGCTTGCCCTATGGGCTTAGAGGAAGAGGCTCCATGACATGTAGCTCTGTGTGTTGATGTGGGTGTTGTTTTTGAAAGAGTGCATTTGGGGCTGCTGAGGGTATTTGTTATGTGTACTTCATCTAGGACTCCTTGGAATAGTGTTCAAAGCTTATGGGCCTTCAGATGGCTCATTCACTGCTGTTGTAATATATGTTTTGTGTTGTTTCTTGTTTCTGTGTCACTGTGTTACGTTTTTGTGTATGAGCTTTGGAGAAACAAAATTTTATTCAGCTGTATGCAAGTGTATGGCTGAATGCCAATAAAGTTGCTTTTGACTTTACTTTTGAGTTTTTTTTTTTTTAACTTTTCAGTACTGCACCTTCTTCAAACTCATAGTCAGGTGCAGTACTGAAAAGTTAAAAAAAAATGCTGCCTGACATATGAGTGGTCAGCTTGAGACTGTGGTCTGCTAGCAGCCAGGATTCAAGCAGTTAAAATAGAATGATGGTTTGTTACCACATTTTTACTGATGTGAAGAGTCTTCCAATAATATGCAATGTATCCACTTTAACAACCACAACACCTAGCTACATTGTACTCATTGTTAACTAATTCCTTAAAAATGTGTGACAATGTTTTTTACTATGGAATCTTTGTGGGTCACCTTCTGCAAATGTATAGGGGCACTATACTGAAATAGAGTTGTCTGAAGAAGAAAGTAGGTTTGTTTCAATGGATGTCATCAAAAGCCATACCCAGCTTGCTTGCTTAGAAACATCTGAAAAAGCTCAGTAATAGACCGGTAGCTGAGACATACATCACATTATGTGTAGGGATGGCACATGCTCTCAAACAGGACCCCACTTTAATAAATTACCATTGATGCCTTGCTAAATTAAAAACTGGGTCTGTATTGAAATATCATTCATACTACATCAATAACTCAGTATATCTTATCTCAAAATATCAAAATACTAGCACACAAAGAAACCATTGAAACCAAACAAATCACTAAAAACAGTGGTTTTGGAAGAAGTAGACCATCTGTGTTCCCCCACAGCCATTTGACTTTAACAATACTAACTCTGAAATCACACAGCAGTGGGGATAAAGGCCAATTTCCTAACACAACTATGTCCCAATTTTGGTAAACATGCAACATGTTTTGTCCTTTAGCAATGTAAGTGTAAGAAACAAACCCATTCATTTAAACTGTGCAACACTGAACTGCATGTATGTATTTTATTGATCTATGTAAAGCGGCCAGATGAAATGAAACACAACTTCTATTTGATGGCGCAGATAAAAAGTTAGAAATTCATACTCCCAAGATGGCTGCACTGTGATCAACAGGTTGATTTGAGATCCCCCAATGTGATAAGAGAAAGTATGAAAACAGAGCCAGTGAAACCTGTCAGTTGGGGTAAAATTTCATTTGCTAGTAATTATGCTGTCTGGATGCCAGCAAAGAAACTATTTGGAGGACCTGAGAGAAAAATCAACAAATAAAAAAGAAGAAAACATTCTGACTGGCAAGAAGCCTGCAGATAGTTCAGCAAAAAGCAATTCATGTTTCAGGTTTGGTACAGGTGATGGCTTCTAGTAATGAAGATGAAAAGGTAAATCAAATGCATTCAGAAGTATTTAAAATAAAATACTGAAGGATATTATCAACTCAGGTGATAACAGGCTGGCAAAAATAGAACAAATTTGAACCAGCTATTCCGATGAACTGATAAAAGCACAAAAACAGAAGTTGAAATGAAGAAAAGGCTGGCTGAACACGAGGCTTGTCAAGAACAGTTGTTTAATAAAAAATAGAGTTAGAAGACAGAGCGTGGAAAGAAAACTTAAGATTTTCTGCTTTACCAGAGAAATTAGAAGGGGAAGACTGTATTAATTTGATGAAAGCACAAACCTGGACTAGTTTTCCACAGAAGGAATTTTTAATTGAAATGGCACATTGTGTGTTGCTTCAAACATGGCAACAAGAAAGCGGCCACAACTTATATTAGTAAAGATGCAATCGTACCAACAGAAAGATCTGCTCCCGACAACATCATGGTAGAAAGGAAAAGTATTAAAAATAGACACAACAGAGTGTTTGTGTAAAATGATTTTTCACTCTACCTCAGGCAGAAGAGAAGCAAGTTCATCCCAGCAATCAGGGAATGTTAAGAGGCAGTATTGAGATTCAAGATGCTGTGGTCAACTATCTTCAGAATATTTTTCCTGAGGATCAAATAGATTTTCTGATATAGACAAGGCTAAAGAGGAAATAAAATAGTTTATCCAACAAAGAATTATCTAGTAAGAAGAAAGGGACTCTGCGTCTCATTCTTCTGACAATAAAGCCCATAGACTTTGCTAGTAAAACCTTTTCCATTGTTCCAAAGGAAGATGCATGATTGACAGAAAAAAACACAGAAACTGATGAAAAGAATCAGGAATGCCTTAGACTTGAACCAAAGATTGATGCTGGGACATGGATATGATGAGGAAAAAGACTGGCATCACTGAAATTAGTAAATAAATGGGAGGCTATAAAGTATCACTCTCAGTGGGTATAGAAGTACACATATAAAATATAGCTTTGCAAGAAAAAAATGGCTATGAAATACTGGAATTTTCTAGATTTTGTTAAATCTGTGGATGATCTGTAAATCCTATACCCCATTTTATATTATTAATTTTTGAAGGACACCAAAGTAAAGAAGAAGTAACTAAGTAAAAAGATTTGTATAAAGAATTAATCATATAAATTGCATGTTATATTATAAAGCAGTTTTGTATAGTGTGCAGTCAGGGGTATTTTATGCATGCTAGGGGAGTCTTAGTGACTTCTGTGTATGTTAATCATAGAAAAGTAAGTAGATCATTTTTCTCTGAAGCTGTATAGATACTGGGAAGACTTCAGGCACTCAAGTCCCAAATATTCAAAACTCACTGTCTCAAAGCCAGGAATATGTGCACCTTTTAGCTCATGTAGGTTTTTGCTTACAGTCTAACTTGAATATTAGTTTGGGCAAGCAGCCCTGAGGATAGAGTGGGAGGGAGATTTTAAGCATAAGGAATGGAAGAGTGTTTTTATGGCTAAGGAGCAGGAAAGGAGTTTTAGGTTTAAGGCGTGAGAAGGTAGTTTGAGACTTAGGGAGAGGAGTTTAACGGATAGGAAATGATTGGGGTATTTAGGTTTAGGGAGGAGAGTTTGAGTTTTAGGTTTAGAGGTGCGGGGATTGAAGGTTAGTTAGGGGGAGTGAAGATTTAAAGTAAGGACTCAAGACTCACATTCAAAACTGGATAGGAGTTTTAGGGTTCGAGATTACATTCTGGTAGGGATACATTGTTATATAGGCTTGGGTAATAGGAGGGCTATGCATAAATGGGAGATTGGGCTTGTGGGTGTTGGAACATTTACTTTTTCAAGCAATTGGCAGTGAGTAAGTTTGTAACAAGCTACTATCTTGTGAGCACCTTTAGTAGCCACTTTACACTGTAACAAAATAAGGAAGGATGGAAAGAAGCAAGTTGCAATCTTGGGCTGTTGTGGGGTACTAAAATGTTTTGATCATGTTATATATAGAATTAGGACAATAATTTCCTTTGTTTTTACAGGAGAGGATGTCTACCTTAATGTCCTTCATATAGACTGTAGACTATTTTTATAAGTAAATGATGATGAAAGGCATGGAAATGGGAAGTTTCTTAAATCTGCAAAGTTATTACCTGGTTTTATTTCCATTAGCAAATGCACTGAGTGGGAGATAAGAAATTTGCCTGTGCAGGCAGTTTACCACAGAAAGTTTATACAGTGTTCGGAGGGAAATTTACAAATATTTTTTTCATGCATTCACAAATTTGTTAGCTTTTTTTCATTGCTGGCTGCATGTACTTTGAGATTAGTTGTTTGCAGTTGCAAGCAATTTATCTTGAGGGTTTTGAACACTCTGTGCTTAGTGAAATATAACCGGCAAGCAGTTCATTGAAAAACAAAGGTTGAAACTATGGCGAGTCAATTAGAAGTAGTAGCAACCCCAACAGCTGTAATACTTTGATTCATTTAACAGAAAGGTGACATTTGTTTTATTTAAAGATACTGACAGATTCAGTAAAGCTTGCATGATCTGTTTACATGGTAGACCAACGTTTTGGATTCAGCAAGCAGAGTGCACCACTGCTCAAACATGGTAAACACGTGGCATGCATATTACGGCATAAGCAACCAAATTGTATGTTAATCAACCAATTCCAGATGGAGGAGCTATTCAACAAGCTATAAAGCAACCATGTACACTCAGTGCTGGTCTTCACTGCAAATTCCAAAACCTTATTGGAATACACCCATGGATAGGAGTCTACACAGAAACATTGTTAGGGGCTGCTATAGCTTTAATTCATGTGCATGTGGAACAGGGTCTATGCTGCTGCTACTTCTAATAGACCAAGGCCAAGAAGGAGAAGAGATTTGAAGACCCCAAGTAACTTATCACAACAATCATGATGTGGAAATTGTAAAGTGCTACAGGATAGATAGAAACACACTACATGAACTCTGCAACCTCTGTCATCCTCAACTCAGAGCCAGGACAAACAGATGGGAACCCATCACAGTGGAGAGAGTGAGGTATATGTAGCAATTAGAATGTTAGCTACTGGTACCCTCCAAAGATCAACAGGGGACATGCTAGGGGTGTCACGGGCATCAGAATCCATTAGTTCTTGAATGCTATGCTCCAACATGCCACTGACCACATATATTTTCTCCATAGTTCTGAGGAATGGGCCAGAAACATGCAGAAGTTCTACCATGTAGTATAATACCCTGAAGCACTGGATGGCATAGATTGCACACCTATAGAAATGCAGGCATCACCCAGGGAACAGGGAAGGCTCTACATTAATAGAAAGAGCTTCCACTCTATTAAATGCCAAGTCATGTGTAATGCCAAGGGATTCATCTTGAATATGTCTGCTGGCAACCCTAGTAGTTACCATGACTCACATATCTGCCACACATCTCAACTGTATCAAATGGTTGCTAGGGGGATAACCCACAAAGTCATTTGCTGGAGGATACAGTCATGCACATAAACTGTGGCTGATGACACCCATCAGAAATGCACACACACCCGATGAAGAATGCCATAATGAGGCACATGCGCAAACCAGAAATATCATAGAGTGTGTGTTTGGGTTGTTGAAGTCGCGGTTCTGGTGCCTAGATGCATCTGGGGGAGCCCTTTAGTAAAATCCATGGACATGGGAAATAGGAAATACACCCCGGGGATCACTTCTGTGTCTCTGCTGGACAGTGGCACAGGAAAATAACTTTCTTGGGTGGCGTAAGCTATGGAACCTTGCTGGCTAGGCTTACGTAGGCCCTTGGGCCGATAGCCTAGTACCTACCTATGAACCTATGAACATGCACTGAAATATTCACAGTATGTGCCATGCTGCACAACATAATCCTGAGAAAACAGCTTCAGCAGGATCAACAAGGAGAAGGAGCACACATCCCACCACTAATTCCAAGGTCACTGCAGCCACATGCAGATGAGGAGTCAGAGGGGGAACCAGCAGCTGCAGACACAGGTGTGCTCAATTTGCCCTTGCATTGGCTAAGAGACAACACATAGCACACTCACTCACCACCTAAGGTCCTTAAACCTTCCTCCTATGCACATACATATAGTAACATCGATGCCAGGCAACTGTCACAACCTTTACCTCCCCATGTATTGGCTGTGTACTGTTGCATTAGACAGAGTCAGCCCTGAACTAAAATTGTTGAAACTGCTGGATTTACAAGTTAAGTGTTGAACCTGGAGTGTATTGCGTAATAATATGAATGACTGGCATATCCTTCCATTTCGTTACTTGGTAGTGGAAGCAAGTAAAATGTGGGAGATTTGTACAGAAATGACCTTAACATGTGACAGCAGAGACTTATTTGACTTATATGTGTCCATTATTAAGTAGTAGGCCTCAGGCATCAAAGATTCACACAGTCATAGCTCTCAAAAGTAGTGATGGTCACTGCATGCCCTCAGTTTAGCACCATACATTTGCAATGGAAAATCATTAAAGAGAGATGTTAGAAAGATGTTAGAAGATAATCATTTCAGTTTCAGACTTCCCAACTATCACAAGATCATTCACAATAAAGTTGGAAAAATGTTATGCTATCAACTGTTTAACTTTTTAAGACCAATATAAATTAAACATACAATTGCTAGTTCAATATCACAAATGCAGATATACTAAACTGTAAGTCAGCTATGCATCCTGAGCATCAGACAAAAAGCTTATGTATCCCTGAATCCAAAAGATACAAAACAGGGATATGGCACAGTTATCATCACTTGCACATGATGTTTTGTGTGTGTGTGTGTGTGTGTGTGTGTGTGTGTGTGTGTGTGTGTGTGTGTGTGTGTGTGTGTGTGTGAGGGGTTCAGGAAGCTTAGGCTGACACAAAAGGTCAGTGAGTGTGTGTGAGTAAGAAAGAGTAGCAGGCAGACATTTGGATAAAGCAGAAAATGGCCAGTGAGGCAAAATGATTTTTAAGCTGCACAGCTGAACCTTGTAACTGTTGTGTGTGTGTCTGAAGGGGTCTTCTAGGTGAAATTTGTGTGTGAGTGTCTTACATACACAGCCAAGGTCTGTGCTAGCTCTACATTTTGGTATGTCAGACAGGTGTGAGCCATGCATGGTAGAGATGGCAGTTTATCGTTGTCAACCCCAGCCACAAGAACTGGCTATGCCAGGACTTGCACTGGCACATCCACACCCACAGTCAGATGCACTGCTGCTACCTGTACATGACTAATGTCTGCTGGATGAGCTCCCTTCACTAGGATTCCTAGGACCATGACCCCATGACCTACCACATCTGGGTGTGTAGAGCTCACCCACTGACAGACCAGTGGAAGAAGTGCCACTATGGGAGCATGATCGGGCACAGCCACATTGGCTAACAGCAGATGATATGGGTGACCTACAGCTACAAGGATGCCATCCCCTTCCCAGCAGATGTTCCATCACAGGCACTGCTGATTCCATCACAGACTCCCTTTGTTCCAAATTGTCATTCATCTGTTCCATTCAATTGGCACCACAGTAGAGGCAGTCATGCATGTCAGCCTGTGCCACATCTATAACCCTAAACATTTCTCTGAAACACCTATAGGAATGTGCCTGTGCCTCCAGGACAGCTCTAAACCTATGTTGAATAGCATGGGAAGAGACACCTGGATCAGGTGAAGGATGGACAGCAGGCCTCCTCCAAGCAGCCTTGATAATTCTCCTGCTTGGCACTGAAGCCACAGTAAGGTGTAGGCCTACTGGCTGTGTTTGATGGAATTTCAAGGGATATCTGTATGTCAACCTCAGTATCAGATTCAACCTCTGCACCACGCTGACTATGCCACTGTTTGGCCACCATCATCATCAGAGTCTGCTGATAATCTGACATCAGGTGGTAGAAGTCCCACACTTCCACTGTCAGGATTATGTATGATAATAAGCAACAAAACATGAACAATTAATACCTAAACTACTATACTCCAAAATATGCTAACAAAATAAAAGTGCTGCAACTATTAGATGGTACAGCAACACACACAACAGTCCTGACATCAACATCCCACACTAAAATATTTCTTTGAATAGCTCATCAGTACTGACATAAAGATGTTTGCTTTACCCTCTGCAGATGAGGGTATCATCTGCATCCCAGATGGTCCTGGAAGAAGTTAAGCAAAAAGTAAGGGCAACAACATCACAATTAACAGTAATACAGGGATAATACTTTTACCCCTTTATATGCCACTAATTATAATTTCAACAAGAGCTTGGATAACACCTCCAACCTAAGCTAATTAATCAGAATGTGTTGTTCACTGTAGCAGTCTTCAATCCCCACCCCTAAAAAAAATTCTTCTGAAACTGAAGTAACATATTGATGTAAATTGTTTTACTATACAACAGTATTCAACAACTGGAATACAAACGCCTACCTGTAAGCTCTTCCTGGGACATGATTGTTGTTCCGGAAACACAAGCACCAATATCGAGGACATGCTGTTCTACACTCTCCTAGGAGCTGTCTACAGCTGACAGTGAACAGGAACACTTCAGTTGGTGTTAGTGTTGGCTCTGTTGTAGACCCCCAGTACCCATCTGCTCACAGCCCACTGTAGCTGCTCTCCTCCATGCAGATGTGATCATGTCAGTGACCCTACAGCGCACTTACTCATATGTCCTGCCATAGTCACCTATGGCATTAACATCAACAATCTTCCACAAAATCTGCATTCTGTGTGGCATATCTCCCCATCCACTTTCAAGCAGGAAGGCACCATGTTGCTTAAAAGCGTAGACAATAACCTGATTCTCAGCATCAGTGAAGGGTGATCTTCAAGGACTGAGACACCTGGGTGGCATAGTTCTAGGTGTCCTAAAAGGCAACAGAAGGATAATACACATAAGTATCACATAGCTACAAAATAACTGTTTCCAGATAAAACAGAAAATGTAGCATCTCAGTATTACCCACATAAAACAGTCTAGAGATTTGAAATACAAACAGGCTGGATGCAAAAACAGAAGAGTAACAATAGCAAAATATCCATGTTGGTGCCTTAACAGAAATGCAGCTTTACACCTCACACAAAAAAACAGGCAAATGACACATTTTGCTAACAAACTATCTTTGAAGTGCTAAAAGTGCTATGAAATGAACTGTCCCTGAAGCATGTTAACAGATTTATCACAGAATATTCCATTTTAAGGTATTGCCAATCATGTATACCTATCAAATGCCCTGACAAACATATGCCCATGGCATCAGTACACCTCTAACTAATGCAGACAGATAAAAGTGTAAAAGACTTTGCTTCAGATTTTTCTTAATTACATTTCAGCATATGCAGTATGTAGCTGATGAAATGCAAGCACACCTTCTCAAGTTCAGTAATCCTCTGTGCAGATATATCCCAAAGTAATAGCTTCTGTTCTGTGTTCTCATCCCAAAGTAATAGCTTCTGTTCTGTGTTCTCCACATAAACAAGTCTCCTCACCTTCAGTTTTCCTAGCTACATGGTTGCCTTTTATATGGTATAGATTCAGGCATGTTAGCATGGTGAAAATGCAAATCAGGTGTGAACTGTTTAGAACTGATTAATCTCAAATACTTAGCTCTGTTTGAAGATGTAAACATAGTGCAGGCACTCCATCCGTGTTTGTTTTTAACGGATTGCAATTGTGAATGATTACTAATTGGGAGAAGGAAAATACAACAACACTGCAGACTGCCCTACATCCAGTGGGTGTGTCAGGTTAGACATAGAAAGTGTTAGATGTAAGGTTGGAAATGTAAGTAAGCAGCAAACAATTCGCATATTCTGTTCATTAACATTCACCCTCCCCTTCATTTGTTGGTAACTGCAAATGATATTATTGCCACTTAATATCCTCACGCATTCCAGTAATATAGAATGGCTTACAGACTGCATGTCTCATACTACTGGTCAGATAAGACATGAATGACCACCAAACACAGAGAGGTAAGACAGAGCTGTATATTTGCAAGCAGTAGTCATAACTGGTTGTGTGATCACTTAGTGCACTGCATCCAAAAATAATAAATGTACAAATAACTGCTATATGGGTTCATATTACAGTAGATAATATTGCAGTTGGTTGTATGAAGAATGATTTCAGTTCTTTGCTGCAAAGCTGTTTGTATGGCAAAGAGGGATAAGGCACCCTTCTGAAGCTTCATTGTTGTAAGAGTTCAAATCCAGACCTATGTAGAAGTATCTCATGTGAACCAACATTTTCTAGTGTGTATGTCATAGATTGCTTTTCCTCATTTCAACTAATTGTGCTTTTTTTCTTTTTTCTTTTCTTTCTTATTTTGGGGGGGCAGTGTTTGCATGATGGATGGCTTAGTATAAATATGGGAAATGGTGGAAAATGAATGTCAGGTTTGCCTGTGCATGTCTCATTTGTGCAAAGTGCAGCAGTGTGCAAACTGGACAACTGGCCCACTCAAGAATCAGACAGAAAACCTGCAGACAGGACTCAGACAGCCAGTAATTGAAACATGATACAATTAATTATGATAGGCACCAGGCAAACCTGCTAAGTGGTATTGTACAATGGTTAACACAGAGACCTTAAGAATGATTAGTAAATTAGGAAATGTCATGTAATTAGTCTTGTGGAAGCAGGTGTAAGTGCAGGGCAGGAGTAGAGATGATCATGGGTTCTAGTACAGGGTGTACACTCTTTTTTCTTACTATTGTGACATTGTAGCAATGAACAGAAAAATAGACAAGTGTTATTTCAACATTCTTGCGGCAACAGATGTAAGTGTAAGACTGCCATACACAATGTCCTGGGTTCTAATACAGGATATTCCATATACTTTTACTGTGTCTCCACTCCCCATTATATTCACTCTCACTTATAACACTTTAGATAGTGGAGCCAATATGAATTATATGTATGAGGGATAAGAGACCATTATTGTATTTTCAGATTTATGAGTGAGGGGCATACTGTGTACTATAGTTCTGTAATTATAATTCTGCTATCTGGACTTACATGGCCTTCACAATTACCTAAGACACATACACAACTGGATCTATATCCAATAACCTTGTCAGGTCACACACACATACATGTGTAACAGCTCAAACTGTCACCTGTATTTATGTATGATTCCTGAATGTCTGAGCAGCACTTCTTCTGTGGCAAAGATGGAAAATCAATGCTCTGGAAGAAAATGTTTTGTCCTTTATGGCTAGGTTTGAACCCCACAGTGTAAAAATCAATTTTCTCAGTATATAAAGGTAAAAACAAATGTGTCAGGTCATTACTTTTATGCTCCCAGGGCATGTCTGCAAACTTAACTCACTTAACAGGTACCTTTCAATTTCTAATATATATTTCTAGGCTACATCAGTAGACACCTCTCAAACTAAGGCCACATGTCAGATTAACCTTCCAATTGCAATTATTTTATTCCCCCCCTGTTTGACACTACTGTTCTCTGTTTAACATCATGCAAACTTGGATGGTTATCATTCCTCGGGTTTGAGCACTCCCATTAAACGTGATAGCTGGAACTGGTGGGAAAGCATCAGTCTCCATTGCTCTAGTCCAGCTGGTAGACATGACTGGTGCTACAGGGGAAGGTGCCAGGTTTAGGGAACAGATGTGGGGTGTCCATGAGTCCAGGATATTTATTGATGTCCTGGTAAAGCACCACAGCCAAATATTTCTGCAGGGGGCTATGCTGGCTCCAGTACATGTCTGAGGTGCTGAATAGTTTGGTGCAGGCTGTATCCAGTGTCACTGGTATCCCATACACTGAAGACCAATGTAGGCATCATTTTAATGACCTACATAGGAGAAAAAGGGATACTCTCAACCAATGGTTGGAGGAATTTGAGACTGTAGATATCTCACAGTTGTATTAGCATGTCATTAAGAAAGTACTTAGACTTAGAAAGCTAAATATAGGCAAGACTGGTATGCATGATGCTTTCTGCTCTTCTCTGCTCTTTCCCCAGCTGCCACTGAGCATGAGTTCAAAGAGCCAAAGTTCATGTTGCTCAATTGGAGAGACTGAGGGATATACAAGTGGTTTGTATGCAGCAGAAGAGAAGTATTATTGTAGCATTAAAAATTAAAGACAGCTTTTTTTGGTCTTTTATAGAGTTGTATCAAATTGAGCATGCATATTCCAACTGTAAAAACAAGTATGCATGCATTAGTCTGTAGCACAAACCCATTGTAAGAGTCCAATATTAGAATGTAGTCAGAGGTTGTGGGTTCAAATACCACAATTCTCAACTGTACAATACTGTTATTTCTTCAATAATGTTTACATTAAATTAAAAACTCTATATCAGTGGCACAAATGCCCTGCTTTAAACTGTAATCTATACAACTGGGACACACATATGTGCAATATATGTACATTTCAAGGATTAATTTCAGCAATCTGTAGTATAGTGCGTATCTGATAGGATGTATACTTAAATGTAATACTTCAGATAAAAGAGTTTTATAATTGTATTAATGCATTTTATGTCACATACAATGGTACTAATACAATGGTACTAATTTTATCTCTTTTTTTCTCTCACCCCAACCCTTATTTCTCTGTTTTTTTTTATTTTCTAATATGTGTCATCAAAATATTTCCATGTCATCCACGTGTATCACATCTTAAATGCTACACAGCACAGTAAGGTAGGCCAGCCCCAGTGGATCAGTCTGCTCCCACTCCACCTGCTCCAGCACTGATGGCCAGCATACCTGGGAGCCAACATGGCAGCCTCTGGTGCCCCTGCACTACCTGCACCCTCATGTAGTACTGCCCCCAGAACCTAGAGTAGAGGTGTCCTCTGGGAGCGGTGGCAGAGGTGATTATTTCATCAGCTGCAGTGAGTTGCCAAGAATGGTGTGTAGGGTTGTGCACACTGCATGATTGGTGTATGCCTATACTGGATAGAGAGGCTGCTCTTCCTCATGGTCCACAGAAATTGGAGGAGATGTCAAGCACTGCATCCACCAGTGGAATAAGGTGACAGTGATGACAGTCCAATGGGTAAGGACTCGATTCTCACTGTCTCCAAGCTTGACCAGCATGAGCCTGTGTGTCCCCTCCCTCACCCTAGTTATGGTGTCCCCATCCTTTTGTGTCCATCACCATCCCTGTCTTGTCTTGTATGTTTGTATTTGTTTCCTCACCTACCCAATTTACCCAACCCAGAAATACCTACATCCCATCCCCAACATTCTTCTCTTTTTGAAATTAAAAAAAATGGGCACCTGTCCCACAAAAGAAAAAAAAAATTGCCCAATATATTTTGCACATGTTTTCTTGACACACTTGATTTGGTCCAATTGGCTGTACAACATGATTGCATTGTTGACATCCCTCTTTGTGGAAGTGAAAGTCCAAATTCATTTACTATTCTGTACATATTTTCAGTTTTTGCTGTTAAAGAAATGGATAGCTATGGTTCGTTCTTTCCTACCTCCCACCTGCACATTCCTGTACTGATTTCCCTTTGTTCTTCCCCCTGCTTGATCCCCATTTTACCACTTTCCTATCTAACCCATTTTAACACCTTTAATCTGGTCAAAACATAGAATCATACACAACACATATAAGTAGCAGAAAAAGCTATGGATCCCTTCACTTTTTGGGCTCTTTGTTTACATGGAGGTGTGCATGCGCACCAATGCCCAGCGACAGTGAGAAGCAGCAAAATGCTGTAGTTACCTCTGTGCAATCCTGATTAAGCCTGCTGCTCTTTGCCAACATTCAGCAACATTCATGTCATTGCATTATCAATGTTTATTTAAAAGTATTTAAGAGTATTATATACACCTGGATTTGAACCCAGTATCATCTGGGCTAAAAAAGAAATGTGACAATACATTTGCACCTGCTGCCACAGAGTCAGTTAAGCAGCAGGTGTGTTTTATAGACTGAATACTAACTCTCAGATTTTAGCAATGCAGCTTGCGTTTGTGCACTGCATAACTACGCACAAACATGGAAAGTACTGGGAATTTATATCTCGCATGTGCAAACACTTTCTAACTGTCGCACAAACCCACTGCTTGCCGAGCTATGGAAAAGTAAATATTATGTATTACTGCTGTTTACTGTCCATTTCCTGTCTATGACATGAAATTACATGTAGAAACATAACAAACTAAAGGCCCTATCTAACAATATGTCACATATTTATAATACACCCATGTGTTGCCTTCCCCCCCATCCACACTGCAACCCTGGTGTCTCAGTACTTTTTCCACACATATATCACCCACCTACACTACAGAAATTAATATTGGATGTTGTGTGATATGCGATGCACATCAATCTGGTAACCTGCAGAACTAGAGCTATTGACCCATAAGCCTAAAAAGCCTTAGCTGCAAGGCTAGGGAAGGAATCAGCATGGATCTTATCCACAAGGACAAATGTGGCTTTCAACACACTTAACACAACCCATTTTAATTTTATCAAGGGTAAATTTTGCTTATTAAACCTAGTGGACTTCTTTGATACTGATCCCAAAGACCTGGATGAGGGCTAACAGGGCATACCACCTATGATGAGTTATCCAAGGCCTTTGACACTATCCCCCATTCAGGTATCATAGAGAAAATCTCCCATCTGGGAATTAACCCATGCATTACTAGATGGATAACCAACTGGCTCACCAACAGAACACACACTGTCAAAGTTGGGGACTGCACCTCCACCACTAGACTGCCTACCAGTGGACTACCACAAGGATCTGTGCTGGGACATCAACTGTTTGGAAACTATTTCTCTGAAGCCCAAGCAATGGTAGATGGCCTTGTAGCTTACTATGTTTGCAGATGACTGTCAACTGGGCACAGTCATATAGAGTCCCCCAACAATGTTAACATATAACAGAAGGGGCTGACACATAAAAATGATTGGTGCTAAACTCACTGACTGAACCTTAAAGCAAAAAATGCCTCATTGTTCCCTTTGGCAATGAAGTAGCCCTGCTAATTATGATATACATAGCATGCCTCTAAGCTTAAACAGTGTTTCAAGACTTGGGAACACATGTCGATAACAATCTACATTTCAATTACTATGTGTCCATAGTGGTGAGACACACATTCTACATTGTGCAACACATAATTAAGGCCATCACGTCCAAGACCAGGGAGGTCATAGCTCTGCTGTACTCTACCCTTATTAGACCACTAATTGAATACAATGCTCCCTTATGTCTGTACCTCACCAGACACCTGCAGCAACTGGAGAAAACACAGACTCATGATCAGGAGAATCCAGGGTCTCCAAAACATGACATACATGGAAAGACTGAAAGACCTGTCACTGTACTCATCATGCAGGCTGCTGAGAGGTGACCTATGCCTGGCCTACAGAGCAGTCTCAGACCCTGCCCAACAGGAAATGCTGGACATCTGCAAATCAAATGGGACAAATTACTTGCTTGCGGGATCTCAAACAAGCCTGTGACATAAACAGAATCTGCTGGGGAGATAGATCTATCTCCAGCAATTTCCACTTCTCTGTAATTGACTCTCACTGCATGTGAAGCAGTACTCCTCAATGACCCTATTCAAGTACAACCTTGACAACTGGATAGGTCATTGAAAATTCACCCTTGGGGTGGACCTATGTCCCTCACTGACAGGGCCAGTCGGTGCTGGTCAGAAAATCACTCTGCTAACAATGACCATTTAATGCTGCTCAATAAGGGTACTTGTGTTTTTACATGGCTAGGCTTGTAAATGCCATAGGGTAATTAGGCTAGTAACCTCTCATGAACCTATGAAGCTATGAACCTGTGCAGGCCTCCCAACATCTTCTGTACAACATGCTATTAAAGCTGTTTTACTTTCTGCTGCTGTTTTTTTGCCAGCTTGCAGTGCCCACTTTCAACCTCAGCATGAGACCTGATCTTAACAGTGCTTAGGGCTGCTTAACAAAAACTTGTTAAGCACGTTTCTGACATCAGAAAGGTACTTAAATATCATATATTTTTCCTTTTGTTAGTGTAATCGAGGCAATCCATGCACAACAAATGCTTTATAATTTGGATCTGTGATATCAATAGGATGCTAGAAATAAAAAAGTTAGGTACCATCAACGCTTTTTTAAAAAGGAGTGGGAATCTTCGCTTTAAGGTGTACTCATTATTTATACCAAATGAAGTTACAGCACCCCTCAAAGACCTTGAAGAATATCAAAGAAAACTTATATTTCCTGAATATAGAAGTCATTTGCAGCTTAGATGTAAATGAGGACATAACTGATACATAAAGCAAATTTTTAGGGCAATTTAGGATTAAGTGGTCTCAAATCTCTGAGTGGTTGCAGAGAATCATTTGGAGCAGAGTAGCAAAAAAGCTTTGGCAGTATTGAGTTAATTCCTGCCAGTAAGTAAGTGATTCTTGTTGCACTGGGATCATCATGGGCAGTCACCCTTAATGCAGCTCTTCTGCTCCTTAACTCTCCATTCTGTGAGTCTGAAGTGCTTGGGAGTCTAACAGACTGAGATGAACAGAATTTTCCGAGCTTAATAAC
The DNA here is from genome assembly GCF_019279795.1 of Protopterus annectens. NCBI lineage: Eukaryota > Metazoa > Chordata > Ceratodontiformes > Protopteridae > Protopterus > Protopterus annectens. Next base: position 628,546,837 of record NC_056741.1, read on the forward strand.
AACATAGTAATACCAGGAGGTTCTTCCTAAAACAGAGAAGCAAACTTTTTTTTTTAAGTTTAATAAAGTAAATGCTGCTATATGGTTTGCAGATCTTAATGATATGCCATTAATTACAAAAGTGTTCTACAGAAACAGACCTGGAAACATTAGTTTCCACTAAAGTTTTATATGTGTATACATATTCCTTTATTTATTTTGATGTATCCAAATCATGTTTCTTTAATGAATTCACTTGGTTCTCTTTATAAGCTTTCTAATTTTATGATATCACTTTTCTCAACATCTTTCAATCTTTTATCACACTTTTATTTATCACCATTCACTTTAACATGGCACTTTGTAAGTTAATCATTTTCAGGATTCAACCCAGTCTAATGAGATTTTCCCCTGATTAAGAACCTCAGCTTTAACAGACTATATTTTTACATGTAAAAAGTATGTTAATCTGTTTTAAGAAGTTCTTGATGGTTTTTAAGTGACAGCTTTTACAGTCAGGAATTAAGGTCACATACAGTTTTTGCTTTTGAGGATTCATTGTTTTTACATGTTTTGTGTCCATTGTCTTAAACCATCAGTCCTCCTATAAACTTAAATATTATACGTATAGGTTGTATCTTGGAATGATATAACTTAATAGAAGGTTGAGAAGCACTTGAAAGTTGGGGAGCAGAGGTCACTAGTGGCACTTAGTGATCAAAAATGGGGATTTTCTCAGGTGATTCCAGTTTGATTAGTGACTCAAGCATCTAGGGAGCTGGCAGTAAAGCAGGGCTGTGCCAATTGGGAGGGGCAGGGGATGTTCTCAGCATTCTCTGAAGGGAGGCATGGTTCACTAACAGGGGGTAGCCCTCAGATAATTCCAGGATAAGCATAGGGGAGGGGAGAAGATAGGAACAATAGGACAGGTCATAAAAAAAAGATTACTGTGCATGACAACCACATGAACTCATTTTAATAGTGCAACAATTAAAACAGCATGTATACTAGGGCATGCATTTAATGACAATATATACTTTTTTGGAGGCATGTGTATAATAGGGGAATGTTGCTTTAAAATTTTAAAAGGATCACATGACCAGTGAAGTTTATTTAAATGGCTCTAGGTTTAAAAGGGTTTAAAAGGGTTTAAAACGAAAGCACTTATATGCTTACTGGATTGTACTGCATTTCTTGGATTAAACCTGTGTTTTACACTTTTACTGGATTGTATTGCACTTATTGAGCAACACAAAGATTTTGCGGCTTGGTTTTGGACTGTTTGACTTCCAGCAGCAAGTATTTCTTACTTTAAAAGGATAACAAAATACAGATAATGTGATAGAGCCGTTAGAGAGAGAAAGGGGGAAATAAACGCTGTCAGGAGTCAAGGGAATACATAGTACGAACAGGGAGGGAAGACATAGTGCTAAACAGCTAAAGTAAATAGTGTGGGAAGAAATAGCCAGGGAATTGTTATGGCTAGGCTTGTATAGGCCCTAGGGCTGATAGCCTAGTACCAACCTATGAACCTATGAACCTATAAACTTGCATACATTGTAAAGATGTGCTCATAGTTGAAAGGCTAGATTAGTAAGTAGGAGGAGCCAGATAAGCAGAGAAGGAGAGAGACAGAGAGATAGAGATGAGGTGTGAATGAAAGAACAGAGAGAGCTTCCATGGAGAGACAGAGTACAGAGAGTACAAATGTAATCAGTTTCATCTGGGATGGGAACAGAAACATATCCATGATTTGTTTAAGTATTCCTTTAGTGAGGATTTAAAGGAAGAAAGATTAGTTACTGTTCTGCTGTTAAGTGGTAGGCAGTTCTAATTTTTAGCAACACAATTAAAGTAGAGATTTTAGCCAGACGAAGTGGAAGGTTTGGAGACATTGAGGAGCTGTTTATTTCTGGACCTGAGATTTCTGTTTGGGATGTGCAGGTCAAGTAAATGATTGATGGCTGGACAGTATAAAGGCTTGTGAATAATATTATATGCGGTTATTAGCTGGATATAGGAGAGAAGGTTGGGAAGTTCAAGCCAGCTGATGGACTGTAGAGTATTGTAGTTGTGTGCTGACTGTTTAACATTCAATGTGAACTTTGCAATTTTGTTATAGGAGCTTTCTAACCTGGCTTTTAGGGAGGTTTTTATGTTGTTCAGAACTGGGGTGCCATAAAGTAGAGAGGGTAGGAGGTATGATTTTGCTAGAGTAATTTTAGAAGGGGTATTCAGAAAATGCTTATTCCTATATAATAAGGCAAGTTTCTGGTGTGTTTTCTTGATGCTACTTTGAACATGTAGGTCAGACTTTAGTTTGCCATCAATAGTCATACCTGGTAATTTGGTCTGGGGAACTATTTCAATTTAAGTTTTATTTAAAGAAAATATTTTGAAAGATGTTTTGCCAGGAGTGAATAATTTGGGAGTGAAAATGAGGAGCTTAATTTTGTTTGGGTTGAGTATGAGTTGAGATGTAGTGAGCCATGTTTTGACTGAGGTGAAATCATGCTGTTTGTAGCTGTAGTTGTGTTAGTGAAAGAGGAGTAGGTGATGGTGGAGCCATCTGTATATTGAATAAGAGTACCTTGCCGAGAGGCTGTATGCACATCATTGATAACTATATTTAAGAGTAGAGGTCCAAGAATAGACACTTGTGGGACACCTATTGTGTTAGGCAGCAGTGGTGAGGTAGCCCCTCGCCATTTTAATGACTGCTGTCTGTTAGTGACTTAGCTGCAAATTCATTTAATAGCAGTGGATGAGATGCCAAGGTTACAGAGTTTAGAGAGAAGTCCAGAGTGAGGGAACATATCAAAAGCTTTAAAGAGGTCAAGAAATAAAGCTGATACCAGTTTGCCAGAGTCTCTTGCTTTATTTACATTATCAGTGAAAGGCAATAGGGCTGTGGATGTACTGTGACCAGGTTGGAAGCCATGTTGGGTATTAGAGATCAGGTTATTATGTATATGGTGTTGTTGTAGTTGATGGTGAATACATCTTCTGAGAATTTTTGATAAGGGGGAGAGTATGGCAATAGGTCGGAAATCTGTTACTCCACTTGAATTGCCATCTTTATGCAGTGGGATTATGTAAGATCTTTTCCATAGGTCTGGAACACGGGTTTCTGCTATGCATCTGTTAATAAAAATACTGCTAGGATAGGTTATGGTATCAACAGCAAGTTTTGGGATTTCTGTAGGGGGATTATCTACAGATAATGAGCATGGTTTAAGCTTGAGTAGTAGGTTTTTTTTTTATAAGAGATGTAGGGACAAGTTGGAAGTAAAAGGGAAGAGGTCGGAAGTGGAACAGAGTGAAGATGGATGAGATGATTTACAGTCAAGAATGTCTGGTGGAGTGCTGGGGGAAATTGGTTTCCGAGAATCAGTTTGTAAGGGTGAGGATGTGCAGCAAAAGTCGGGGGTGAGTTTAGTTTTGTATGTTATGAAGTAATTGTTAAACTTGATAGCAGCTTGTTGTGGCATATTTTCTGGACAGGGGTTGGGCTCCTTCTAGTTCCTGGGTTGAGGAGGGATGAGATGGAAGTCCAGAATTTTTTAAGGTTATGTTTGTCTCGAGAAGTAGAGTGGAATAGCTTTTTGTCATAGATGGCTTGTTTTTTTACTCAGTTATGAAGTTGCCTATATAGTTGTAAATCCATGTCATTTTTGTTCTTATTCCATTTGCTCCATGCATAGTCTGTTCTTTCATGAGTAGTTTACAGGATTTGGTCAGCCAAGAAGCAGGATTATGTTTAATACATTTTGTTCGGAGTGGGGTAAGAGAATTTAAAATACTTAAGAATAGTGTGTTGAATTGCTCAACAGCTTCATTAAGGGGAAGAAATTGAAGGAAGGAACAGTTTATGGTGCTTAATGTTTGAATGAAACTATTCTGGATGAAGTTTGTAAGGTTGCGGGTAGATATAAATGTATGGTCTTTATGTAACTGTATGGGAACCTTATCTATATAAGCTGCTGAATGGTCATTTAAAGAATCTGAGAATGTACCAGATGAGAAGTAGTTAAAAGGGTTAGGACTAGTATCCAGTCCAGAATGGATTGTTGAGCATTATTTTTGCTGCGTCTTGTGGGAGAATTGATGAGTTGGGTGAAGCCAAAATGATTTATGCTATTGGTCGAGTTGCTTTAGGAGAGTGACTACCATTCTATATTAACATCACCTAGTATGACTGTTTCATTACAGATAGAGTCTGAAACCCAAGCTACTATTTCCTCAAGAATTGGAATGTTGTACCCTGGATGTATGTATATAACAATAAAGCATATATTTTTGGATGTATTAATTTTAAGGAAAGAGATGATAATTTCTGCATTAGAAAAAAATAGGAACAGTGTCTGAAAAGGGGGTAACTGTATAAATGTTTGGGTAAATTAAGGTGATTCTACCTCCTTTGTTTTTGTTCTATTGTGTCTAATAGTCATAACCTGGAGGGAGCATTTTAGGGGTTAGCCAGGTTTCAATGGCAGTAAGGAAATCAGGTTTATTGTGGTTAATCCAGTCATGGAAGTTGGATATTTTATTTCTTATGTTCCTGAGGGTGGTGGTTATTAGTTTTAGAGTTTTAGGTTGTTGTTTGAGGTTGACAGTGTATGTTGGACATGGGTTTGTGTGGATATCTGGGCATTGAATGATGATAGTGAAGGATGTATTTAATATTTTGTAGGAGCAATTTTGGATGATGATGATGATTACTTTTGATTTGTAATGTGTGCAGCATTTGATTACTTTAGGTTTATAATATAGGACTGGGAAACACACTTAAGGGAGATGCTGGAGTAGCTAGGGGGAACAAAGAGCTGAGTGATTAGGTAAGAGGTTTGAGAGATATATTCCAAACAAGGTTTGCATGTGAAAAGATAAAGGAAGAAGTGAAGAGGATAGTAAAACAAAAGTAAGATGACATGACTTAGATATCATGAGATTGACTAGGATGGGTGGGGAGGAAATGTAGAATGATGATAGTAGATACAGAAAGAATGAGAATGAAATGAAGTGGTTAGTAAGCTATGAGGTACTGCTGTGCAAGTAACTACTCCGAGTGAAGGGATTTGATTGGATTGTGATGTAATGGGGGGACTTAAGAGTAAATGGCATGATTGGGCTGTGCTGCAGGAGGTGGGGATTGACAAAGTATAAATGTAGAGGTAATGGGGATGGATGGGAATTGGGGGTAGGGTTGGGGAGTGGAGTGGAGTGAAGGCCAAGCATAGTGATGGCTGAAAGGAGTAGGAAGGCACATGGTTGGGAGTACTAAGAAGAACAATCTGTGAAAACGAAGGTAAGAATGCAAATTATAGAGAGGACTGCAATTGACAGTACTTTGTAACAGTTGAGTCTTTCTATTTCAGTTATCCTTATGTTCTAAATAAAAGTAATAACAGGGGATATAGTGTTTCAACAAGTAAACTAAGTTTGGCACAACAGTCCCAAAACTAGGTGATAAGCCAATTAATCACGGATGTACTGCACTGCTTCTGCTACATAGAAAGAGGAGAAAAGACAAAAGACAAAATAGACCATCAAAGTGTGTGTGTATACACACTGGGTCAGCACCTGTACAAATGCATCTTGCCCATTTGTTCCACATTATGAAATGCACTGTTTATCATTAGGAAATGGAAGGTTGACAGCTATGGCAGGGTCTTTTTTAAGTTTTATTGTGCTTTTAAAATAACCATTCAAGCTTCTGCCCTACTGCATTAATTTTTAAGTGTCTTTATTTATTTTTAATTATTTTATAAAGTAAGTGCTAAGAACTTACTGGAGTCAGAAGCACTAAATAACCACATGGGTGGTCCCAATCTTGGCAGAGCAAATTCTATAAGCTGAAAACTATGTCTCCTGAATTTACAGAAGGTAGCAGCAAGGGCAAACCTCCCCACACAGAGAACCAGTTCTACAGTCTGCTCCTGTGATCGTCTATTCCTAAGACAATGGGAGGGAGGGGGGTCAAAAATAAATGTATTGTTTTCATCAACCTCCTTCCTTGACAATTGAAGCTGTTGATCCCGAGACCTAAATGATTCCTATATAATTACAGACTGAGCCAGTCACTATCAGCACATCCCCTCACTTAACACTTTCTATTCACTCACAATTGCTGTTCCACGGAGTCCATCATAAAAGTGCAAATTGTCAGACAGAAACTGCATGTCCTGGCACCATGGTTAAATACGTTTTTTGTTCTGTCTGTGGCCATTCAAATACAAAAATGATCATCTGGAAACCTCAAAGTGTAAATTAAATTTTCTGCTTGGCAATTCATACAAGAATAAACCGCAAACCATTCATTCTGATTGTCCTGTTTCTCTCTCTCTTTTCTCCCAAGAGGCGGACAGTCATGCAGATGTAAAAGTGGAGGGACACCCTCCTTGCCCTATGGTTCTGATGTCCTTGCCACTTATCCTTACAGTTGACTCTTCTTCAGACTTGTTTCTTTTATCCTAAATGGTCATTCCAGTTACTGGTCTTTCTATTTTGTCCAAATGTTTAGGTTTGTTAATACCTTAACATGAATGGACCCCATTCCAAGGTCAGGAAATAATCAAATTTCATAAAATTAGTATTGCTTCAGTCTTTGATGTTTGCAAAGAGTGCTCTTTGCAGCAACTGCAGTGTATCTAGAACTGCATCTTTCCATAGATCATATGGAGATACATGTATTGGTAGTATACATAGGTATACATGAAAATTCTTTTATATGCTCTGTTGTTCTTACCACTGTTGGAACTATCTTGGTGTCTTCATTCCATATTGTTGTAGTCTCACTTGCATATCTTGGTATTTTAGGACTTTAAGTCTTTTAGTACACAGGATACTATGATCATTATGTGTTGCTAGTTCAATAATTAATGCTACTTTTGTCATTTTTTTCTTTGACTACAGTCTTCCTTCTATATTCTTGAATGCTGGTGTTGAATAATTCAATGCGATCAGAACTTCTTTGTTTTTCAGTAAGTATTTGTTATTCATATTTTCAAATCTTCTCAGCTACCTGTATGTCAGTAGCATAGATTAAAAGCAGTCAGACCTGAGCTCTGTAGCACTCTGTGTGTAGTCAGTTTGCTACAGTTTAAAAGTAAGAAGAAAAAACAAACAAAAAAAAAAAAAAACAGGAAAAGCTCTGTGTGTGTGTGTGTGTGTGTGTGTGTGTGTGTGTGTGTGTGTGTGTGTGTGTGTGTAACTGAAACCTGAGCTTTTTAGCACTCTGTGCAGGCAGGGTAGAAGCTGCTACACATTATTTATTTATTTATTTTAACCAAAAAACTGAGTGACATAGCACTCTATGCAGGCAGGGTATAAACTGAAGCAACTATTTGCTATATTTGTAGTAAGCAGTTTGCTACACTTTAAAAGAAGAGATCTTTTTTTTCATAAAAAATTGCAGAAGGAGGGTTATGGCAGGACACAGAAATGGGACTTGAATGGCTGTTGGGGGCATACTAGTAGAAAGAAAGGCTGTTTTTTTTTTTTGTTCTTTAATGGAAGAGCTGGGGGTGGATCTAACTGCAGTAGGTTGATGGCTACTATATTACAGTAAAGTGTTTTTTTTTCTGCTTTTCAATGGACAAGCTCATGGGCTGTGTATGGATAGGTCTATATTATAACATCGAAGTCTAAAAACTTCTAATGATATAATATCGAACCCATTCAATCGAAACACCAGAAAACTGAACAGTCAGAATAGCAAATTTTTTCCCAGGGAAAAAAATTGCTCTTCCGACAAACATACACACAACTCAAGCACACCAAAATAAATAATCCACACACATACAATTCACAAAACCCTACACTAAACAGACATACACCACTAGCTATCCACTTACCTTAACTCAACCCTAACCCTAAGGCCCCTAACTATCGCACACTCACCTTACCCGCTCCCTAACCTTAACTCACCTACCCCACCCTAACCCTCATGTCCACACAATCGCACATTTACCAGACCCGCGCTCTAACCCTAACTCACCTAACCCACGCCCAGTCACACACTCATCTTCATTCGCACACTTACCTTAACCCGGTCCGTAACCTTCGCTCCACAGTTGAGGAAATGGCGAAGCTGCAGAAATGGCCCACTGAATACTTTCCCTGGGAAAGTATTCAGTGTTCTGCAGCTTTGCTATTTCAAGCATTCGCTCTACTAGATTCAATATTATAACATTCGAAGTTTTTAGACTTCGATGTTATAATATAGACCTGTATGGATCTAGTTGTAATAAGATAATAAGGCAATGGCTATGATATTGTCATTGACGTATTACAGTAAAGTGTTTTTTTTTTTTTTTGCTTTGTAGTGGTAGAAGTTATGGGGATGTGGATCTAACTGTAATAAGCTGATGGCTACCATCATGCCATCAGCCTATTTTTTTTTTTTTTGCTCTTCAGTGGAAGAGCTTGGGGGACAATGGATATAACTGTATTAAGCCAATGGCTACAATGTTCCCACTGGCTTATTAAAGTAAAGAGTTTTTTTTTTGTTTTTGTTCTCTTATGAAAGAGCTGGGGTAGGGCACTGGTTCATGATAATGACACAGACAGATGAACTTAAAAAATACGGACTAAGCCGACAAAACGAATAAACTTGAAAAACAAAGACAGCGAATTGATGCGATAGCCACAATAAAGGCAATACTTTCTTTTTTAGCGCTTTCTTCCACTTTTATTAACCGCGAACTTCTTCAGAAAAAGACAGGAGCCCTCTCTAACTCGTGTCTTTTATAAACCAAATACAGGATGTAATGTCATAGTTAACATAATTCCAATTAATTATCCAATTAGTACAAAAACTTACTTTGAAAATTAAAAATTAATGATACTAATAATACAACAATATTAATGAATTGCCTTATAAAAACTTTCATTTAATACTGTAACTCTCTTGACTAAATGTGTAATGCAAATAATGCTTGCAATAAAATTTAAAACAAAGATAAATCACTGTGCTTGTGTGCACTCAGGTAAAACACCCCCCACCCTAAAAACAAAAGACAAAGAAATAATGCACACTTCCAAACTATTCTCTCACTTGCACACTCCCCCACATATACATACTCTCACACCCGCACACACACACTAGCGTACACTGTATAAGCATGCGTGTACACACAAAACACACTCACACACCTCTCACTCCCTCAGGCGTGAATCTCATGCATTACACACTCACTCACATGTCCAAATGTGCACTTGCACATACACATACATACACACACACACACACACACACACACACACACACACACACACACACACACACACACACGCTCATACACATACACCTCCATACCACAACCTCTATCAACAAACATTCTTGCCCTCAATCAAAATTGGACTGCAAAGGGTGGCACATAACCAGCACACAATGCAACACAAACTCATTGTAATAAACCCACTCTCGAATGAGCGCTATCAGATTGTGATGTGCAATGCATTTATTTATCTTTGTTTTAAATTTTATTGCAAGCATTATTTGCATTACACATTTAGTCAAGAGAGTTACAGTATTAAATGAAAGTTTTTATAAGGCAATTCATTAATATTGTTGTATTATTAGTATCATTAATTTTTAATTTTCAAAGTAAGTTTTTGTACTAATTGGATAATTAATTGGAATTATGTTAACCATGACATTACATCCTGTATTTGGTTTATAAAAGACACGAGTTAGAGAGGGCTCGTGTCTTTTTCTGAAGAAGTTCACGGTTAATAAAAGTGGAAGAAAGCACTAAAAAAGAAAGTATTGCCTTTATTGTGGCTATCGCATCAATTCGCTGTCTTTGTTTTTCAAATGACACAGACAGGGGGCTGGTTGAGCAAACTACACTTCAGCTGTATGTTGCAGTGATCCTACAATCCCCAACGTAACATTATTACCACATTGTGTCTTTCAGTTTACAGGCTGTCAGCCAGAGGTATATCAAAGCCAGCTACAACATGTGCTTCTGTTTCGTGTTCTATGCTACAGGAGCTATATCTGTCTGTTTCTCCCACTTTTTCTATAAACTTTCTAAATCAGGGTGTACTTAGTCTGGTATCTTGAACTACCATTATTAATCGTTGTTCTTCTGATTTAAATTTGTCTCTCCTTAGACATTCATGTGTCATCTCCTAATCAACGTGGTTGCTCCAGTGGTTTTCTCTGAAGGGCCTTCCAAGTTTCTTTCCTTTTTTTCCCTGGTCATGTTTTTTATATTCTTTTCTTTGTTTCTTGCAATTCTTGCTGACCCTTTGTTTGTCTACTTCAGGTTTAATTCCCATTTCTACTCCTTTCTGAAACACTTTTGTTAATCTGACCAATGATGTCATCATAGTCTTGCTTTGCTCATGGCTCTGAGCTTTCACTTTGTTTGGATTTGATGATACCAATAAAATATGTATTCAGTCACATGGTCGCAGACCAATACATGCAGTCTGTTTCAAGGAGGCCCATATCGCCTTTAGACTTTGGGATATATTATTGTGATATGCAATCATTTTTCTATAAGTATGAAGGAATTATTTTTTGTTTTCCTGTCCGATTGATCCAGTACTTTTTCTGGTCAATCTATCAAACCAAGTTTTCTTGCTATAAATATTACTTTTACATATTTATCAAGACCAGATCTTGTGATTATATCATCTGAAAAAGATTTAACCATTTGTAGTTGCACTTTTATTTTTCTGATAAGCTATGCTATTTTAAATCATCCACAAAAAATAGATGAGATGTTGTTGGGCAAGTGGTTTCTGGAAATCAATATGTAACAATAGCCTAGTTTTTTAAGTAAACATTTTAATGGTAAGGTAAATCAAAACAGCAGTGGTGCTAAAGAATCACCCTGGCCTGTTTTTAATTTCTCCGAATCTTTTGGGTTTCTAATGATATGACGGGAATGGACCCCATTCCTAAGTCAAAGTATGAATAAACTTTATGAAATTAGTATTGTTTCAGTCTTTGATGTCAGTGAGAAGAACTCTTCGCAGCACACATAATGTGCCCAGTAATGGCTCCTTCTGCAGTTTGTAAGAAGTTACATGTATTGGTAACATATCTAAATATGACTGTAGATTATTTTTTATAAGACCCATTGCTCCTACTACTATTGGAACTGTATGGGCATCTTTCTTCCACATTGCTCTTGTTTCTGCTTGGAAATCCTGATATTTTATGACTTTTTGTCTGTCTGTACACAAGACACTGTAGTCACTGGGTATAGCATATCTCTCAACCTTTTAGAGTAAGGAATCTGGACAAAGCCATTAAAAAAGTGGTCCAAACAGGGACAATTTAGAAATATTGATCATAGCAACTTAGAAAGTTGATAGAATAACAGGCTTTGCATTAACACAAACCTTTTGAAGGGTATGAAGTCTAAAACTCAAATGTCTGCCATTATTTCTAACTTCAGTCTTTAATGAATTGTCAATAATTTGTCAGACAGCCACAATATTATGAAAAACGGACCAAACATAGGAGACAAAAATCTGGACATTCTGCGGAAATCTGTACAGTTGAGAGATATGAGGTGTAGTGATTTCAATGATCAATGCCACTTTTGTCTTCTTTTCATGGACACTATAGCTGGTCTTCTTGCATCTGTCTTTTGAACTGTTGGTAATGCGTGATCCCATGTGATGTAGACCCTGGTCTAACCTGGTCTACTGAGTGGGATGTCTTATTATATTGTAAAAGTACTGTGAAATGAGTGACTGTCAAACAACATTTCATATATTTACTCATTCATAATACACTACAGGAAATACAAGTTCAGTCTTTACAGGTTAGATTTCTGTTTCCCCATGGATCACAGGAACCAGTGCATGATTTGAATTTGTAGCAGATTATGACCTTATTGTGGGCAACTGCTCCAAAAGATCAGATGGCAACCATTTGAAATGTCTGGACTTGCAATGCTGAGCTCTAGACTGTAGAAACTGAATGACCGAAAATTTTGACAATATATACTAAGTCCAAGATTGACATTACTCAGTGAATCCCTTTTTCTCCAAGGTATGGGGATCTTAGAGTTGGTGTATATAAGTTCGGAAGGTGTGGAGCTTGCCTCTGCCTTAGGAGTGTTAAGGAGCTTGCCCCTCCAAACAAAAAAAAAAAGTTTAAAGGAAAACAACAATGTTTGACAATCACTCTTCTCCTGTATCTTTGGTCTTTTTTCTGTTTAAATGTTAAGCAGCTAGCTTTTTTTCATATTGTGTTCATAAAAAATGTCAGAAATCGTTACTAGACTCTCTTTATCACTTGCATTTTTTTCCCCTAAATCTAATTTCAGTCTTTACTAGAATTTTCTTGTTTTTTCTTGTAGGACATTTAAAAAAGTGCATATATCCAAGCTATTCATGAGTGATACCTAATCCATGAAATAAGTTGTCTACTGTCCTAGAGGTCAGTGTCAGCCCGAGCATAAACTTGTTCATGCTAGTCAGTGTTCATCTTTGAAAATAAACACCACCTTTTAGTATTAGGTGTACCAGATGCATGGAATTATGATCTTCATTTTTCAGAGGTGGTTCTCTGGATACTTAGAGATCCCATAAACATCCATCAAGGAGTACAATGTCAAGAAGGTTCATACCTCCAGATGTCCCAACTGCTGCTTGGTTTGGCTAAGATTTAGAAATTAATACGTTTATGCACTAACTTTTAAAGGTATCTCCTTCCATAACGAATCCCAAAATCTTGTGCGTATATTTGAACGCTGCATAACAGAAGATGTCAGCATAATCTTCTGCTGAAGCTTGGTGTGATGTTTTGATGTTATGCTCCTTGACAGAACTGTGTGGAATCATCCAGTGCCTAGGGGGTCCTATTCACTCCAATAAAATATAACCAGACCAGTAGGTCTGACATGTAAGACAATTAGCTGTTATTGTTTATGTCTGAAACCTAGTTTGTTATTGCTCCATCTGATAAAATCCTTTACAACTATGCCATCGTTTCCACCTGTTTTACCATGTGTATTAGCTATTTGCTTATTACCTTTGTAAACTGAATAGCCTTCATTAGAAGCAGTTGGATCATTATCTCTGAAGCAAGAATTATTTACAATTTCTAAGTCGATGTTCTCATTTTTGAAATTTATTTCTCATTCATCCAGTTTTCCTATTAAGCTCCTGGCATTTACAGGTGAAATGTTTAAAGCCAGTGAATTCTACTCTAGTGTGACCTTGTCAGCAGTGGAGTTTGACCTGACCAATAATACGTTGTTTTACTGAAGCACATAGTGGTCTTTTCCCTCTCCAGAGATAACTGTTTTCTGTCTTTCTTTGTTTGGGTTATTGCTGAACACTGATCATGCATCTATGGCTTGTATATGTTTTCTTACTTTTTCTTTTAAACAAAGACCATATGCAAAAAGTAATTTAAAGCAAAGTTTGTTATGCATAATGGGAGATTTACATAATTAGGAAAACAATAATAGTTAACAAGTAAAATAGTGAGTAAAAAGAGTACTGGAGATAAGCAAGATTTTGTGAGGAATTCTGCTTTGTGAACAAGAATAAGATGGTGTATATTTAATGTCAAGTGGAACCATAGAATGGATGTTGCTAGTTCAAGGAAGAGAATTTAATGTAAGGGGGAATCAAATATTGGATGGATGGTAGTATTTCCAGAGGATACATCAGCATAAAGGATTCTGCTTAAGGATGGACTGGGTGAATATATTATTGTAATAGTTAAGGAGGTTGTAGTATGAAATTGTAAAAGGGGTTGTTCCTAGATACAGAATACATTGTTTGATATCTTTAGAATGATTTCTAATACAATTTGGCATTTAAAGAACAATGATGTCTATAGCATATTGTTGTATGATACACTCACTTGAAGCCTTTAGAATTTGCAGAGGTAATGTGATTGCTTCAAAGAATGTGTAAGCTTTTGTAAAGTTACTTAAGGCTTTTAATAAAGTGCTTCATAAATGGAAAGATCTACATGTATTGTATCCAAGTATGAAATTAGACTATGCTGAACAAAGCAGGGAAGCATGAATCATATTTTGCTGCAAAGAGCAATGTAACTAAAACAATGCCGTCAGAAGGCAGTTAGAATGATCGGCCTGGTGGGAATGAAAAGCAGTGATATGTTTATAGGCCTTTCATACCCCAATTTTTCACAAAAGCAGGTAACAGAAAATATTTTGCTGGTGACATGAAAGACATGACATTAGTATTTATTTAAAAAAATGGGACAACTAGAGGTTCTGCTGTAATACAGTATTTTACTTGGGGCATCATCAAATACCTGCATCCATTAATATATTATATGTGTGTTTTACTTAAAAAAGATACTTTAACCAGACTTAGGAAAACAAACGCAAGTGATAAAATGAAAGTCTGGTAATTTCTGACCTTTTGCATAACCCCAATGTGAAATTAAAGGCCAACTCTGTAATACTTAATGGCTTAAACAGCTTTATATTTTCATAAAGCTATCATTCTGGTAAACTACCTTAGCATGTGAAAATGCATGTATGGAAAGGATGAAACATCCATGAGTTATAAAAAAGAAAAAAAAATCCAAAAGGAAAACAGCCAAACATGAACAACCACATTTTGGTTTCAGGCAGTCAGTTTCAAGTCCACCCCACCCTGCAATTTTAGTCAGCAGATACATTATCAAAGGCCTGTATGAAGTTCATATACACAGCATCTATGGATTCCCCTTTCGGCCTCACTGATGGCCCAGTCACAGAACAGGATTAAACTGTACCAACAAAACACCTGCTGCAAGATACCATACTATCATCCACAGGCTGGAGAAGTACCATTCAGAATTTCCATCCTTTTGAACAGAAAGGGCAGAGAGAAAATGAAGGAACACAGGCAGCACATTGTAGGGACCAAATAAACTCTGAATCTGTGAAAGCACTTCTTCATAGAGAGGATGGTGAGCCCATGGAATGAATCCATGAGAGTGGGAAATAAACAAAAACAAATGCATTCAAGAGGGTATGAAGTAGTTAAAAGCAGATAGGAAAGAAGGGAGGGTAGAATGATAAATGTATTGAAAGGCAATATTGTCTCCTTCTGTCATCAAACAGATGGAATCCTTAATCACAACACGTTATTCATGACCTTTTCTGCAGTGGAAATAAAATGGGAATAAAATGATCAGGCCCATAGTTTGTATTACTTTATGAAGCTTGTTTGTCTGAATACCTCTTTGCTGAATTTAGAGGACCAAATATGCAATTTGCCAAAATTCTATGATACCTAAAATATCTCCCACAAAAGGAGTTTATGATTACTATTAACCCCCTGTAATTTTATCTTACCCCAAAATGATGAAACCTCAGGGTTAGTATATAAAGTTTTGTATGTGTGTGTGTGTGTGTGTGTGTGTGTGTGTGTGTGTGTGTGTGTGTGTGTGTGTATGTGTGTGTGTGTCCATCCGTCTATATGTGTATGTTTGCGCGCGCGTGTGTGTGTATGTGTGTGTGTATGTGTGTCTGTCTGTGTGTGTCCATCTATGTATGTGTGTATATGTGCATGTGTCCATCCGTCTATGTGTGTATGTGTGTGTGTGTGTGTGTGTGTGTGTGTCTGTTGTCTGCCTGTGTGTGTCCATCTATGAATGTGTGTATATGTGCGTGTGTCTGTCCGTCTATGTGTGTGCGTGTGTGTGTGTGTGTGTGTGTGTGTGTGTGTGTGTGTGTGTGTGTGTGTGTGTGTGTGTGTGTGTATCCATGTGGGTATGTGTGTATGTGTGGTAAAGTTTGCTTCCATGTGGTATGATTCAGTGTGCTGTGTTTCATTATGCCTGGTAGCCTCCCTCAGTTTCCTGTTTATTCTCAAATTCACTTTATCCAGGAGAAACATTACTTTGATATTTACCATTCCAAACTTTCTCTCATCATTAGTAACAAAAGTGTTTAATTTTTGCTTTTCTTCCTTTCTGCTAAAACCCTAAGAACTGTCAGAGAAACACAGCAATCTATAAATGCCTGCATCAGACTAAAATCCCGACTTACATCCAGCTGTTGATGGACTCCCTCCTAGGCTTCTGTGCCTGGCACTCAGCCCCATTTCCACCTCCATCTTCTTGCTATCAATATGGATCATAAAAAGACCCATCACTGAATTGTTCGTTCCTGCATTACACGAGAAGGCAGTTGTGCCACCCATTCAAGTCAGTGGATACAAGACAGAGCTAAAAAAGTCTAGGCTTACCTTCTTATTCTCCCATGGATGAAATAATTGAAAGGCTACTCAGACAACTGGTCCATGATTTTCTAAGGCACCAAAAGCTTGTATATGACTATCAGTGCATCTTTATGCATAGGGTCAACATAGCTCTTACCGTGTTCCTGGATCATGTCAAATGGAGTATGAAGGAGTGAGGAGACACTGGTGTTTTTTTTTTTAACTTTCAGAAGCATTTGATACATCGGACTTCAGCACTTTCCTCACTTGTCTCAAACCTTAAGTGGAGGCCATGATATAGTATGCTGGCACAGCTAGGATTTATCTATCTGTTTATCTATCTATCTATCTAGCTATCTATCTATTTATTGCCTTTGTTTACCAGAATGACCCAACTGGGCACTCAGACCCATGTTCAGCAGAGGTCCAGGGAGAAAAGCTCCATTTTGAACCCTTAACTTCATCAGGAAGGTTGTCAGACTTGAACAAGGCATGCCTTCAAACAACATCACCTGTCATAGGACTGTGGACACACCATCACATGAATCGTAAGTACTGAAGTACATGAAAAGCAATACTTTCTTCTGTTTAGTTAGCTGTTGTAAATTGGTAATCTTTTTGTTTAGAGCTTGACAATTTCTCAGTGTCCTGAAGTTGTCCTAAGACTGAGTTTTGACAAGTATACACATGGACAAGCTATTTAACAGCTTTTAGACACCGGATACTGGTGAAGTATGATTTAATTTAATCAAATTTATTTCAGCAGTTTCATTTCTTTTAAAAAAGTAGCAGTCTCCACAAGCTGAGATGTAATAATTAATGATGAAGAAGGCAGTATTAAATCAGATGGATCAGCCTTCGAATTAACATGTATGTGTGACCTATCTTTAACATATTTATGTGACAAATCTGCAGATTTATGACCTTGTTCTTGTCTGTCTATATTTATATTATGTTTTTCAAATCTTCAGAAGTTTTAAGTAAAAGAGGCATCCACTCCCTGGAATTTAGTGACTTACTATCTCCTAAAATAGGACATTTTGGGTGGAGACCCAGAAGATTGGGTTGAAGTACTGTTGCAGAGAACAAATGAATGTGCTGTGTAGAATATTGCTATAATGTATAAAAGTGTTTTTTGGTCTGATCCTTCTGAAAACAAATGGAGAAGAGGGGGTCCTTTTTCTCATTTGCACTGCTCCCTTAACTTCGAAGGCATTGCAAAAAGTTCACACTGAACACGCCTGAATTCCAATGTGTGACAGACTTTGAGAGATGCCAGCATCAATTCTATCTGTTGCTCTAAGTATGCAGAGACATCTTTATTGATCAAAATTTTATTGTCAAACATTGTAATCAACCGTGTGGTGGAACTTACCACTGATAAAGATGTAACAGCCTTACCTGATGCTGTAGATAAAGGCTGATCAGGTCAGCTTTATCATTTACCTCCCATATTAGTTTGATAACGTAGGTAGTGACATAAGTGCCTATTTTGCAATGTACTTTTGCTGCATTGACTTTGCTGGAGGCTTTTTTCTGCTTTACTGGCAGACTTCAGTTTCCTTTTTTTGGGAGTCACCATATAAGATGTACCATCCTCAATGTGGATTGCTAGAGTCTGATGGTTTGGCTTTTTTCTTTTCTATAAATCCCTTTATCTTCTCCATTTTGCAGGTTCCATTTAGTTGTATAAATATTGTTTTTTTTTCGTCTTTAAAGTACTTAAACAATTCTTCATAAAATAAAATTCAAGGCATTCAATCTCCTCAAGTATGTCTTTTGGGATTTAGAACAACAATTGAATTCTCCTAGTTCTAGGCATAAACAAAATAAACACCAAATATGGAAAATGTTGGTGTAATTTGTCTACCACAAAACACTTGCTGATACAATTTGATGCCATACTTTGTAGTTTGTTTGTAGTATGAACCTAGAAACCTATGAAGTAACATGTCACCTAAGCCAGTAGCTGAGAAAGGGCAAAACCTGCAGCAGTCTACACAGGAAGGCTTAAACACTTGGGCTTCAGGCCAGTTATTTTACATTAAGAGGGTTCGTGGTCTGCACTCTTGTGGGAGGAGAGGCTGGACTCTGCCCTTCTGAGCTGGAAATTTTTGGTTAAAGGCTTATAGTGCCTGCATATTTGAACTGCTTCTTACTAAATTGGTATACCTTGTTTTCTGTAGCATAGACTAGATCCAGGCCTGCTGAATCTAGCTTTGCTTGTATAACTTGAACACTAATCCAGGCATTCTTTAAAGTATTCAATTGTATTTATTACTGCTTGGTAGTAACTTGATTAAAGTGTAGCTAAGATCTCTCAACTCAGTACTGGTGAAACCTGTCAGGAGGAGAAGGAAATCACACTCACTACAATTCCAGTCTCACATAGACCTACCACGACAGCAAACCAAACACATAAACACAGAAAAACATACTTGGAGGCGCTAAATAAAAATCTGCCTAACCAGCAGAGACCTCCAAAGCAGACACCCAAGCAACCGCTACCAAAACAAAACATGTGCAACACATAGCTCACAAAGCCAGTGTGCTGAACAGTCACAGCCCTTAAGGCTAAAAAACACACCTGATACACTTGTAATAGGTGACTCTATCGTCAGGCACACTGACGTCCCGCTCACCAGGCTGAACAAGGAGAAGGTCACGGTGAGTTGCCTGTCGGGTGCTAGGATCCGCCACATAACACAAGCACTCAGGTCACTCCAGGGCAAGTACAAATATGACTCTGTCATTGTCCATGCTGGTGTGAATGACCTGAGATGTACCTCCCTGGACTACATGAAAAGAGACATAGAGGAGCTCTCTGAGCATGTGGCCCAGGCCGGTATGACCCTGACCTTGAGTAGCATCTTACCCTCACCAAGAATGATGCCACAATATAAAGACAAGATGATCAATTTCAACAATTGGCTTAAGTATTGGTGCCATTCAAAGGGGATCCAATGCCTGTCAGCCTGGGATGACATGCTCGACAGGCCACGATGCTTCGCTAGGGATGGCTTGCACCTGTCACCCCTGGGCTTTCGGATATTGGCAAAGGCTCTTGCTACCCCCATAGTGCCTTTTTTAGGCAAGGCTCAAAAGACAAATCCACCTCCATAGGTATCACAAGGGATAAGAAACTAAGGGTAATGCTACTGAACGCCAGAAGTCTAAACCTCAAGATGCATGCACTCGAAACTCTCCTTAGCATGGAGAACATCGATATCTGTGCAGTAACAGAAACCTGGTTCAAGGCTCCCGAGAGCACCCCAGCACTGCCAGGTTATACCTCATTCAATGCTTTTCGGCCCCAAAACTTGGACCAAAACAGAAAAGGAGGGGGAGTATCAATATTCGTCAAAGATAACCACACCTCCAGGTTGGTGGCACAGCACGAAGCATCAGAGACTATCCATGTGCAACTAACAGTGGGTAAAACTGCATTCCAGTTTATAGCCTGCTACAGACCACCCTCCCAAACCCAGGAACCCCACTCGGCCTTCCTGAGAACACTGGAAAATATGAAGGTCTCTCCAAATACCATTATATTGGGCGACTTCAACTACCCAAACATAGACTGTGAGCAGTACTCTAGCTCTAACACCCTAGCTCAAAGGTTCCTAGAATTTATAAACTCAAACGCTATGGAACAACTTGTTACCACTCCCACAAGAGGGGAAAACATACTGGACCTGATCATCACCAACATGGGGACTCTATGCTCCAGACTAGAAATGTATCCCTCACTGGTAAGATCAGACCATAAACTAATCTCACTGGATATTCACATTCCGACCCCACCCCCTGCCCAGAAAACCACAGTGAAAAACTTCTCTAAAGCAAATTTCACACTCCTCAAAACAGAGGTGGAATCCTTCAAAGCCCCCGGGCCTGTGGAAAATATGGCCCAGACCACAGAATCCTTTATAAACGCATTCTATGAACACCTTCAGGAATGCATGGATCATGCAATCCCAAATAAAACCAAGACCCAATCCTCCAAAGGCAGACGTCCTGTTTGGTGGACCCCAGCCATAAACAAACTATACAATAGAAGGAGGAAGCTACTACATGATAGAGCAAAATCCCAAAAAGGGAAGGCATCTCTGATCAGTGTTAGCAAACAACTACGGGCACTCATAAAATCATCTAAGGCCAGCTTCGAGAGAAAAATTGCACAGGACACTAAGGATAATCACAAGTCTTTCTTTAGTTATGTTAGGAACCTGGGTGGGAATTCCCAGATATGCTCAGAATTGGTCCAAAATGACAAAAAATACACCGAACCCACAGACATTGCCAACATCCTAGCTGACAGGTTCAGTGCAAACTTCTCCCCCCCCACCAAAAGGGCAAATATCTATCCCAGCAGAGTGCTGCCCCCCTGACATCTCAGATGCTCAGGTAAGAGCCGCCCTCTCCAAAGCAAAAAACACAGCATCAATGGGACCAGACGGTGTCCCAGGCTGCATCCTACATGAACTCCAAGAAGAGCTAAACCCAAACATAAAACTACTGTTCAATCTCAGCCTTACCACAGGATATGTACCCAAAGAGTGGCGTACAGCAACAGTGGTCCCTCTCCACAAAGGTGGTGCCTCAACGGATCCTGGAAACTATCGCCCCATAAGCCTGACTGGCTTGGTCTGCAAAGCTATGGAAAGGATCATCATGGACCTCATAAAAAAAGATATTGGAGACCTACAGACACTGGATCCTACCCAGTTTGGCTTTGTTAAGGGCAGATCCTGCCTCTTAAACCTGCTTGATTTGTTTGAAACAGTTACCAAGGCCACTGACGAGGGGAAGGCGGTCCACACAGCCTACCTGGACCTCACAAAAGCCTTTGATACAATACCCCACTCGGGCATTATAGATAAGCTCACCAGCTTAAATATAAACCCCTATGTCACTAGATGGGTTGCAAACTGGCTCAAGGACAGAACCCACATGGTTAGAATTGCTGGAGCCATGTCAGACTCCAAACCAGTTACAAGTGGCATCCCACAAGGCTCAGTCCTGGGAATTCTCCTGTTCGGTATATATTTCTCGGAGGTACAGGCCAACACAGAAGGACTGTGGCTGACCAAGTTCGCAAATGACTGCAAACTGGGCGCTATAATCGACTCTCCAGCCGACACAAGCATCCTCCAAAAGGGCCTCATAGAAACAGACAACTGGTGCCAGAGCCATGGCCTCAAGCTAAATGCCAAGAAGTGTATAGTCATCCCCTTTGGCAAAAACAAAATGCCCACAGATTACCACATAGGTGGTAATCCATTAAGTACGGAAGAAGTAATTAGGGACCTGGGGACCCAAGTTGATAGCGATCTCTCATTTGACAACCATGTGGCCAAAGTGGTTAGAAAAACATTTTATATAGCCCACCTAATCATGAAGGGATTCACATCTAGATCAGGGGAGGTCATCGTGCCTCTTTACTCATCCCTCATCAGGCCCATAATTGAGTATAATGCCCCTTTTGGGATGTACCTTACCAGACACCTGCAGCAACTGGAAAGCCCCCACAAGTACCTCACCAAGAGGATCAAAGGGCTCAAACAGATGCCATATGCTGCCCAGTTAAAGAAACTCCAGCTCTACTCAATGGCATACCACCTGCTCAGAGGCGATCTGTGCCTGACGTATAAACCATGTCCAACCCGGAATTAATGGACATGCTGCACCTCAGAAAATCCAAATCCCATCGAGCTACGCGCTCAAGAGACTTGAACCTCAGCACTGAAATAAATAGGACATGCTGGAGGGACAGATTCATAACCCAGAGGCTCCCTTCACTCTGGAATAAAATCCCAGTCCAGGTTAGGCAGAGTCTCTCATTGACTCTCTTCAAGACGAATCATGATGAGTGGATGGGAGATAGTAGGTTTACCCCGGGTATCACTTCTGTGTCACTGTTAGACAGAGGCATAGTATACTAACCTCGAAAAAGGGCATAGCAAAATTAATTTAAAATGGGTGGCGAAAGCCAAACACACTCTGGCTAGGCTTATAAATGCCCTAGGGCAGATAGCTTAGTATGAACCTATGAACCTATGAACCTAAGATGCCACTAATGACAAAAAAGTCAGCTTGGTGAAGGTACATATATTTTAGGCAAACCATTTTCTGTTCTAGTCACACTTTCTAAATAAGAATTAGCATGTATGCTTATCTTACATTCCTCAGATGTGAAGTAACACTCTGTATGGCTGGGCAGCCTTCAGTGCCAGAGTAATACAAGTTCTTTGATCTGTAAAAGTCTGATGGGCAATAATCTAGCTGTTAGTTAAAGGGTATCTAAGCCATCACCGAAGGATAGGCACATGTCTCTCAGTAGTAGAGTAAACCTTGTATATTTCTGATTAAGCTTTTGTCAGGCTTATCATATGCAATTGCAGGTCAACATTTAAAAGCACATACAATGGGAGGGGGATGATGAACCATGCTAAAGGCTTTGGGTGTCTACAGAAAGACCACATACACGAAATAGGAAACAGTGTTTAGTAAAATGTAAGGAATGGCATAAACAACTACATAAGCATTACTTAGAAAATTTTACTTTTTTAGAAAGCAGGTCTTTATATCAATACTCAGAATGGGCTCAAACACCCTCAGGATTTTTAGCCAGGCTAATAAATATTAAGAGTGGCCCACCAAAAATTAAAGAACTACATTATGAAGGACATAAATTTCAGAAAAACCAAGACATAGTAAATGTATTTGAGAACATATATAAAAGGCTGTACAACATGCACTTACCACCCTCAAATGACAAATTAAATGAGTTCATTCAAAATTTAAAATTTCTACAAGTTACACAAGAACAACAAAAACTTTTAGGGGCACCATTACACCTAACAGAGATAAAAGAAGCAATAAAAAATCTCAAGCCAGGTAAATCTCCAGGACCTGACGGATTTACCTCTGAATTTTATAAAATATTCTCAGAACCAGTCTCTAAAATCCTACTTAAAGTATATAACTATATAATACAACATGAGATAACAGACATATATAAATAATTCTAAGACCATCCTTCTACTTAAACCGAATTCTGCCCTGACGGATCCCACTAATTATAGACCAATAGCCCTCATAAATACTGACTTTAAAATCTTTGCTCAAATGTTAGCCAACAGGCTGAAGAATATATTTCCCTCTATTATATTGCATAATCAGTTAGATTTTATGGTACATAGGCAAAGAAGTGATAACACTCTGTTACTAGACACAGCTCTCAGATGCTAAAACAGATAAACATCCCAAATACGTTATTGCCGCAGATGCTAGTAAAGCTTTCAACAGAGTAAATTTAAACTTTTTATTTAATGTTATGCCTTTATTTGGTTTTCCTAAAAAATGTATTAATAAAGTTAAGGTTTTATATCAGATGGCCTCAACTTCCATTCAGATTAACAATAATAAAACAAAACCTATCCCCATTTCAAATGGCACGAGACAAGGGTGTCCACTTTCTCCTTACAACCCAACATGATGCTATGCAGGTAGGTTGATGCACGGCCAAAGCCATTCAAATGTACAACACAAGGCCAGCAATATATGATCCAGAAGTCACAAAATAAAAGTAAAAATACTAAGTCTATTGCATATAACTGGCTGAAAACAGCCCTTTATTAGTAAGACAGACCGGTTTCGGCAACCAATGCCTTCTTCGGTGTATGAACATTTCACACAAAATACAATCTATTTATAGACACACCCCACCTGGGAGACAAGTGGAAAATGCAACCAACGTGTGGTTAAAGAGAAAGAACACAAAAAATATATATACACTGCTATAATGCCTAATGGTAAATGCAATCATGGCTTAGTACTAAAAATATACGTAACTATACTGCATAATTGTACATGTAAACATGGCTTAACATTAAATAACAAATGTAACATTTATATAAATTTCATGTAATAATAAGAAAAATATTATGGAATGCCCCCAACACATTGTATTAAATATCATGAATGTAACTGGTGTGAGAAAACACATAATATGGTTAATGGCAATCATAACCATAGAGTCACATCAAGAACATGAACAAAGTGCACTAGGTGTTCCAACCAAAAAATATGTGGTTAATAAATGATGATGTAGCCGGATTGGGGAATCCATGCTTGGTCCAAGGTTCCATAATGCTTGGTTCAGCTATAATCGAAGCAGGTATGTTGATATGCCTGTAACTGCCCTTCATCGGATTCTATGTGAAACATATGAAAAACTGTAGAAAAATATAAGAGATAGAGGCATACAGATTACTATAAACTAATAATCATAATAATTCATGATGAAAATGTGTTATGTAAATAATTTAACATAAACCTAAAACATGAACTATACCCACCTCTATCCCTACAGTTACAAGTGGTCGTTAAGTCCCGGGGAAAATAGAGCCCCCAATGTAATGATCCAATGTTGTTCCTTATGAGTAAGTATTTTATGCCATCCCTGGGGATTACTGCGGTCACCCAGAATTCTGTCAATGATTACAAAAGAAAACTGTGCTTCAGGATGTTTGAGAGTATGCCTGTACAGGGCATTGGTATCTTTCCTGATTTTAATATCTGATCTATGCTCGTTGATCCGTGTTCTCAATGGTCTAGAGGTTTGACCTACATAAAAAGCTAAACACCGACAAGTTGCCAAATAAATCAGCCAACTGCTGCTGCAGTTGCCAAATATTCTGCATTGATACACTTTGCTAGTATTACGACTAGTAAATTCCTTGCTCTTAATAACTTGTTTGCATGAGCCACAATGGCCACACGGGAAAGTGCCTACTAATATGTCCCCTGATATTGTCAATTGATGGTGTATTGCTCCCCCACTTTCTTTGTGTTTGAAATGTGAAAAGAGAGAACCAAGAGTTCTGCCTCTCCTATAAGAGAAGTGGCATTTCTGATCCAATATTGTTCTCAAATGTTCGTTGACCATGAGAATATTCCAATGCCTATTGATAATACCCTTAAGAGCATTGGAATTTCTACCAAACGTGGTTACAAACCGAATAATACTTGAGGAGCAGTCCCTGATGTTAGATTGATACTGTAACAAAGTTTTTCTCTCAATATTCTTAGTCCAATTCCAGGCATTAAGAATATCTTGGTGTCTATAGCCCCTGTTGGCAAACCTGTGATAGAGATCCAAACCATCTCGATCAAAATCACCATGTGTTGAGCTCAAGTGTTTAATACGCATAAACTGTGACTTGGGGATGTCGCGGATGGTGTGGCCTGGGTGCATCCTGGAAGCATGCAACAAAGTGTTATATTGAGGATATTTGCGATAGGATCTAGTGTTCAATGTATGGTCTGTATTTCTGGTAATGGTAACATCCAAAAAGTTAATGCTTTGGAGATCGTATGTAACCGTAAACTCTATACCCCATACATTTTGGTTAAGATATTCAACAAATTCCTGTAGACACCTAACATCTGCCCGCCACACCATCCAGCAATCATCCAAGTACCTGCACCAAATGTCTATTTCGACCAAATAGATGTTATAAAGTGGGTCATAGATCATGCATTCTTCAAAAAATGCCATGAATAAATCTGCATAAATGGGAGCAAAAGATGCTCCCATCGCCGTGCCCTGCAGTTGCCAATAGCATAGTCCTTGGAAATAAAAAACATTCTTGGTGAGAAGATGTTCTGTCATGCAGATAAGCAATGTATTGAAACCTGGAGAGTATAATGCAGCCCTATCCAACCAATATTGAAGGGCCTGTAGGCCAGCCCAATGTGGAATGCTAGTATATAAGGCCTTAACGTCCAATGAACACATAAGCCACCCCGGTTCAAGTTGGCAGTCCTGTATGATCTGTAGAAATTGGGTCGTATCCTGCAATCTAGCCCTTACACAACACAGCAATGGTTTAAGATATTGGGTAAGAAAGGCAGGTAAAGGTTCCGTCAAAGACTCAATACCAGATACAATTGGTCTGCCTGGTGGATTGGTAATGGACTTATGTATTTTTGGTAGCAAATATAAGATTTGTTTCTGAGGATCCTTAACTGTTAGCTGAAAAACACAATTTTTAGTTATAATACCCTCCTCAAGAGCAAGATTCAAAAACCTATCTATTTCCTGTTTGAAATGAGTGGTAGGATCATATGCCATGTGCATGTAGCATCTTTTGTCAGACAGTTGGGATTGACCCTCATTCAAGTATAAACTCATGTCCATGACAACCACGGCTCCTCCCTTATCTGCTGGTAGGATGGCAATATTTTTGTTCTCCCTGAGCTCGAGTGCAGTAGATTCCTGTGTAGATAGATTGGATCTCATTATATCATGTTCTCTATGTGCAAAATGTAGGTCTCTAAGTACTGCTTGCAAAAAAACTGAAACATGTTTGTGCATAGGTGGTTGAAAATCAGATTTGATGAATCTAAACTCCTCAGTTCTTTGGGAGTCTTTATCTGCAAAAAACAGTTTTAAATTAAAGTTATGACAGAAACTCATGACATCAGTGACAATATTATGTTCATTACAAAAGAACCCAGGGATAAAACCCAAGCCTTTATTCAAAAGTTGTAAATGCTGTACAGACAAAGTTTCTTTAGATAAATTCAAAACATTTTGATTGAACTCCTGATTTATGTTAGAAAATTCTGAATCAACCCCTTGAGGGAATTGGGCATGTTTACCACTTCTGTGTTTGCGTCCACCCCTATGCCTGGGACCTTGTCTAAAGGGATAACTCTATTCGATTTTTTTCTATGTGGTGAATCCTTATTGCTGGAACTATCGTAATCAGTACATGGGGAATCCTCCCCTGTTGAGCTGGCATATGTTTGATCCCTGTTTTTCAAAATAGACCGAGGTCTTTTCTTGTTAAGACTATGAGTGGGGACATTAGATGTGGAGCCGGAGCTGGTACCCATGAATTTCACTGTTCTCTGGGAGTCAAAAGGGCGCCCCCTTTGATAGTCCATATAATCTCTTTTAAACTTTTTGATTTTTCTGTCTTTAGTAATTTTATCATGGTTTGTGAGTTCCTGTGATAGCTTGTTGATAGAGTCTTGAAATGTGGTTTGAGACTCAAATCTTTTACAATCTTTACACATAGTTTTGACTTCCTGAAGGTTAATGTCAATCATACGTTCATAATATTGAGCCAGTATGTTGACAAAAAGCATGGACCCTTTCTGTAAGGCTTCACGCCACTCATTAGATAATTTGTCTTCTTGTCTGCCAACCAATGGTTGTAACTGAATACGAAGACCCCTTGGGGCTATATTTTTATGTAAGTATGCCCGGAACAAACGCAAGTGCCATATGTTTGATCTCAGGTTCTTAAGACCCTTAGAAAGAGAATTAAATACCAATTCACAATTCATGGCTGATTGTTCCACTGATTCATTGGAATTGCTGCCTGGCGAGGCATGGATGCCGAAAACTCCAATGTCCTCCCGATCGGCACACAATCCAGTAATGATACTGTCTAGGTCCATGCTTAATATATGTTACAAGCCCCAAAACCAGAGACCACAAACCAAGTTAAAACACTATGACAGAGAATCAGTATTTAATAATGATATATAGTGATGATGGGTATCAGCCCCTGAGTCACATCAAGATTCCCTACTTACTACCAAAAAAATATGATTGTTATACCCGAGAACCCCCCCCCCACACACACACAATGTCAGCACAGCAAGAGGAGATATCAAGGTAAGAACCAAACCAATAGTCTAAATATGCAGTCTGTACACCTTAAAATTAGGTGCTAGTGACCTCTCGAAGTGTAAGTCTGTTGTACAACACAAACAATACCAATATGAAGATGTGCCCAATAAATGGCCAAAATCAGTATGATGTTAACAGACAATCAACACATCAACACTGTGTACACAATTAGATTATAGGGCCTGCAAGTGCACCATAATAATGCTTGTAAAAACCACTAATATTCCTAGCTAAGCCTAAAAAGGTATATCCAAGACTAATATAGTGATGTAAAAAGCATACAATGGCAGTAGTGCCTATAATGATATATATGTCAAAAATATATAAAAAATATATCAATATTGTGATACTCACATAGTAAAGTGTATACTCTATGCATATAGGTAAGAACCAAGTTAACAAAATCAGTTAAGAAACTGTATTGATAATGTAGTTAGCTCCAAAAAGCCTGCTGCAGAACCTGATATATATGTATATATATTTGCACAAACGATATTATTAATGACCTACACAAAAGAGAAATAGCATAATGTAGAGGAAAAATAATAATAATGTTGTACACAAAACAAATGTTACAAGTTATGGTAGGCAGTCATTGACATGAGCGATGCAAACAGTTATTAAAAAAGCATCTCCACCAATGTAGAAAAGCATATACATATAGAAGTAGTGAAAAATATGTAAAAGAATATAAACTGTTCATCAGCTTCCTGTTAATCTGTCTCTGCAAAACAGTCACTGATATCCCCAACCTCGAAAGATTGCTGTTTGTATTTGTCAAAAAGTCGACCACCATTCCATGATGTTCCGGTTGCATTAAGCATAGACATTCATAATTCCCTTACCAGTTCTTGTATGTTGGTAACGAAACTTCGAATGAAGTACCCAGTAGTTAGACAAACGATAAAGTTCACTTAAGCAGTCTGATGAAAACACTTAGTTGCAAAAGCACAGCACCAGCCCCGTTTAGGCGAAAGTCCAACAGTTTGTCCCACTCTATACTGATCCAAAGTTATACGACCACCTGAAATGCCTCCAAATTAATTATGAACATCCAACCACATAGAAATCCATAAATAAACCCTCCGTTTGTTATAAAAATTGAAAAAATGCCACTAAAGCTCTTGGAAAGTTCAAACAAACATATCCAGTTGCAGGACCTACCAACATAAACTCCTGCTTCAATAAAACACATAACCAACACTTGGATTCATGTATTCAAGCTAAATCAAACCTTGGGTATATAGTCCTTGAAACAACAGCTCCTCGTTTAAAATGATGATGCGTAGGCCCCATAGGTATACACAAACGCCACCATGATACGCAAAAAGCCCATGTTGAAGGAAATCACGATTGTAGTACCATCAATCATTGTTTGCATACATCCAAAAAACCTTGTCTCACAGGTGCGATGGTCAAATAGTTGTGAAAAAAATAAATAAAATAGAAATGTCAGGGGAAGATTCCCCTGTACTAAAAAACGATAGCTTCCAGATCCTTTGTCTGGCTGTTTTCAGCCAGTTATATGCAATAGACTTAGTATTTTTACTTTTATTTTGTGACTTCTGGATCATATATTGCTGGCCTTGTGTTGTACACTTTCTCCTTACCTCATTAATTTATACCTAGAACCCCTACTTCTTTATATATCACAGAAATCTTTTCTACACATTCCAAAAGTATTAAATACTAACATTATATATTTGGCATTTGCTGATGACTTAAATATATACTTACAATTCCCCACAACAGATCTTTCTAAAATACTGACAGCCATTGAAAAATTCTAGGAGATTTCAAATTATAAACTAAATCCAAACAAATCCCAACTTTTCCCACTAAATCCCATAGGACATATGCACTTTTACTTCCCAGAGAGCAAAATAAAAATAACTTATCAACTAAAATACTTGGGGGTAATATATACTCCCAATTTTAGTGAAATTATTAAAAATAACAACCCATACCTGGAATACTATTGAAAATTATATGAACAGATGGAAAAATATCAATATGTCTTTGTTAACAAAAAGCAGTATCGTTAAGATGAACATGCTACCAAGAATTCTTTTCTAAATGAACGCTACCTTCACAATTATACCTCAAAATTTTTTTATAGACATGGAAAGAAGTATATCCAGATTTATTTGGTATCCTAAATCTACTAGAATCAAATATGAAAAGCTTATACTTCCTAAATCTAAAGGTGGGTTAGGGTTACCTGATTTTAAATTATACAACAGTATTATCCAAGCATATAGACTATGTCAAATCTTAAATTATGAATCAAACACAAATGTATGGTCCCCCTTATGGTCTAGAATTTGGTATGAACAAATTAAGACACTTGGGTGCAATTTGAGGGCTCTCCTATACTTAAACTTAAAACAAAACTCTGTTTATGTTAAGAATTTACATCCACTTATTAAACAAATGGTTTTAACTACTCAAAAGCTCTTTTCATCTGTACAGTTATTAAATGCCCTCCTTCTACTGCAACCTATACACCTTAATCCTAATTTGCTACTAAATAATAAATTGATAAACTTGCAAGCGTATCCCTTAATAAGAGAGATTACAGTATGGGAAATTTATAAATGGAAGGAATGTGATATTGCACAATTACGAGAGATATTAAATCTCCCAAAGAAATATGTAATTATTATGAACTCACTCAAATACCTTGTAAACACAAAATTTCATACTGAAAATTTTGATAAACAAGATACTAGTTTGTCCCAGTTAATTCTAAAAAAATCTAACTACCAAGGGGAAAACAAGCTCTAGATTCTATAAACGTATAAATGATATAAAACATCAGAATTGTAGTTTATTCTCCTCATACTGGCAGAAGAAAAACCCACAAAGTATTGAACAAAATAAAAAAGATGCCATCAAAAACACGCTCAAATTCATCCCATTCAAAAAGTTATTCTACACCCAACTTATGATTAACAACAATGCATACTTTACCCCTAAAAAATGTAGTAAATTTAATAACAAATACTCACCTGAATGTTCTCACTGCAAGAAACAACCAGCAGACATTCTACATGTTATGTGGGAATGTAATAAAGTTCATAACTTATGGTGTTCACTAGGGCAAGACTAGAGAAAATGGGCTACCAAAAAGAACTTTATCCTGGGAAACAGTTATACTGCACATAAATATGAATAGTCTTCGCAGAGTCTTACAGCATGTCCTCACCACCATATGTTCTCTAGTCAAATTCTATATTACAAAGAAGTGGACTATTGCAACCCCACTCACATGGGAAGGTTTTAGAAATGTAGCAATCAAATACATTGCCTCCCACAAGCTACTATATGTTACTAAGAAACGTAAATATTACCAAGAGTATTGGGAATACTTATTAGATTTCATTCTCAAGAGGTAAAAATATTAAATCTAAGGTGAAATATGCAATATATGTAAGATAATCAATAAGGATATACTTAAAACATTTTTAACATTGTCATTTTATAAATATTTGTGTAGATAAGTTGATTAAAAAAACACATACCCTATATAAAGAGGTTTTAGTTTGACTTTCCCTAATATATGTAATAAACAACTAATGGTACTGTTTTATTCTTCTTATTACTGCAGAGTATGTGGTTAATACAAAAACTGGATTTTTGAAGTGACATCTTTGTATATATTGTATATAGAATGTTGTGTTGTATGTTGTGTGTGTGTCTTATTGTATAATGGTGTATATGTTGTAACCTAAAAAACTGCAAATAAAGACATTTTTGAAAAAAAAAAAAGAAAGGAAACAGCCATGTCAGCAAAGATGGTTTGTGATTCTTAGACATACAAAAAGATGACTACTTGCTGTCAAACATCGCTGCTGACTTATGCTCCTGTGAGGAGGTACCTAAATTGGCTCATAGAGGAAATGCTTTTATGTCTGAAGAAATAAAAGTTCTAGAAATGTCCTAGATAACTCTGCTGTGGGAATTATTAAAACAGAGGGTCAGCATTTGATTATGAGTCAGATGAGCACCCTGAATAGGGTAAGAATCTATTCATAAGGGAACAAAAAAACCTTTGCTGTCTGTTTAGTTATAGGTTTTTTATCTCTTGTTAAGCTCCTGTACCAAAAGAGAACTCCGTAGATTTTTCAACCTGTATATATCTCACTTTTCTTTAAGTGGGTAAGCACCAAGCAGACTGAGAATATTTCACTTTCTGTGCAATAATAAAAATCAATAAAAGAGCCAGTATGATACATTTTGGGAGAAATTCGATTTTAATAAGTCATACATTGCGAAGGTTGAAACAAGGCAATGAACTTCTATCAACGAGACTCTTTTCAAGCTGAAAACATACATATATTAACAAAACTGTGACAAGCCAAGAGGTTGTTTGACTGGAGACAGATATTTCAGCTACCAGATTAGATATCTTCTAGAAGGGGTTAAAACAATGAAGATGAATGTAAGCTAGTGTTTAGCAGAGGAAAACAGCATCTGATATATTGCTGAATATCAAATAAACAAATAAACAAGCAAAAAAAAAAAAACTAATTGAATATTTTTTCTGACCTATGTGGTGTTTCATGCATACCTCAGAAAACGTAAGACATTCAACCCTGCTTAATTTTGGTTTCCAACCTTAATTTCTCCGAGGCTTTTGTGTTCCTAATACCATGACGGGAAAGGACCTCATTCCTAAGTCAAAGTATGATTAAAGTTCATGAAATTGTATTGTTTCAGTCTTTGATGTTAGTCAGAAGTGCTCTTCGCAGCACCCGCAATGTGCCCAGAAATGAATCCTTCTGCAATTCATATGAAGATACATGTATCGGTTACATATCAAAATATGATTGTAAATTCTTTTTTATAAGATCCATTGCTCCTACTACTATTGGAACTGTATATCTTTGTTCCACATTGCCCTTATTTCTTCCTGTAAATCCTGGTATTTTATGACTTTATGTCTCTCTGTACATAAGACACTGTAGTCACTGGGTGTAGCAATTTCAGTGATCAATGCTAATTTTGTCTTCTTTTCATGGACTACTGGTTTTCTCGCATCTATTTTTTTAAATGTTGGTAATGGGTGATCCCATGTGATATAAACTTCATCATTTTCTATGATGCTTTGTGGCTCATGTTTCCAGTGTTTTTCAGCTACTTCACTATTATAATGTTTGCACAATCCCCAGTGCAACAGTCTTGCCACATTATTATGCCTTTCATTAAACAGTCCTTCTGCCATTAGTGTATCACATCAGGCAACAAGATGCATGACTGTTTCCAGTTCTGTTTTACAAAACCTGCATTTGTCTGTTTCTCTCACATGTCCAATAGACTTTGTAAACCAACATGAAAGTAGTCCATTATCCAGGGCCGCTAATATTAACTGTTCATCTTTTGGTTTAAATTCACTTCTCCTTAGCCATTCCTGCATTCTGTCCTGATTGACATGAGGTTGTTCCAAGAGTTTTCTGTACTTGGCAATTATATTTATGCATCTCCTACATTTGATAAACATGAAGCAGTTTTCTTGTTTACCTTTCCAAATGATCCAGTACCTTTTGGGGCTAGTCAATCACTCCAAAACTGTAAGTTAGGACTGGAAGAACAAAATGGTTTATAGCCTAGATGTCAGACCTATTTTCAATATTAATTTTAGTCAAAATATTCCTTACAAAGTTTTATTCACATTTGTTCATGATTTATTTTTGGTCCTTCATTAATTCCCAAATATTTATACACTCCCTCTTGCTCAAGTGCTTTTATATCACATTCTTGTCCCAGACTGATGTTTTCTTGGTGCTGCAGCTCTCCAGCTTTAAAGGTTGATTTGCACATTTATCAAGGTGGTCTAAATTTGCAGATGATTGCAAATTAGGAGCTGTAATTGAATCCCACACTGACACAAAAGTTCTCCAAAGGGGCTGACACAGACAAACAACTGGTGTCAGAGCCATTGACTACAACTAAGTGACAAGAAATGCATAATAGTATCCTTCGGGAAGTCATCCACTCCTGGTAACTATCATTTTGACAACACAGCCCTTAGAGCTGACCTAGTAGTTAGGTGCTTGGGACACATATATACAGTAATCTAACCTTTGACCATTGTGTCTCTACAGTAGTGAGGAAATTATTCCATGTTGCACAACTTATAAACAAAAGTATGGCATCTAGGTCCAAGGAAGTCATTGTTCTACTGTATTCAGCATTTATCATATATATCACTGAGTAAAATGCCCGCTTTGGTATGTACCTAACCAGGCATACCCAACAAATGGAATGTTCACAGAGGTTCCTCATTAAAAGAATACAGGGCAAAAGTAAAATGTTATCTACCATAACCCCTGCACCTTACCTGATACCTTAAGTGATCATCTTCCCACCCTCATCCAATGATACTCTCCCCAATTATCCAAATCACACTCCTACAGAGACTGCCGTAAACTCACTAACTTTAATGCTAACATATTTAACTCCACACTATCTAGCATTAACTGGTCCTTCCTTTGGCAGCTCCCTCTCAATAAAGCCATCCATACACATAAAAATATTCCTAAATACTCTTAACTCCCTTGCCCCTTCCAGAAAAATCAGAATTAAAGCCAATTATGCCCCCTGGCTCTCTAAAGAAACTCTGTCTTTTATGCTTGGAAAGCTTGGATTAAAAAAAAAAACACTTTCCCTCCTCCAAAACTGCAGAGAACTATGGAACCTCTCTAAAAAACAAATCAATAAAGACAAAAAATCCTTCTACAACTTGCCCCAAATTGACAGAATATCTAACCCACAAAAATTCTGGGCCACCCTAAACAGGGTTCTCCACCCTGGAAACCCAACCACTCCCTCCCCT
The DNA here is from genome assembly GCF_019279795.1 of Protopterus annectens. NCBI lineage: Eukaryota > Metazoa > Chordata > Ceratodontiformes > Protopteridae > Protopterus > Protopterus annectens. The sequence goes on from NC_056741.1 coordinate 628,581,537, forward strand.
TTTCCAAATAATATCCCACTGGAAACAGCCACCCTTCTCAACAATTACTTTATCAATACCATCCAAAAGGCTACACACACCAACCAGAACTCCAACCCATCTCCAACCTCCCCTACTGAACAAAACAACAATCCCTTCACTCGTAGACCTGCCTGCAGTTTACATAAAATCACTACTGCTCAAGCTTAAACCCTGCTCTCCCTCTGCAGATAACCTTCCTCCTATCTTCCTCAAACTAGTCACTGAATCCATAGCCTACACTGTATCCCTCCTAATCAATAGATCCATTCAAGAAGCCGCTGTCCCAGACATCTGGAAATCCTTCTACACCATCGAACTGCATAAAGGTGGAAATTCCACCGACCCATGTAATTACAGTCCTGTAGCCCTACTTTTCCTCTCTCAAAAATAGTTGAAAAGTGCATTCATACTCAGCTGCTAAATTTTCTCCTTCAGGAAAACCTACTAACTTCCACTCAACATGGCTTCAGGCCAAAGCACTGTACAACCACTGTACTGTTAGCTTTCATTCACCCAGTAGCTGAGGCCAGAGACAATAACAAACTTGTATCCTCTCTTTTCCTCGACCTCTCCAAAGCCTTTGATACTGTTCCCACTCTTTACTGCTATCTAAACTAAATGATCTAAATCTCTCTGGTTCTTCCTTTGATTGGCTCACCAACTACCTCTCCAACAGGCAACAATCTGTCAGATGGCTCACTTCCTGCTCCTCCTTCCTACACACAAAATCTGGTGCCCCCCGGGTTCCCTCCTAGGCCCCCTTCTGTTCAATATATTCACCAGTGATCTCCATACCTCCTGCAAACAACCCTCCCTGGTTCAATATGCCAATGATTCTACACTCATCTCCATCTCCAGCAACATCTCTGACCTCCATACACATACCCAAGACTCTTTTCTGTATGTAGAAAAGTTTCTCACTAAAAATCAGCTCATCTTAAATCCAAAAAAAACTAAACTCTTGTTATTTCTTCCTTAACCTCTCTCACCATAACTACCTTTGTCATCACATCCCATGACAAGACCACCATCCAAGCCGAACTCTACTCTAAGCTCCTAGGTACCATTATCGATGATGAACTTAAATTTAATTTGCATATTCAAAATATAAAAAAACCCACCATAAACTAGGTCTACTATACTGAAATAAGAAATTTCTTAACTCAGATGCTAGACTCTCCCTGGATCAGTCACTCCTCCTTCCCTCCCTTCTCTATGCAGCCCCTATCCTCACTAACATACAGTCCATACTTTTATCTAAACTCCAACAAACATACCACAAAATAGCCAGATTTGCCACTAACTCTCCTCATAACTCACACCACTGCCTTGCACTCAACTCACTTAAATGGCTAGAATTCCCCCAACAACTCTTACTGTCTCAGTTTCAAATCATACACTCGGTTCTATACAAGCCTACTTCCTGCTTGTATATCCTCTCCACAGTATCCTATTACAACCCTAATCACCCTCTCTGTACATCTAGTCAACAACTCCTTGACATGTATAAACCTAACAAACATATTGGAAAAGTACTCTACAAATGCACTGTAGCCCAAGCCTGGAATAAGCTCCCCTCACACATAAGAACCATCCCCTACCCTAAGCACTTCAAAAAGGAGCTAAGACTACACCTACTTAACATAAAATGTTGCCCATGCCATGATCCTACCTAATCCTCTACACCCTTTTATCCCCTCTATCCTGCACACAAACAATCACACTCCTCAACTCAATAACCCCATTAGCTAGGGTACTACATCACATAGAATTCTATTATACTTAGCTTTACTTTAACTATTTTCTATGTATCATTATTTTAGCTGCTTGCTCAACTAAAAATGAAAGAAATAAAAAAAAAAAACTCTTGCTGATGTTACGTGTATTTTCTGTTTTTGTATTTTTGTTTTTTGTACTTATAAATGCTTTTTTAAGTGTGATATTACTACATTTGTTTGTAAAATCTCTGGAGCTTTTCTCCTTGGTTCTCCAATGAGAATGGGCTACTGGTTCAGTTGGACCAACCCGATTAACAAATGTCAAATAAATAAATAAGTGTTCCATGCAAACTGCCTCAAGGCCCTTTCCCTGTATTCTGTCTCCTACAGGCTTTTGAGAGGAGATCTATGCCTGTCTTACAGGGCATTGTCAGTCTGCACTCTGATGGACCTCCTGCATATCAGCAAAACAAACAGAACCAGAATTACCATTCTAAAGACTTAAACCTTACCTGTGATGTAAATAGGACCTAGTGGAGAGACTGGCATGTATCACACAGACTACCCCATGTCTGGAACAGGCTCCAAATCTATGTGAAGCAGAGTTCCTCCCTAACCCAATTTAAGTGTAACTTGGTCAATTGGATGGGGAACAGGAAATGCATCCCTGGTTTGACACCTATGTGTCTAATGGACACAGGCAACCTGTAAATGGTTCATCTCCCAGTTCCCTGCTTATAAATGTTTCATCTCCCAAGCCCCTGCTTACACTTATCAAGGGTACCAGAACTTGTCAGAGATGTGGGATGCATGACTAGGCTTAAAAAGGCTCCTGTGGTCATTAGCCTAGTAAACACCTATTAACCTATGAATATTTGCTCGCTATAACTTTCTTTTGTTACCCTTTCCTTCTGTTGCCATGATTGAGGTTTCTTCTAAATGGCTATAAACTCTATTAGCATCATCTCCAGTATATAGTTTATACATGCCTCAGAAGACATAAGACATTCAACCCTGCTTAATTTTGACTGTGAGAGATTATTTGTGTGGTGAAAATTTGGAGCTGGCAGAAGTTTTACTTGCCTGTGTGGGATGAAATGGAACTTTCATCATTTTCGGAGTCTGTGTTGTCACTTATTGGAGACTTTGTGATTTGTACTGCGGTGAAAAGGGAGCTTTTCTTGATATTAATAAAATAAGCTGTTTGTGCTACTGTAACTGGCCAAAAATTGCCTCTGCAATTTGCTAATGACCTGACTAATTTTTTGTTGTTGCTGTTTTAGCAACTTCAGACTGTGTTGGTCCTTTTATGGCTATTGCTTTATCTATGCTAAAGAAAAAGAGAAATGGCTCCTGAGGGTAAGTCTCATGGTATGGAGAGTAATGCGTATCCCAGATGATTGGATAATAAGCATTCTAGAGCCAGTGTACAATAGCAAGGGGGGTATTTACCACTGTGGGCAGTACAAAGGTATCAGACCCCTGTTAGAATGCATGAAAACACTGCAGAGAGTTGTTGATAAAACAATGCATGGGCTAGGAGAAACTAATTTGCTAGGTACACAGTGCGGATTTGGATTCAGATTTGGTATGACTAACTAGATGTTTGCAGAGAGACAGGCAGTAGAAAAGAAGCTGTATAAGAGGAAATAGTCCAAATGGGTATTCAGATACCTGGGGAAAGCATATGACAAGTCTCAAGAAATCTGATTAAAGCAGTTCTGTGAAAGTTCAAAGCTTCAGAAGCATTGGTAGAATTAATGCAAGCTATGTGAAAGTACTTGATTATACAAGTATAAATGGTGGTTAGAATAAAAGAGGTTTCCAATGGGAATGGTCCCATTCCGAGTCCACTGGTGGTGGTGGACTATATCAGCAGGTGATGTAGCACTACAAGCAGACTCTAAATAGGAACTTCAGTAAATGACAGTGAGTTCTATAATGCAAAACTGAAGGCACATGGGATGAAACTGATTACAGATAAGAGAGTGGTCATGGCAGTAAATGAGGAAATCAGAAGAAGTTGAAAACTGAGAAAGAAGGGAACATAGTGAAACTGGTTACCAATTTCAAGTATCTGGGAACGGTTGTGGAAAAGGGCAGTATGAATCATAAGGTCAGAGCTTAAATCACAGGGGCTAAAAAGAACTGCCACAGTTTTGGGATAGTGTTTGACAGAAGAATGCCAAACAAGCTAAAAAGTCAGGTGTACGAAACAGTGGTGCCACCCATGCTACTCTAAGATACGCAAACCTGAGCAGTGAAGGCAGAGCTCTTGAGGAAGTTAGAGGTGATGGACATGAAGAGCCAGGGCAAGTGGTAGAATGAACACTGTGGGACAGACAAAAGTATAGGGATAGAAGAGCAGGAGCCAGAGTAGCTCCATTTGCAAAGAAGGTCAAAGAGAACAGGTCATGGTAGTTTGGGCACATGACAGAAAAGCAGAAGACCATCTGGTGAAGAAGATTTGGGATGGATGGGAAGATGGCAAGAGGAAATGTGTGTACTTGGCCACGAGATAGACGAATTGTGTCAGGTCAGGCATGAATGTCGAAGAAGGTAGGAGAGTGACAATAAATTAACAGAGATGGCAGTAGTTGATGTGACACCCTGAACCCATGTGGAAAATAGGAAAAAGAGAGTCAGTGATGATGCTGTCATCAGGATTACTACATATCTGAAGAGTACAACTTTACATGCCTGCCTTAATTGTGACAATGCCAATATGCTAGTCTGTCATACCATGGTTATGGTATCATAAATTTTAAGGTTGTTGAAATAATGTGGATACATTTAGCCATAATTTGTTTTAAATAAATACAGATTTACTATTTCTGCTACCTTGTGATATACCTACTATACCCACCTCCTTTTAAATCTGCAGCTAGTAGCAATATGTCAGTGACAAACATTTGAAATTGTTCTCCTTCATATCGACATCTATATCAGTACAGTAGTACATTCGGGTTGTTGGTATAATATGTTTTTGGCAATGGTATAATTCAAACCGTACTGCTGGCTAGTACCCTTGTATAGTGCCAAAGTGAGCAGGGTTCTTTAAAAAAAAAATGTTTACACTTTGAAATGTGAGCCTCTGAGATCCCAAAGGAAGGTTGCCAGAATTCTGACATATTTCTAGACACTTTTGCACCTGTTTAATGGACAGCTGTCTTCATACAGACTGCTGATTAACTTGCATGAAGTATTTTAGTACAGCTGTTAGCTCTGCTTACGTATACTGACAAGAATTTTAGTAGGATGAGTATGCTGACATTTGTCACATGAGGCAAACCAAGGCTTGCATCAAAACTCACGTGTTGTAAATACTGCATCTTTTCAATTCGTCATCAGTTCACTATTCTTTCAGACAACAGGCTGGAGTCAGCATTATAACACCACTGAACAGCTAGCCCCATCTAATTTATCCTTGTAATTTTATAAACACTGACATCTAACTGAGCGATCCTCCATGTATGTTTATAAAATTTCATCATCTACTTGACCATTTGTGGTGTCTCAGATGCAACTGTTAAAATATGCACAGATTTCAAGCTGAAAGATAAAATACGTTACTTGGACTATATTCAAGGGAAGTTAAAAAAAAACATTTATCAAGAGTGTATTAGCTATGATTTCACACCAGTGACCATCTCCTACTGTTTATTTCATTCTAACATAATAGCCATATACCTGTTAAGTGACAAGGAAACAATGCCAGGTAACTCTTCCTGTTTTTCTTGTTGTACAGAAGTCTCCCAGCACCCTGTAATGAACATAAATATGCAAACAGGACCAGTTCTGGAGGAGAAATTAAGGGAGAGTCAAATTACAAATTTATGTGCAGAAATTAAATTACTGCAGGGGTATCATTTTGCTCTCTTTGTTTGTCCTGTAACATTACTTTTATAAAGTGAGAGTAATAACCTGTAGGAGGTGAATGATTTAACTCAGTATTTTAGAAAGCATAGCTGAAGACAATCTTTATAAGAAGCATAAATGTGACTAATGTCTCATACCCTCCATTTCTGATGAGTTCTGATTATGTTGTTAAGTCTAGTAATTATAATCAGAAAATTACTAATTTGTAACTTCAGATGATGTCTTTGTAGTGTTTTAGCAGTGCATCTGCATTTTGTCTACAGTGTGAACAGTAGTGCTGCGATGAGACGACCCCAGTCTCATGAGATGCAAAAAAAAAAGCATATAAAAGATGCAAAATACTGATGAGAAACCTCTTCCCCATTTTTGAATACTTTATTCAGGACTGTAGTTTTCAAAGGCATTTTCATAATCTTGGGTAAAGCAACCTAATAAGCGAGGTCCTACTTATCAAACACAATACTTGGGAGTAAAGATTCATGTCATTAATTAAGCATCACATTTTCATATTATAGCCATACCCAGAGTGTTAGTATACAGCTACACCATGAGCCTTGAATATAAGTGAATCCCCTTGCACCGTCAACCACTCACACTGTCAATCTCAAGAGTTCAAAACAGCAGCATTCACAGCATGAGATCATGAGATGAATCAAACTTTGCTAAGCAGAAAGAATACATATTTGAAAATATGCGTTGAAAGAAGACGTGGAGGGAAATGCACCAAGCATGGTACTCAATGAGTAAAATAAATGCAATCAAAACATGTGTAGATTATGGAAATGCATAATAAAGAGAAGGAGGAAAGACATACCTACAAGACAGGGATATAATGCATTTTCATTTCCAACCTGGAAGATACCCACAGGGGAAATATAAAATATATTTTAAGCTACTTCTCAGGAAAGTATAGGGGGGGATCTGCAAAGGTCTAATTCTAACAACAAACTTAAAACTTTCTCCCCACAAGAGGAGAAAACATACTTGATCTCATCATCACGAACATGGGATCAAAATGTTCAACACCGGAAGTATACCCCTCACTGGTGAGATCAGATCATAAACTAATCTCGCTGGAGGTCCTCATCCCGCCCCCACCTGAAATAAAAAAGACCACAGTGAAAAACTTCTCAAAAGCCGACTTCACACTTCTAAAAACTAATGTGGTCTCCTTTAAGGCCCCTGAGCCAGTGGTAAACATTACTCAAACCGCTGAATCACTTACAAATGCCTTCTACCAGCACCTACAGGACTGCATGGATCAGGCAATCCCAAACAAAACTAAGACTCTTTGTACCAAAGCCAAGCGTCCAGTCTGGTGGACCCCAGCCATAAACAAGCTCTACAACAAAAGGAGGAAGCTACTACAAGATAGAGCAAAATCCTTGAAAGGTAAGACACCTTTGATCATTATAAGTAAAAAACTAAGAGCTCTCATAAAATCATCCAAGGCAAATTTTGAGAGAAAAATCGCCAAGGACTCAAAAGACAATCATAAGGCCTTCTTTAGCTATGTTAGAAACCTAGGAGGAAACTCCCAGATATGCTCAGAATTAGTTCAAAATGATGTGAAGATTACTGAACCTACACACATTGCCAACATACTGGCTGACAGGTTCAGTGCAAACTTCTCCCCTCCCCCAAAAGGAGAGATATCTATACCAGAGGATTGTAGCCCCCAAACATCTCCAACACCCAGGTGAGAACTGCTCTCTCCAAAGCAAAACACAGCATCCATGGGACCGGATGGTGTCCCCGGCTGTGTGCTCCACAAACTCAATGAGGAATTAAACCCGCAGTTAGGACAGCTGTTTAATCTTAGCCTCACCTCAGGATACGTACCCAAGGAGTGGCGCACGGCGACTGTGGTCCCACTTCACAAGGGCGGTGCCTCCACCGACCCTGGAAATTACCGTCCCATTAGCTTGACAAGCCTTATCTGCAAAGCCATGGAGAGGATCATAATGGAACTCATAAATAAAGACATAGGGAACTTGCAGACTTTGGATCCGACCCAGTTTGGCTTTGTCAAAGGCAGATCATGCCTTTTAAACTTGGTTGACTTTCTCGAGACAGTCACCAAGGCCATTGATAAGGGAAAGGCAGTCCATACAGCCTACCTTGACCTGGCAAAGGCCTTTGACACAATACCCCACTCAGGTATCATCGAAAAACTCATCAGCTTGAATGTAAACCCATACATCACAAGATGGGTTGCAAACTGGCTAAGTGACAGAACCCACAGGGTCAGAGTTGCTGGAGCCATGTCAGACTCAAAGCCTGTCACAAGTGGTGTCCCACAGGGATCAGTCCTGGGTCCACTCTTGTTCGGCATCTACTTTTCTGAAGTACAAGCAAACACAGGAGGGTTATGGCTGACAAAGTTTGCAGATGACTGCAAACTGGGCGCCATAGTCGAAAACACATCTGACACAGATATCCTTCAGAAGGGCCTCACAGAAACGGATAACTGGTGCCAGAGCCATGGCCTAAAGTTAAATGCCAAGAAATGCATAGTCATACCCTTCGGGAAAAACAAGGTTACCCCTAGCTACCATATAGGTGGCAATCCACTGAGCACAGAAGAAGTCATCAGGGATCTGGGGACCCAGGTTGACAGTAGCCTTTTGTTTGACACTCATGTTGCTAAAGTAGTTAGGAAAACCTTCTACATTGCCCACCTGATCATGAAGGGATTCACATCTAGATCAAGGGAGGTCATCGTCCCCCTGTACTCATCACTCATTAGACCTATGATTGAGTACAATGCCCCATTCGAAATGTATCTGACCCGACACCTGCAGCAGCTGGAAAGGCCCCAAAAGTTCCTCACCAAAAGGATAAAGGGTCTCAAAAATATGTCTTATGCTGACCGACTGAAAGAACTCCAGCTCTATTCAGTCTCATACCGCTTGCTCAGAGGAGACCTGTGCCTGACATATAAGGCCATGTCAAACCCTGATTTGATGAATATGCTTCACCTCAAAAAATCTAGATCCCTCAGAACCACAAGGGCGGGAGACTTAAACCTTGACACGGTTATTAATAAAATGTGCTGGAGGGACAGATTCATCACCCAGAGACTCCCTATGCTGTGGAACAAAATCCCGGTACATGTGAGGCAGAGCACCTCGCTGGCCTTGTTCAAGAGGAATCTTGACCAATGGATGGGGGATCGCAGATATACCCCAGGGATTACTTCAGTGTCACTGCTTGACAGAGGCACAGCAAAATAATAGGCATAGTTTTATTCAAACTAAAGGGGTGGCGGAAGCCAAATAACTATGGGCTAGGCTTATAAATGCCCTTGGGCAGATAGCCTAGTACGAACCTATGAACCTATGAACCTATGAACATTCAAAGACAAATGTTTTAAGTAAATTAGTCAGTTCCGTCTGGATGGCAAATAAATAAATGATCCATTCTGATAAAATCTAACAAGGATGAAAATAATAAACCATTTCCCTTTGCAGCCACAACCCTGTGGTATAGGATTAATAAAACCCTGATTTCAACCCATTCAAACCAGATTCAGTTTGTGGCATGGGTTTTTGAAGGATGATGGTAGTAGAAAGAATGAGCTGCTGATGCCAGCTCACTCATTCTCAGGAAGAGCGGTGATGTGACTCAGTGCACCAATTAAGCCAACAGGGATGTAGTCTTATGTTTTAGTCACTACAAAGAAAGATATAGGCAGCCCTATGAATGCTGATTTCCTTAAACCTTCAGTGCTATGCAGGAGGCTAACTGAGAAACTAAAAGGAATAGATGAGGGACAATGAATAAAGAATCTGTTAGGTGGGACAGGAGCCCGGACGTTGTAGTAATGTATCTATGCCAAAATGTATCATAGTGACAAATGGTATCCCAGACAGATTAAAACTACTGACAATACTGATTGGTGTGTTTGTAGTAAGTATTGCAGAGAGAAGGAAACCAAATGAACCTATTTGTGGATGACACCAAAATAAGGGCAACAGTGGCTGAAGGAAGAAAAAGTCTAGAGATGGACATTAAGAAACTGATGGGTTAAGTGTAGAAATGGCATTTAGGGTACAGTTCAAGCCAATAACAGGAGTATAATAACACAAATGAGAAGTGCTGTTAAACTGGATGATATTTCAAAATGTTGATGTGAAAAAGTATTTAAGAGTATTGATACCAACCTTGACTCAACAAGAACAATACAAAAGAACTATTAACAAGAGCCAAGTGCCTATGAGCCAGGTGACGTGAGATCCTCTACCAGCTCTACCACCTTTTGGTGTGGATAAAGGGAGTAATGATGAAACTTACCCCACTTCTAGGGGAGGCTGGGAAATGCATGTCCAGATATATGGTTCATCATACAATTTACCAACAGAAACCAGGGAGCACACAGAGCTGCTTATACAAAGGGACAGGGCCAAGATTATGTTGCACACAAAAGTCTGAATGTCAGTAACAAGGTCCATTGTACCTCACTACTTAGATGATAGCACAGCCATGTGCAGGTGACTGACAGGGCTAAAACAAAGGGCACTCCTAGTTACCACCAGAATGATGGTTCCTCCAGTTAGCTGCCTTCAGCTGGATAGCCATCTTCCCCCCCTAGATACATTCCTTCAACTCTTTGTTAACTATTGTTCACAACTTCCCCTCTGGTTCATTAAAAGTATGCCTGAGCTGTATATAAAACTAAAGGGACTAAAAACATTCTCACTGATTGTATCTTACTATCTATATCCATAAACTAGAGCTTCCAGTTTCTCAGTTTTTGTATTATCTTTTGTTTAGTCTCTTCCCACATATCCTTAGCTGCCAAAACAGAAGCCTTTTTTAATACTTACTCCTAAATACTTCATCTTATCTTGTTTCCACAAGTATGGGTATTGTTGAACCAATTTTTGTGTGGGTATATAATTTATGGCTATAGCCTTTGTTTTATCTTCATTAGTTTTTATATCCTGAAGAGACTAGAAACTGCCTCAAAATGTTCTTTTCTAGATTTATCAAATACAAAATAATATGATTTGAAAATAAAGCCAACTTTTCTCAGTTACCATATCAATTATATCCTTGAATTTCTGAGTCTCTTATTTACTTTGCCAATGACTCTAAATATAACACAAATACCAAGGGGAAAATGGGCACCTCTGCCTCGTTTATCTGTTCAAACAAGCTTATCACATAAGAACTCTCCCATTTTAATTCTTGCCTTCAGTCCTTTATATATCCCCCTAATTAACCTCATTATATCAGGGAATGCAAATTTTTCCATTGCCCTACAATTAAAATCCCAGCTTGCTCTCTCGAATGCTTTTTTTACATAAAGATCCACCAACAGCTGTATTTTCTTAAATTCTGCTTCTCTCTGGATCATCATTATTTTATTAATGTTGTCAGATTTTTGTCTCCCATACCATGAAACCACACTGATCCATACCTATCAACTATGGCAACACCTTTGCCATTCTTTCAGCTGGCATAGACATAAACCTTTTATAATCATGGCTGAAAAATGAAATGGGTCTATAAAGTTTGGTCTTGGAGGTCTTTACCCTCTTTGGGTAATTCGGCCACCACAGCTTTTTTCCAAGATGTTTGTGCTTCCTCTCCTTTCAAAATGCTATTAAATAAAATCTTCCAGGTTTTTATCACTTTCTTCTCTCTTAAGATCCAAAATGGCACAAAAAGACTGTCTGTTCCTGGAGATTTCTCTGCAAATTAATTAGACATCATTGTTTTTATTTCATCCTCTTCTATCTTAACTATTAGTTGTTGAGCTTCAGCTACCTCTAACCTTTGCATAACTAAGTCTTCCATAAATATCTCCATGTGTGCTCTTTTCTGCTTTCCATATTACTCGTCTTTATACAAATGTTCATAAATTTTCTGAACTATACCTAATACATCTATAGGATCTGTAGTTATTTTTCTTGTTATAGGCTTCCTACGTCTAACCACAACTCTTTCTTCTTTCTGTTTCCTAATTTGTTGTGCTTAAATGTTTGTTCTCTGGAGTTGTTATAAAAATAGTTGCTTAACAACAATACTTAAAAAAATGTAGCGAACTGGTGAAAATAAGAAACTAAAAACCAACAAATTCACCAGCAGGACTAGTAGACACAAAAATTATTTCCAGGTTAAGTGCTTTCATCAAAGTAAAATTGACTTCATCAGAACAATATACACAAAGTCATGTGGATTTAAATATGTTACAGTAACACAGGATAGGTTAAAATCCTACCAATCAAACAAAAATCCCTTGAATAAATTAATACCCTAAAAGGCATACGCTATAAAAACTAAACAATCCAATAAAAACATTTCTATGAGAAAGTCACATTTTAAAAATCAAACCCTTTCTGCTCTTTCTTTTAAAGCAGGCAAGGTGGATATAAAATCATTTAATCCTGGACACAGATTAGCTGCCAAATGAAGCTGCCACATCAATTCCATTTTGTTTAAAGTGTTTTTCCAATTACCATCCCTGGGGTTTATTTCTATTATATCCAATATCCCAAACTTGAATCCAGAAAAATTGGCACATATTTTACTATGTCTGAATAAGGCATTAGTGTCATTTGAATTCTTAATATCATATAAATGTTCATATATCCTGGACCTGAGAGCTCGCTCAGTTTTCCCAACATAAAACCCCGGGCAGGAATTATACTTAGCCAAATATACTATTTTACTAGTGTGACAATTACCCTTTTTAAAAAACACTGTGTCCTGGTTTGTATTGTCAAGTTTTAAACTAACAACTGACAATATAAATCTACACTGTGTACAGCAACCACAGGCTTTAGAAAATTAATTTGATTTTGCACTGCTGTTGTTCATGTTACACTCCAAGGTAAGTTTCAAGTTGCAACCCACTTTAGTACAAAAAATAGTTTTTTCACCCACTGCTTGTAAAATATTGAGGTCACCCCCTAAAATATTCCAATTCTTGCGAAGGATGTTCCTTATGTCATTATAATGTGAACTGTATTGCACCACACATGCCTGGGAGAAATTAGGAAGAACTCTCTGTTTTTTCATTATTTTTTGTTTTAGAAAGACCTCTACCCAACAAAGGTTGATATTTCGAACCCCACTCTCTCAAAATCTCTTGTAAAATACACTCCACAAATTCCAGAGGATAATCTCTCTCCAAAAACATATTCTTAAGGCCGCTGAATTCTTTAATGACGTCCTCAAAATGAGAAGTCATTCTAGAAATTCTAATTGCCTGTCCCTTAACAATACTTTTTTTCTGGTATAGTGGGAGGTGACTTTGAAAATGGAGATAAGAATTACAAAAAGTTTTCTTTCTATACACTTTAGATCTGAAACAACATACATTCTTAATGATAGTGGTATCCAAATAATGGATTTCTTTCTCATTACATTCATAAGTAAATTTCAAATAATGAGTGGTGCTGTTTAAGTATTCAATAAAACCAGCAATACTTTCTTTGGTACCCTTCCATAAAATAAAAATATCATCCAGGTACCTACTGTAAAACAAAATATCCAAGTAAAACCGGCTTTCGAAAATAAATTCCTTCTCCCACCCTAATAAAACAATATTTGCATATACGGGGGCACAGGCTGCCCCCATAGCAACTCCCTTTATTTGTTGGAAGTATTGCCCTTCAAAAAAATTTAATTATTATCTAAAATCAAGGCCATAATTTCACAAACAAGCTGCACATGCTCTGAAGATAATCTAGAATGATCAAACAAGATTTTTTCAAAATAATCTAAACCTTCCTCCCTAGGAATACAGGAGAATAAATCTTGCACATCTATTGTCAAAAAAAATCAGATCAGGATTCCATAAATCCTGCTTAAAGGGTTGAAAAAAAGTCTCATATACAATTTCAGAAAAAGAAAAGGAAGCTCAACAGGGATGTTCAACAGTAGGAAACCTCCACAATTAACAAAATACAATTATAAAAGTTTAAACAATTTTTAAGAGGAGACATTGACAAGATATTAAATTACTAACATATATAGTGTAGGCATAGATTAATAGTACAAACTTACATATAATCAATGAAGGTTTACGTGGTTTGCATATAAGAGATAGTTAACATTTGTGATAATTTGTAAATATCAACATCAAAGCTTATGAATCAGCATATACCACTGGGTTAATTTATCTATAAAACTCCTTTCTCTTTATTTACATACAAAACTCCTCTTTTAACTGGGTTTAATCTTGGGCCCCATATAAATGAAAAACAAATATTTTTAATAATTCCTTTTCAGCTACTATTGGGAATTTAAATACCCTTGCTAAGTATGGTATTTTTTCCCATCAGTACTGAATTTATCAAATAAGACTTTTTTCTGAATGATAATTTATATGTTCTCCAGAAAATGCAGGTTTGTTTTATTCTTTCTATTGTTTTCCCCAATGAATTCTGCTTACATTTTTAATCCCAAATGTCATACCTAATACAAAATTCATTAATTGTAAAATATATACCTCCATCTTTACTACAGCACATAAACCTTTACTTTTTTCTTTTTTAAAGCCATTCATATCACCTCTAGACACTCATTTGTACAAATTATGACTTCTTTTATCCAAATTTTTTTTTTGAATGGTACCTGCATATGTTAATGGAAATTAAATGTTTAACCCTTCAGGTATTATGTACCCTGGTCCTTCATTTTTTTAATTTTATTTATTTATTTTACATTTGTTAACTGGGTTAGTCCAGGTTAGTCCAGCTAAACGCTTAGCCCATTTTCAGTGCAGACCCGAGGAGAAAAGCTCCACAGTCAGTATTTATTTTATTTTATTTTTTATTTTATTTACATTTGTTGACTGGGCTAGTCTAGCTGGATACATATCCATTTTCAATAGAGGCCCAGGGAGAAAAGCTCCAAGCATAAGTAAATTACAAAATACAATAATTGAAAAATGACTAGATTCAAATACATTAGAGAGCAAAAATGTTTGGAAGAAAAAAATAAAAATTGTTTCTATGAACAATAGTACAGAGTATTTGCAAAGGTTTAAGATACAATCAAGTTAAACTATTACAGTAATTCATCACAGTTAAACAATTTAGCACAGTGTCTGACACTGTACAGAAAAAAACTTTTCTAATCAATCATCCAATTGAACAATTGTACAGTAAAAGACATAAGTCATACAGAAAACAGTTTTGTATAATGACAGTTATACTGCAAAAAAAACTGTGGTTTAGAGTTATGAAAGGAAGTATCATCATCTTCTTTCGACTGTTCCCATTAGGGGTCACCACAGCGGATCATCTATTTCCATTTCTTCCTGTCCTCTGCATCTTGCTCTGGCACACCAATCACCTGCATGTCCTCTCTCACCACATCTATAAACATTTTCTTAGGCCTTCCTCTTTTCATGTTACCTGGTAGCTTCATCCTTAGCATCTTTTTCCCAATATACTAAGCATCCCTCCTTAGCACATGTCCAAACCAATGTAATCTTGCCTTTCTGGCTTTGTCTCCAAACTTTCCAACCTGGGCTGACCCTCTAATATACTTATTCCTAATCCTGTCCATCCTTGTCACACCCAGTGCAAATCTTAACATCTTTAACTCTGCCACATCCAGCTCTAACTCCTACCTTTTTGTCAATGCCATTGTCTCCAACCCATATAACATAGCTGGTCTCACTACCCTCTTGTAGACCTTCCCTTTCACTCTTACTGGTACTTGTCTGTCACAAATCACTCCTGACACTCTTCTCCACCCAATCCATCCTGCCTGTACTCTCTTCTTCACCTCTCTTCCACACTCACCATTACTCTGAACTATTGATCCCAAAGGAAGTATAGTATTCATAATTCCTAAACTGGTTATATACAGTGTAGTTACAGAAGTGGTAGATGAGGGATGAAGTGGATTAAATATAGAGATGGAGGGGTAGATGATTATTTAGCTAGGCAGTAGAGGGAGGAAGGAAACAGAGGCTATGGTAGGGTAGTTACACAGAGGATGACTACAGTGGAAGGACCATTTGTTTTTTAGGTATCCCCGAGTGGCTAGTTTAAAATGCTTGGTTTGTTCAAGTGACCTAATTTCTAGGGGTAGTTGGTTCCACATTGTAGCAGGGTTATAGTTATAGAGTAGACATCCTACTTTGGTTTTGGGTTTATAGATCTGTAAGAAGTCCTGGTCTGAGCTACGTAGTGTCCTAGTTGGGGAATATTTAGATATAATGGATAGAAGACTAGGGCAGAAAAATGGTAGATAGTGGATGGAGTGTATAATTTGCAGTTGATGTAGTAGCAGCATATGAGGGAATTCAAGCCATTCCAGTTGTTTAAGAGACAGGCAATGGTGTGATTTGTAGGTTTTGTTGCAAATCTAGTGACCTTGTTATATGTAGTTTCAAGTTTAGTTGAGAGTGTGGTGTTAAGATTTGTGAATAATTTGCAGCTATAAAGAAGTGTGGGAAGAAGAAATGCATGGGAGAGAGTTATTCTGGCTGTATTGGTTAGATGTTTTTTGTTAGGATATAGGAGACCAAGTTTCTGGTGAGCCTTTTTGATAGAGGAAGTGACTTAGAGATCAAATTTTAGCTGATCGTCAATTATGACTCCTAGCAATTTAGTGCTGGGTTCAGCAGTAATGATAGTGATATTGCTTGATAGGATGGAAAATTTAGTTTTTGTAATTGGTGAGGTTTTTGGGAGGAAGAGTAGAAGCTTAGTTTTCTTGGGGTTGAGAATTAATTTATTATCACTAAGCCGTGTCTCTACAGAGTTGAATGTTGCTTGGGTAGTAGAGTGGAGGTCAGATGGATTGTCAGAAATGGTGATGACTGTAGAATCATCTGCATATTGTACAAGTGTAGAATTTGGACAGGAAGTGTAAAGTAGGTTGGTGAAAATGTTGAATAGGAGTGGCCCAAGTATGGATCTTTGGGGGACACCCATTGGGACGACTGGGGGGGGGATAGGGCATAGTGCCATTTGCCAGCTTGCTGGTGGTCAGAGAGATAGCTAGAAAACCAGGATATGGTAGGAGGAGAGAAAGTTAAATGAGAGAGTTTTTCTAGAAGTAGTGGATGGGAGACAGTGTCAAAGGCTTTGGAGAGGTCTAGGAACAGACAAGAAACTAGTTTGTTGTTGTCACGGGCCATATTGGTAAAGGATATTAGTGCAGTTGTAGTACTGTGTTTAGGACGAAATCCATGTTGTGTGTGTGTTAGAAGGTTCTGCTGGAGAAGATACTGCATTATCTGTTTGTGGATACATTTCTCAAGTATCTCGGAGAGGGGTGACAGAATGGCAATTGGCCTGAAGTTAGATATATCTGAAGAATTACCTCCCTTATGTATAGGTAAGGTGTAGAATGTTTTTTAAATTACTGGAATATAAGACTCAGAGATAGATCGGTTGATCAGGATGGATACAGGATAGGCTAGGGGTTCAGCTGCAATCTGTAGGAAGTAAGAAGGTAGATTATCAGCTGAGGGGGAGCAGGGTTTGAGTTTATAGAGTAGGGATTTAATATAGTTAGTTGAGACTGGTGTGAGGGAGAAAGAGTTAAAAGGATGAGGTGGAGAGGTTGAGAAAGAGTTTGAAGGATGAGATGGAGAGGCTGAGAAAGGGGAGTTATTAGTATTTTTTTGAGTGGAAAGATCATTAATAATGAAAGTTATAGAGTTGATGAAATGATTGTTAAATGCAGTAGCAGTTACTTCAGGGGTTTTATTTGGACAAGGGTTGGAAGGGGAAGGGTTTCCTGGATGCATTAAGTGATTAATTGTGCTCCAGAATTTTTTGGGGTCAGATTTTTGGGTGGTGGGAGGGTTGGCATAGAGGTTGATCTTGTCTTTGTTAATAATTTTCTTTATTTGATTTCTAAGTTCTTTGTAGGTCTGTAGAAGAGAAGTGGTCTTGGTTTTAGTCTATAGTTTCCATATGCTGTCACTTTTTTCACCAGGGCTCTAGCTGATTTGGTTAGCTAAGGAGTGGTGTTAGCTTTGATTCTGATGGTTCAGAGGGGAGCAAGGGAGTTGAGGATGTTGAGAAAGGTGGAATTGAAAGAGTGGACAATTTCATCTAGGGGAAGTGCTGTGAAATGAGACCAGTCTATTCTGGAGAGTTGGTCAGAGAAAGAGTCTGGACTAAAGGAAGAGACTTTGTGAGAAGTGATAGACTTGACAGGTCTGGTAAAATGGGGAGTGTGTCTAGTTACTGTGATAGGGCAGTGGTCACTAAGGGAGTTTGGTAGAGTGTGAGGTTTATGGTAATTTTGGGGGCGAGACACCAAAATCCAGTAGAGTAGACTGTGGTAGGTGTGATTTACTAATATAGGTAGGGGATGTGATTAGCTGTTCAAATCCATGTAAATTGATACATGAGGTAGTATTGGGAGTCTGAATAGTAAGCCAATCTATGTTTACATCTCCTAGGATGATGGTTTCATTGTGGATGGTCTGCAAGAGGTAGGATAGGATGTTCTCGAGTATGCCTATATGGTTTCCTGGTGGGATATAAATAGCTACCACAGTTATGGTGGTAAAGTTGTTGAATTTAACATTGGCAAGTAGGAGTTCATCTGTAGAGAAAGTGGGCAGAGGGAGGTTTGGACTAGTCATTGTGAGGCAATCAGGGTAGAGTATTGCTACCCCTCCATGTCTTTTCCTTTGCCAGTCAAGTCTGAGGATGTTATAGCCAGGTGGGGTAATTTAACTCTCTTGATTATATGGTTTTTAGCCAGGTTTCAGTTAGGGTAACTATGACAGGAGTATAGTTAGCTAACCAGGCACGGAAATCCTGAACTTTATTTACTACACTCCTGAGGTTGATAGAGTAGAAAGATACCAGCTTTTTTAAGGGGGGGTATGGTTTGTAGATGTTTGTACAGGCTGATGATTGTGGAAGGTATGTTGGGAGGGGCCAGGGTTAGGATGGATGTCACTTGATAGAAGTAGTGGTTTAAAGTAGAGAAAATGTTTAAATAGGGAGACATTTCTTTTATGTTTAGAGGTGGTTGGGAGAGGAAGAGATAACTATTTTAGGAAGGAGAGTATTATGGTTTGGAATAGAAGGGCTGGTTTGTAGGGGGTTTGGGGTTTTGTATTTGGGTGTAGAATACACATGTTTGATTGGATGTAGGGTGAGGTTAGATGTGTGTGATAAGAGATGAAGAAGAGGAGGGAGAGTATAGGTATCAGGAGTATTGCTTGTGGTTTGAAAGGCATGATATAAGTGTAGAGTATAGTGTAGAGAGTGGGAAAATGAGGTGAGTAATAAGTAGTAGTGTGTGGGTAGGAACTATAGGAGGGGGTGTCTGTTAGGAAGCTGTTGGGAGGGGTAGGAAGAAGTGTGGCTAAGGTGGATAAGTATAAAGGAAATGACAAGGGGTGAGTGGGAATGGGGGTGGGAGAGGAGCGAAGTGAGCCCGAGCATAGCAAGGGCGAACGGAGCAGGGCCCTACCGAGTAAGTGCTGGGCTTCTTAAAAAAATATCTGTTCACCCTAAGCCAGGATAGTAGGATATCTGCATCTATAATGGAAAATCTCCAATTAACTTGCAGGTAGTCAGTTAACTAGTATTTAATGGGGGAAGGGATAGATAAGGTGTAAGGTATGATAAAGGGTCTGTAAAAGGCCTCGGGTTCCCATGGTACTGTCCCAACACTGGATTACAGATACCTAAATTCCAGGGAGGAATAAGGTAAATGTGTACAGAAAGAAGGTCAGTTCAAAATATTTGCACATTAAAGAGGGGATGATAACATACTTTCTTTCCAGTCTCTCGGATAATTCTTATCAGGTTCAGGTATGGCAGATTCCCTGTTTTATTTTGGATGTGATTGAGCCTTGGACAGGGATTCTATGTTAGGGTGAAGAAACAGGGGAGCAAGCTAGGGGAAACAAAAAAAAAAAGTAGAGTGTTTGGTGGGGTGGATTGGGTGGAATAAAACAGAGTTTCAGTACAAGCATTTAAAATGACATCACATTAAAATTCAGGCACAGTATTAATTACACTTCTAACCACTGTAACAGATACTTTTCTAAGCTGGACTAACTTTTATGATTTACTCTGCGGGTAGAGGTAGACAAAGGCCAGGGGTGCAAGGCAGAATACAGCTCCCAAGACAGCGAGCTCCAGACAGAGCACTACAACAGCATTTCAATGGCCTAGCTCAGTAGTTGCATTTAGAAGGCCCAGGAAGACCATTTGAGTGGTTTCCGAGCAGCGCTATCAAATTATGTGCACATGTAGATCAACTTATTAAATCTCAGGAGGCTTAGCACATCCAGGCAGCCTTTCTGCCCAACACTTTCTACAAAAGTGGTAACAGGGACCGAGCCATTATGGCAATAGTTCGACCCTTTAGCTCCAGTTTTCCCAGACAAGGAGGCAGTTTACAACATATGCTGCATTTTCACCAAGGTAATGCAATAAGAAGCTGCCATATAGACAGCACTAATAGGAATCAGTTATAAGGAACAGAGCTGGTTATTTACAGTGCAGTCTTGTAGCTCTGAATTAACAGGCACAGAAGCAATTTACCTATATGTTGCCTTGGGAACAGAGCCCTGAATACAACAGTGCTATTTATCTCTTTCTACGGCATGTCTCAGGAAGCTGTGATAAGGACAGATTAGAGAATCCTAACCTAAAACCACTTATTAATGCAACTCTACTGAGTCCATTTAAGGACAGAGCGTATACTTATTACACAACCCTGTATTTCTGCATATTCAAGCTCAGACTGGATCTACTCTTATGCTGCTACTTAATAGGGCACTATATACTAGATTTTCTAACAGTATGCACATCTCTGTAATACTGTATTGTAGGAGTGACACAGCAGTTAAACAATTAATGGCTGTGAACCAATAAGGATCTATGCATATGCTGTTTCTTAACAGGGCACCATAAACTAGCTATACAAGCAAATATGCACTTCTCGTAAGTACAGTCATGAAGAAGCATTGCAACAGTTAAACAAACATTAGCTACAAGGGTTAGCTATGTGATAGAGCCAAAATATGCAGCTAGTTCTGTGTTGTTCCTCAGAAACAAGCAGGCAGTCACAGAATCAACCAGTCATTATACTTTATCAGACCACAAGGCTCAGGGTGACACACCGAGCAGATGTAAGCAATAAGATCAGAATAGTTAGATATTCTATCTAGTCACAGTAAGTAATCATAGAGTACATCACAATTAGCTGTAGATAGTTTATAATTTACAGAGTCTTATTACATCTATTACTATTATTCAACAAAACATATTAAGAAATATCTTGCGGGGACAGTCGCCAAGAGGACGCTGACGGCGTTTACTGTATAGGGGGATAGTGAGGTACCATTCAAAAATGGCACCAATAGTAGTTGGAAACCAGTAATACCTGGGGCCAAAAGTGACTGGTGGAGAGGAGGGGGGAGGGTCTACACTGACCGAGTAGGTGCTGGGCTTCTTAAAAAAACTGTCTATTCGCCCTAAGCCAGGACAGTAGGATATCTGCAACTATAATGGAAAATCTTCTATTAACTTGCAGGTAGTCAGCTAGCTAGTATTTGATGGTGGAAGGGATAGATAATGTGTAAGGTATTTGAAGGGGTCTGTAAAAGGCCTCGGGTTCTTGTGGTACTGTGCTCACACTGGGTTGCAGATACCTGAATACCAGGAAGAAATAAAGTAAATGTGCACAGAAAGAAAGTAAGTTCAAAATATTTTGACATTAAAGAGGGGATGATAGCACACTTTCTTTCCAGTCTCCCGAGTAATTGTTATCAGGTTCAGTTATGGCAGATTCCCTGTTTTATTTTGGATGTGATTGAGCCTTGGTCAGGGATTCTATGTTAGGGTGCAGAAACAGGGGAGAGAGCTAGGGGAAACAAAAAACAAGTAGAGTGTTTAGTGGGGTGGACTGGGTGGAAAAAAACAAAGTTACAGTAGATGCGTTTAAAATGACATCACATTAAAAATCAGGCACAGTATTAATTACACTTCTAACCACTGTAACCGATACTTTTCTGAGCTGGAGTGACTTTTATGGTTTACTCTGCAGGTAGAGTTAGACAAAGGCCAGGGCTGCAAGGCAGAATACAGCGCCCAAGACATTGAGCTCCAGACAGAGCGCTACAACAGCATTTCAATGGCCTAGCTCAGTAGTTACATTTAGAAGGAACAGGAAGACCGTTTGAGCGGTTTCCACGCAGTATCCAATTATTTGCACATGTAGCTCAACTTATTAAATTTCAGGATGCTCAGCACACTCAGGCAGCCTTTCTACCCAGCACTTTCAACAAAAGTGGTAATAGGGACTGAGCCATTATGGCAATAGTCTGACCCTGTAGCTCTGGTATTCCCAGACATGGAGGCAGTTTACACACCAAGGTAATGCAATAGAAGTAAAGGCCTCTAGAAGGCAATAAAAGAAGTGGCTATAAAGACAGCACTTATAGGGAGCAGTTATAAGGAACAGACCTGTTTATTTACAGTGCAGTCTTGTAGCGCCAAATTAACAGGCAAAGAAGCAATTTACCTATACACTGCCTCATGAACAGAGCCCTGAATACAACAGTGCTATTTATCTCTTTGTACGGCACATCACAGGAAGCCATGATAGGGACAGATTAGAGAATCTTAACCTAAAACCACTTATTAATGCAGCTCTACTGAGATCGTTTAAGGACAGAGTATATACTTATTGCACAACCCTGTATTTCGGCATATTCAAGCTCAGACTGGATCTACTCTTATGCTGCTTCTTAATAGGGCACTATACACTAGATTTTCTAACAGTATGCACATCTCTGTAATACTGTATTGTAGGAGTGACACAGCAGTTAAACAATCAATAGCTGCGAACCAATAAGGATATATACATATGCTGTTTCATAACAGGGCACTATAAATTAGTTATACAAGTAAATATACATTTCTCTTTAGTACAGTCATGAAGGATCATCGCAACAGTTAAACAAGCATTAGCTACGAGGGTGAGCTATGTGATAGAGCCAAAATATGCAGCTAGTTCTTTGTTATTCCTCAGAAACAAGCAGGCAGACACAGAATCATCCAGTCATTCTACTTTATCAGACCACAAGGCTCAGGGTGACACACCGAGCAGATGTAAGCAATGAGATCAGAATATTTAGATATTCTGTCTAGTCACAGTAAGTAATCATAGAGTACATCGAAATTAGCTGTAGATAGTTTACAATTTACGGAGTCTTTTTACATCTATTATTATTATTTAACAAAACACATTAAGAAATACCTGATGAGCACAGTCACCACGAGGATGCTGACAGCGTTTACTGTATAGGGGATAGTGAGGTACTATTCAAAGATGGTGCCAATAGAAGATGGAAACCAATAATACCTGGGGCCAAAAGTGATTGGGTGAGAGGAGGGGGGAGGGTCTACACCAAACAAGTAGGTGCTGGACTTTTTAAAAAAACTGTCTCTTCGCCCTAAGCTAGGACAGTAAGACATCTGCAACTATAATGGAAAATATTCTATTAACTTACAGGTAGTCAGCTAGCTAGTATTTAATGGTGGAAGTGATAGATAAGGTGTAAGGTATGAGAAGGGGTCTGTAAAAAGCCTGAGGTTCCCATGGTACTGTGCTCACACTGGGTTACAGATACTTGAATTCCAGGGAGGAATAAGGTAAATGTGTACAGAAAGAAGGTCAGTTTAAAATATTTGCACTTTAAAGAAGGGACGATAGCAAACTTTCTTTTCAGTCTCCCGGGTAATTCTTATCAGGTTCAGGTATGACAGATTCCCTGTTTTATTTTGGATGTGATTGAGCCTTGGTCAGGGATTCTATGTTAGGGTGCAGAAACAGGGGAGAGAGCAAAGGCAAACAAAAAAAAAGTAGAGTGTTTAGTCGGGTGGACTGGGTGGAAAAAAACAAAGTTACAGTAGATGCATTTAAAATGACATCACATTAAAGATCAGGCACAGTATTAATTACACTTCTAACCACTGTAACAGATACTTTTCTGAGCTGGACTGACTTTTATGGTTTACTCTGCAGGTAGAGGTAGACAAAGGCCAGGGGTGCAAGGCAGAATACAGCAACCAAGACAGCGAGCTCCAGACAGAGTGCTACAACAGCATTTCAACGGCCTAGCTCAGTGGTTACATTTAGAAGGCCCAGGAAGACCGTTTGAGTGGTTTCTGAGCAGCGCTTTCCAATTATGTGCACATGTAGCTCAAGTTATTAAATCTCAGGAGGCTTAGCACATCCATGCAGCCTTTCTACCCGGCACTTTCTACAAAAGTGGTAACAGAGACCGAGCCGTTATGGCAATAGTTTGGCCCTGTAGCTCCGGTTTTCCCAGACAAGGAGGTGGTTTTCAACATATGCTGTCTTTTCAACAAGGTAATGCAATAGGAGTAAAGGCCTCTAGAAGGCACTACAAGTAGCTGCCATACGGACAGCACTAATAGGGAGCAGTTATAAGGAACAGAGCTGGTTATTTACAGTGCAGTCTTGTAGCTCTGAATTAACAGGCAAAGAAGCAATTTACCTACATGTTGCCTCGTGAACAGAGCCCTGAATACAACAGTGCTATTTATCTCTTTGTAAGGCAGATCTCAGGAAGCCATGATAGGGACAGATTAGACAATCCTAACCTAAAACCACTTATTAATGCAGCTCTACTGAGTCCATTTAAGGACAGAGTGTATACGTATTGCACAACCCTGTATTTCCGCGTATTCAAGCTCAGACTGGATCTACTCTTATGCTGCTACTTAATAGGGCACTATACACTGGATTTTCTAACAGTATGCACTTCTTTCTAATACTGTATTGTAGGAGTGACACAGCAGTTAAACAATTAATAGCTGTGAACCAATAAGGATCAATGCATATGCTGTTTCTTAACAGGGCACCATAAACTAGTTATACAAGCAAATATACACTTCTCGTTAGTACAGTCATGAAGAAGCATTGCAACAGTTAAACAAGCATTAGCTACAAGGGTTAGCTATGTGATAGAGCCAAAATATGCAGCTAGCTCTGTGTTATTCCTCAGAAACAAGCAGGCAGCCACAGAATCAACCAGTCATTCTAATTTATCAGTCCACAAGGCTCAGGGTGACACACCGAGCAGATATAAGTTAATTTATAAGGTAATTCTTATCAGGTTCAGGTATGGCAGATTCCCTGTTTTATTTTGGATGTGATTGAGCCTTGGTCAGAGATTCTATGTTAGGATGCAGAAACAGGGGAAAGAGCTAGAGGAAACAAAAAACAAGTAGACTGTTTAGTGGGGTGTACTGGGTTGAAAAAAAGAGTTACAGTAGATGCGTTTAAAATGACATCACATTAAAAATCAGGCACAGTATTTATTACACTTCGAACCACTATAACATATACACTTTTTTGAGCTGGACTGACTTTTATGGTTTACTCTGCAGGTAGAATTAGACAAAGGCGAGGGGTGCAAGGCAGAATACAGCACCCAAGACAGCAAGCTCCAGACAGAGCGCTACAACAGCATTTCAATGGCCTAGCTCAGTAGTTACATTTAGAAGGAACAGAAAGACCGTTTGAGTGGTTTCCACGCAGTGCTATCCAATTATGTGCACATGTAGCTCAACTTATTAAATTTCAGGAGGCTTAGCACACCCAGGCAGCCTTTCTACCCAGCACTTTCAACAAAAATGGTAACAGGGACCGAGCCGTTACGGCAATAGTTCGACCCTGTATTTCTGGTATTCCCAGACACGGAGGCAGTTTACAACACATGCTGCCTTTTCACCAAGGTAATGCAATAGGAGTAAAAGCCTCTAGAAGGCACTACAAGAAGTGGATGTAAGGACAGCACTAATAGGGAGGAGTTATAAGGTACATAACTGCTTATTTACAGTGCAGTCTTGTAGCTCTGAATTAACAGGCACAGAAGCAATTCATCTATATGCTGCCTTGTAAACAGAGCCCTGAATACAACAGTGCTATTTATCTCTTTGTAAGGCAGATCTCAGGAAGCCATGATAGGGACAGATTACAGAATACTAACCTAAAACCACTTATTAATGCAGCTCTACTGAGTCCATTTAAGGACAGAGTGTATACTTATTGCACAACCCTGTATTTTGGCGTATTCAAGCTCAGACTGGATCTACTCTTATGCTGCTACTTAATAGGGCACTATACACTAGATTTTCTAACAGTATGCACATCTCTGTAATACTGTATTGTAGGAGTGACACAACAGTTAAACAATTAATAGCTGTGAACCAATAAGGATCTATGGATATGCTGTTTCTTAACAGGGCACCATAAACTAGTTATACAAGCAAATATGCACTTCTCGTTAGCACAGTCATGAAGAAGCATTGCAACAGTTAAACAAGCATTAGCTACAAGGGTTAGCTATGTGATAGAGCCAAAATATGCAGCTAGTTTTATGTTATTCCTCAGAAACAAGCAGGCAGCCACAGAATTAACCAGTCATTCTACTTTATCAGTCCACAAGGCTCATGGTGACACACCAAGCAGATGTAAGCAATAAGATCAGAATAGTTAGATATTCTATCTAGTCACAGTAAGTAATCATAGAGTACATCACAATTAGCTGTAGATAACGGTTTATAATTTACAGAGTCTTATTACATCTATTACTATTATTTAACAAAACACATTAAGAAATACCTGGTGAGCACAGTCGCCACGAGGACGCTGACGGGGTTTACTGTATAGGGGGATAGTGAGGTACCATTCAAAGATGGCACCAATAGTAGTTGGAAACCAATAATATCTGGGGCCAAAAGTGACTGGTGGAGAGGAGGGGGGAGGGTCTACACCAACTGAGTAGGTGCTGGGCTTCTTAAAAAAACTATCTGTTCCCCCTAAGCCAGGACAGTAGGATATCTGCAACTCTAATGGAAAATCATCTATTTACTTTTAAGGTAGTCAGCTAGCTAGTATTTGATGGTGGAAGGGATAGATAAGGTGTAAGGTATGAGAAAGGGTCTGTAAAAGGCCTGGGGTTCCCGTAGTACTGTGTTCACACTGGGTTGCAAATACCTGAATTCCAGGGAGGAATAAGGTAAATGTGTACAGAAAGAAGGTCACTTTAAAATATTTGCACATTAAAGAGGTGATGATAGCATACTTTCTTTCCAGTCTCCCGGCTAATTCTTATCAGGTTCAGGTATGGCAGATTCCCTATTTTATTTTGGATGTGATTGAGCCTAGGTCAAAGATTCTATGTTAAGGTGCAGAAACAGGGGAGAGAGCTAGGGGAAACAAAAAACAAGTAAAGTATTTAGTGGGGTGGATTGGGTGGGAAAAAATAGAGTTATAGTACATGCATTTAAAATGACATCACATTAAAAATCAGGTACAGTATTTATTACACTTCTAACCACTGTAACAGATACTTCTCTGAGCTGGACTGACTTTTATGGTTTACTCTGCAGACAGTATTAGACAAAGGCCAGAGGTGCGAGGCAGAATACAGCGCCCAAGACAGCGAGCTCCAGGCAGAGCGCTACAACAGCATTTCAATGGCCTAGCTCAGTAGCTACCTTTAGAAGGCACATAAAGATCATTTGAGCAGTTTTCGAGCAGCAATATCCAATTATTTGCACATGTAGCTCAACTTATTAAATCTCAGGAGGCTTAGCACACCCAGGCAGCCTTTCTACCTGGCACATTCTACAAAAGTGGTAACAAGGACTGAGCCATTATGGCAATTGTTCAACTTTGTAACTCCGGTATTCACAGATATGGAGGCAGTTTACAACATATGCTGCCTTTTCACCAAGGTAATGCAATAGGAGTAAAGGCCTTTAGAAGGCACTACAAGTAGCGGCCGTACAGACAGCACTAATAGGGAGCAGTTATAAGGAACAGAGCTGCTTATTTACAGTGCAGTCTTGTAGCTCTGAATTAACAGGCACAGAAGCAATTCACCTATATGTTGCCTTGTAAACAGAGCCCTGAATACAACAGTGCTATTTATCTCTTTGTACGGCAGATCTCAGGAAGCCATGATAGGGACAGATTAGAGAATACTAACCTAAAACCACTTATTAATGCAGCTCTACTGAGTCCATTTAAGGACAGAGTGTATACTTATTGCACAACCCTGTATTTTGGCGTATTCAAGCTCAGACTGGATCTACTCTTATGCTGCTACTTAATAGGGCACTATACACTAGATTTTCTAACAGTATGCACTTCTCTCTAATACTGTATTGTAGGAGTGACACAACAGTTAAACAATTAATAGCTGTGAACCAATAAGTATCTATGCATATGCTGTTTCTTAACAGGGCACCATAAACTAGTTATACAAGCAAATATACACTTCTCGTTAGTACAGTCATGAAGAAGCATTGCAACAGTTAAACAAGCATTAGCTACAAGGGTTAGCTATGTGATAGAGCCAAAATATGCAGCTAGTTCTGTGTTGTTCCTCAGAAACAAGCAGGCAGCCACAGAATCAACCAGTCATTCTACTTTATCAGTCCACAAGGCTCATGGTGACACATCGAGCAGATGTAAGCAATAAGATCAGAATAGTTAGATATTCTGTCTAGTCACAGTAAGTAATCATAGAGTACATCGCAATTAGCTGTAGATAACAGTTTATAATTTACAGAGTCTTATTACATCTATTACTATTATTTAACAAAGCACATTAAGAAATACCTGGTGAGCACAGTCGCCACGAGGATGCTGACGGCGTTTACTGTATAGGGGGATGGTGAGGTACCATTCAAAGATGGCGCCAATAGTAGTTGGAAACCAATAATACCTGGGGCCAAAAATGATTGCTGGAGAGGAGGGGGGAGGTTCTACACCGACCGATTAGGTGCTGGGCTTCTTAAAAAAAACTATCCGTTCACCCTAAGCCAGGAAAGTAGGATATCTGCAACTATAATGGAAAATCTTCTATTAACTTGCAGCTAGTCAGCTAACTAGTATTTAATGGTGGAAGGGATAGATAAGGTGCAAGGTATGAGAAGGGGTCTGTAAAAGGCCTCGGGTTCCCGTGGTACTGTGCTCACACTGGGTTGCAGATACCTGAATTCCAGGGAGGAATAAGGTAAATGTATACAGAAAGAAGGTCAGTTTAAAATATTTGCACTTTAAAGAGGGGATGATAGCATACTTTCTTTCCAGTCTCCCAGGTAATTTTTATCAGGTTCAGGTATGGCAGATTCCCTGTTTTATTTTGGATGTGATTGAGCCTTGGTCAGGGATTCTATGTTAGGGTGCAGAAACAGCGGAGAGAGTTTCTTTCCAGTCTCCCGGGTAATTCTTATTAGGTTCAGGTATGGCAGATTCCCTGTTTTATTTTGGATGTGATTGAGCCTTGGTCAGGGATTCTATGTAAGGGTTTAGAAACAGGGGAGAGAGCTGGTGAGCACAGTCACCATGAGGACGCTGACTGCGTTTACTATATAGGGGGATAGTATGGAAATTTGTTTCAAATACTATCACATTCATAACGAATGCAAAGAGTATATAACTCACTGGACATCCCTGTCTTACACCAATCTTCATATGCACCTCTTGGCTTGACCAGCCATTTACAAGTATTTTTACTTTATTATTGCTATGCTGTATTCTGACATAAATAATTTCCTAACTTTCTGACTTACATTATATTCTTTCATTATCACCCTTAAGATTTCATTTCAAATTGTATCAAATGCCTAATTAAGGTCTCCTATTATGATTTACTCATCTCATTTTCCATTCATAATATCATCCACAATTTCTCTATCATTAATAATTAATGACTATGGCTTTGGCATTTTATTTACTTCTAATGGGAACAGACTGATCTTTTGACATGCATAGAATTTAGCAGTGGGATTGTCAGGGTGAAAGAGGCTTTTGAATTTAGCAAGGTCATCCCTCAGCTTTAGATTAGTCATTGCATAGTTTTTGAATACTGAGGTATTGGGGGATGCTTCACATTTCAGTCAGAGCGTGGATGTGACTGACTCATGTTCCAATTTGACCTGTGGGGAGGTTACAATAGGTGGGGAGTAGAGCCCATGTTGTCAAGGACCAAGTCCAGGATTTTATCACTTCTGGTTGAGGTGCAGACTAACTAGTCCAAAGAGTTTCTATTGATGAAGTCCAGAAATCTCTGAGCATGCATTTTTAAGGATGTATAGGTCTCCCAGTTTATGGAGAGGTAGTTGAAGTCTACTAGGTGAAAAGTGTTTGGCTTACTACACAGAAACTCCATACTCATTAGGTAGGAGGTATGGACCAAGGGGGACATACACAGAGTCCTCTAGTTAGCTATGATGTGAAGAGGAGGTTGGTTTATAGTAAGTTGCATGTGGAGGAGTTCCAGGTCATTATCTTCTCTAATAAGTCTGGAGATGAGATTTATTTTAGGAATATAGAGACACCTCTGCCTTTTGTGCCTTTTTTTAATGTGGTGGGCCTGTACGAGTGATAGGCATTGATGCCATGCACTAATGCAGTACTTTCACTTTTATAAATGAGTTCTCTGTGATAATGCATATGTCAGCATTTCCAGGGTAAGTAGAGCTTGTAGGGTGTGAAGTGCTTTGTTAAGCCTCCTAGTGTTAAGCAGCAATGCCTTATGTACTATGCAGTTCCAAGTGAAATATCACCAAAAATCCTGTTACCATTCACTGGGAGTTCATCATGTTAAAAGACAAACAATGAAAAGCAGTTGTCTAAAAATTATTATATGTGCCTAACAAAATTATATTTAAATGCTTGCTGTTACACAGATGTTCTATGTCTGCACAGTAGTTGAAGTGCTATTGTGAAGTACATCTGACAGATCTGTTTCTATGATAACAGAGTTAGATACAATTTTTATAGTCTTCATTCTGGAGATGAGCTACCCACAGCAATGTGGGCTGCCAAAATGTGCAATGAGTTTCATAGCATGTTCTGTGCAATCTGTGTTTATTTCTGTAGAAACAGTGAGCGTAGAAATTCAGGAAACTGTTCTCTGTGAAGACTCTCTTTAATTCACTGTTGTTTTAAAGTTGAAGGAGTTCTAACTGCACAATGTCAGGAACAGTGTAGGGTTCAACTCTGAATGGGCGTTCAAATATCTTTATCTCAATATGGTGTTTTCAGAAGTTCTCAAACCTGTGTTTGCATTCTTCAGTGAGCTTGGCTAGTAGGATGCAGTATTTTGTATAGTTTACCATATAAGATCTTATGCTAAGGGCTGATAAATAAGAAACCTCCTTGAACAAATGTATCTGCAGCAGTTCCAGATCTTGAATGAATGCAGCTCCATGTTCATGCACTTTTAGTAACCGATCCCTCCCATGCAATTTGAAATTCAAGCCTGCTAACGATTTGGTGATGTCCAGAAGAAAAGCTAGGTTGTTTGACAACAGGTCATCTTCTAAGAATGTGGTTTATTAACCTTTGTTGATCATGAAGAATTTTATTTCCTCAGATAATTACCACTATTTTACTAGAGTTGCTGCCTTACACAACTACCAAACTTAGCAAAAGTAAATAATGCCATCATGCCATGACCCTGCTTCTACAAGAAAGTTTTTATAGGTTCATAGGTGTGTACTAGGCTAATGGCCCTGGAGTCTTTACAAGCCTAGCACATAGAATTAGCCTGACATCTTAATACCCGACCTTAGTTCCCAGTGCCTCTGTCAAGTAGAGCCACTGAAGTGATCCCCTGGGTGAATTTTCTATTTCCCACCCATTCATTAAGATTTCTCTTGAAGAGGGCCAGTGAAGTGCTCTACTTGACATGTATGGGAATTCTATTCCATAGTATGGGCAGACTCTGGGTTATGAACCTGTCCCTCCAGCATGTTCTGTTGATTGTGGTAATGAGGTTGAGGTCTCTGGAGTGTGTGGTGCGGAGGGATTGGGATTTCTTTAGATGTAGCATTTCTAACAGAGCTGGGTCAGACATGGCTTTGTAAGTCAAGCAGAGATCGCCTCTAAGTAGACGATATGAGACAGAGAATAGTTGAAGTTATTTGAGTCTGTCCATATAGGACAAGTGTTTAAGGCCTAGGATCCTCTTTGTGAGGTAGTTTTGCAGCCTCTCCAGTTGTTGCAGGTGTATAGTGAAGTACATGCCAAATGGGGCATTGTACTCGATGACTGGCCTAATGAAGGAAGAGTAGAGGGAGACAATGACCTCTTTCTTCCTGGATGTAAAACCCTTAGTAATGAGAGTTGCCGCATAGAAGGACTTTCTGACCACAGTGGCAATGTGGTGGTCAAAAGAGAGATTGCTGTCAACCTGTGTTCCCAGATCTCGTATAACACCTTCTTTATTCAGTGGACTACCATCAATGTGATAATTCATGGGAACCAGATTTTTCCCAAAAGGGATAACGACATATTTTTTGGCATTGAGCTTAAGGCCATGGTTCTGACACCAGTCGTTGGTCTCAGTGAGGCCTTTCTGTAGGATGTCAACATTGCTTGGAGAGTTAATAATAGCTCCCAACTTGCAATCATCTGTGAACTTTGTCAGCCAGAGTCCCTTTGTGTTGGCCTGGACTACAGAGAAGTAGATACCAAACAGGAGAGGACCCAGGACCAAACCCTGTGGGACTCCACTCATGACTGGTCAGCAGTCTCACTTGCAGTCATCTACTTTCACATTGTGGGTTTTATCTGTGAGCCAGTTTGCAACCCACCTAGTGATATAGGGTTTGATGCCTAGCTTAGTGAGTTTTTCTATGATTCTTGAGTGGGGAATGGTATCAAAGGCCTTGACCAGATCAAGGTAGGCTGTATGAACCACCTTACCTTCATCCACAGCTCTGGTGACTGACTCACAGAAGTCGACCAAGTTGAGCAGGCATGATCTACCTTTCACAAAACCAAACTGTGCGGGATCCAGAGTTTGGAGATTCTCTATATCCTTGTTTATTAGGTCCATGATGATGTGTTCCATAGCTATGCATATCAGACTCATCAGGCTAATGGGGCAATAGTTCCCAGGGTCTGTAGTAACTCCTTTGTGGAGAGGGATGACTGTAGCAATGCACTATTTGGTAGGGACAAAGCCTGAGGTGAGGCTGTGATTGAATAGGGCAGACAGGTGAGGTGCCAGTTCACTCTGTAGTTCATGTAGAACACAGCCAGGGATATTGCCAGTTCCCATAGAAGCTGTATTCTTGGCCTTGGACAGTGCTGTTTTAACCTGTGCAGAAGTAATACTAGGTGCCTGGCAATCTACTAGTATTGTGATTAGTCCTTTGGGGGGGTAAAGTTGACACTGAATCTGTCAACCGGTATATTGGCAATATCTGTTGGCTTGGTATAGGAAGTGCCATTGTGCAGCAGCTCAGAGCAAATCTGGGTATTGCCGTGGAGATACTTTACATAACTATAGAAGGCCTTGTGGTTGTCTTTACTATCTGCTGCAATTCTGTTTTCATAGCTAGCTTTAGAGGATTTGATGAGGGATCTCAACTTTTTGTTGAGGCTGATAAGGGAGTTTTTCCAGTCTTGGGACTTCACCTTATTCTGCATCAGTTTCCTCCTTCTGTTGTAGAGTTTTGTTTATGGCAGGGGAACACCAGATTGGCTTCTTTTATTTGGAGGAATGCGTCTTGGCTCAATTGGGTATGGAGAGATCCATGCATTTGTGTACGTGTTTGTACAGTGCATTGGTGTATGATTTGGCAGTCATGCAACTATTCTCCATTTGCATGGATGCCATTAAGTTAGCCACCTCTGTTTTTAGGAACACAAAGTCAGCTTTGGAGAAGTTTTTCATGGTGGTTACATTTGCGGGGGTGGGGGGTGGATTTCCAAGGTGATTAGTTTGTGATCGGATCTAACCAGGGAGGAGTTGACTGTTGGTGTAGAGCAACAGTTGCCCATGTTAGTAATGACCAGGTCAAGGATGTTGCTACCTCTAGTGGGGGTATGAACGAGCTGGTCCAGGGCATTGGAATTAATGAATTCCAGGAAATGCTGGGCAAATATATTAGTATATGAGTAGTTTTTCCAGTTAATAGAGAGGTAGTTGAAGTCACCCAGTATGAAAGTGTTAGGTTGGACCCTAATATTCTCCAGGGTGCTTAGGAATGTGGAGTGCGAATCATGGGACATGGTTGGGGACCTATAGCAGGCTACGACCTGAATCAGTGTCTTACCCAATGTTAGCTGCCCCTGAGGTAAATCAGATGCATTATGTTGGGCTACTAGTCTGGAGGTGTGTGCATCTTTTATGAATATGGAAACACCACCGCCTTTGGAGCTTCGGTCCAAGTTCTGGGGCTGAAAGATGTGGAATGAGTTATAGTCTGGTAGTACAGGAGTGCTTTCTGCTGCCTTGAACCAGATCTCTGTTACAGCACAAATGTTGATGTTCTCCATTTTAAGGAGTGCTTCGGGCATTTTGAGATTTAGACTTCTAGCGTTGAGTAGCATGACCCTCAGATTGCATTTGTTTGTAGCTGTTATGGTGGTAATTTGGTCTTTGGAACATCGCCTAAAAAGGCATTATGGGGTAGTAAGAGCCTTGACCAGTATCTGGAAGCCCAGGGGTGACAGATGCAGGCTATCTCTGGCAAAGCATCGTGGTCTTTCAATCATGTCATCCCAGGCAGACAGATACTGGATCCCCTTAGAAGACATCAGAAACTTAGCCAGTTGTTGAAATTAATCAATTTCTGCTTGCACTATGTTATCATTCTGGGTGATGGTAGGATGCTGCTCAGGGCTAGGGTCATACCCACCTGGGCTACATAATCCAAGAGCTCCTCCATGTCTCTTTTCATGCAGTCCAGGGAGGTACATCTCAGGTCATTCACACCGACATGTACAATGACAGAGTCATATTTGTACCTATTGTTGAGGGACCTGAGTGCGTGTGTTATGCGGTGGATCCTGGTGCCTGACAGGTAGCTGACTTACTTTCTCCTTATTCAACATAGTGAGTGCGACATCAGTGTGCCTCACTATTGAGTTACCTATGACTAGTGTGTTGGGCATGTTATTTTGCCTTAGAGGCTTTGGTTGAGTGGCTCACTGTTTAGGAGAGTTATGTGTCTTGTGATTAGTGTTATGCTGTGGTGGTCGAGTGTGCTTCTGCCTTGGAGGTCTCTGCTGTTTGGGTAGATTTTTATTGAGTGCCTTCGTGAAGGTGGGTGTGTGGTTTGTGTTTTTATGTGAAGGCAGTGCTGGTGTGTGTTCTGGAGGGGTATGTGTTCCATGTGGTGTGGTGCAAGTGTTGACCTTCTCCTCTTGACCAGCTATTCCGGTCTTGGCTGGAGAGTGCGTGGTTTCCACTTTGGATATATAAGTCCATCTCTCACAAGTCTGAATGTTGGGAGGTAAGAGGAGAGGGTTCTCAGTGTACATGAGGCAGTTGCTACATTGCCTCAGGATGCTCGATTTTCACCAGGTTAATAGGAGAAAGCTCAGGGAACTGACCTTAAGACATGCCTGGAGGGAGCCTTGTAGAACGTTTAGTGCTGGTGGTATTTTTGTGTGCTACAATAATTGCTACAAGAAGTCTGGTAAACTGCTAGACTAATAAGTTAGTAAAAGTGCAGGAGAGGAGAAAACTAGAAGATCTAAGGGAAAAATCGAAGAGCAGACTTTGGCACCGCTTAGAAGCTTACAAACAGTCCTGGATCTAGCAAATCTGTATCTGGACTAGACTAGTTACAGGAAAGGCAGGAAAAGCACAAATGTGGGCTTTTAAACCAGAAAGTTGAAAGAGATGGAAAAACTGCCCAAACAGCCAATAAACTACAATTTCTGGGCCAGAAACCACTCCTCTTGTGGTTGATAGGCTACCTAGTGCTTACCACTCCCACTGACAGGCTAGACAGTTTCCCTCCAACACAAAAAGGCTTGGGGGGGATCAGAAGCTTGCAAACAGTTCTGAATAGAGCAAATCTGTATCTGGACTAGGCTAGCTACAGGAAAGGCAGGAAACAAGCACAGATGTGGGCTTTTAAAACAGAAAGTTGAAAGAGATGGAAAAAAACTGCTCAAACGGCTAATAAGCTACAATTTCTGGGCTAGAAACCAATTCTCTTGTGGTAGATAGGCTACCTAGTGCTTACCACTCCCACTGATAAGCTAGAAGGCTTCCCTCTTACACAGAAATTATTCAAACCCTTTTGATGTTATGAAGTTAACAGCATCAATGACATTTTCCATGATTTCTCTTATTTAAAATATTTTAGCACACAGTTTCTGTTAGTGGATTATGTAGTGGTGTACCTTGAGTTCCTGTGGCACTGCCTTTATCATTAAAATTACAAATTCACTTTGTTTCACTGTCATGGAGGGAGATCCATCAACTATGATCCCACAGGGTTTTGCAACACCCAGCTTCAGTTTCTCTGAAACCTATTTCATTTAGTCAGAAATGTCCTTTCTTGTTGTACTACCATTCATTGCACAAAGGTCAATCAGTTCTTCCAGCACCTCAAAAGATTTAGTAATTCCTGAAATGAATATGGCTATTTTAGCAATGTCCCCAATATCAGTGCATTTATTGAGTCCTAAGCTGAAAAACTGACAAGGTTTTAGACTTCTGCTAAGGTTATCTTGTAGACAGGTCCTACACTATATCTTGCAGTCATCTGACATGAAAGCCTCAGGTTTCCCACTGTTAACATTTTCTCCCGACAGACCACAACTTTAAATATTTCAAGGCAGTCCATATGAAAGTGGCTTCACTCTTTTTGTTACCACTTCAATTCTCTGGCTTGCTGCTTTGACAAATGATCACTAATTGTTAATGCCTTGTTTCTGGCTTGCTGCTTTGAAAAATTATCATTGACTGTTAATACCTTGTGTCAAG
Source organism: Protopterus annectens (assembly GCF_019279795.1). Classification (NCBI taxonomy): domain Eukaryota; kingdom Metazoa; phylum Chordata; order Ceratodontiformes; family Protopteridae; genus Protopterus; species Protopterus annectens. The sequence goes on from NC_056741.1 coordinate 628,617,906, forward strand.
GCTCTCTCTCACTTTATTAGTCTCAGCCATTCAGTGACACTGTGAAATTTAGTTGCATGCTTTGCAGTGTAATGGCTCTATGTACTGTATTCCTTATGCACAGCTATAGTTTCTTGACAAATTAAGCAAAAAATGACACCATACCACTCAGTAATTAAATAGTCATCAGACTATGAAGTACTGAAAACACGACCCAGTTGTCTTTCTTTTCTTACAGTCAGACAGCATTGTGATAGGTATCTGTGGAAATAGTAAGCGAAAGTAACAGGACAGTTTAAGCTTACTACCCCCACTCTCGGCATAAGTACCTCTCTAAAACATACTGTGTAGTAATGAGTAAAGCACTTTTATGAGGGCTGTGCATAGTATGAACTCCCCCACCCCACTCCACCCAAAGCCAGATCAGCGATTTGGTCTTAACTTGAAGAGCCCACATACCACACTGTCCCCAAAAAGGAAACTCCGCTTAACCAGGAAACTGAAGAGCGTTTGCAAGAAGTAGCAATTCAGGGATTCAAACCCAGTAAAACAGAATGAAGCTCACTATATACACTTTTAGTCAGAAATCACAGTATGTGCAATTCGAGACTCAAGGGAATCAAACCCAAGGCAACAGAATAAAGGTCAATACTCACGCACTGAAACACCAGTTGTGTAAAATCCAGACAGCAGCCTCTTTTATTATTTTTTGTTTTTTTCCTGCTCCCCTTTCAACAGAAGAACAAGAAGAAGTAAACTCTAAAAATCTACAAATACAGAGCTTCTGCAAACCATAACTATTTTTGTGTCTGCTTCTCCACCAGAAGAAGGAAAATGGTATGCCAGTAAACAATGCATGTTTGCTAATATTCTTCTTGGTCAGACAAAAAAAAAAAGAAAGAAAACCAGCAATCAATGACCACATATCTTTTTCTGAGTAAGTACAGTGACAACTTTGCAACACAGCTCAGTGGTCTGAAATCCTGCTGTAGCTGCATTGTTTGTTTTGATTCTAATAGGCTCTAGGTGGTCATTTTCTCAATGGCTATAAAACACAGCCACTGAGAAAGCAGAAGTCAGAATAATTTACAGTGAAAGAACAGTCTAAAGCAAAAAAAAAAAAAAGTGCTTTGAGTGGATCTGTGGCTGGAAGCTCTGGCAGGCTGAATTGTAGGCCTCAGGTGGCCTGTTGGAATCCTGAGTACAAAATGTCAACTCCTGATACTAGGAAATAACTTTCCATTGCTTACATTCATAGCTCATTGCAATTGAATACGACGTCTGACGTCCAGTATCCCTTTGGACACTAGCACATTAAAATATCATTTTATCTGCTGCTGTAGTGTTGTTTGGATCTTTGAAGACATACAATTTATTTATTTATTTATTTAGTTACTGTTTGGTAATTGGGTTGGTGGACTGGTCCAGCAACCCTTTTAGCCACAATAGGGCTCATAAGTAATAAAAGTTGCAAGTAAACTTTTAAGTTATCCATTTCGGATATGATAGCTGTGTTTACATACTTATAGTTGCAAGTTCTTTAGAAACTTCATATACAGTTATAAGACAGTTGTTAAACTAGAATGCTATACAGTTTGTGTATATTTCTAATGTATATACTTGCTATCTCATTTGAAATGTGTATAGTTCTTACATGTTAGTAATAAGGTAGCTGGCATATATATTAGGTTGTATCAGTTTATATTGGTTGCAGTTCAGCTTGGCTGTATCAAATTTCTTCTTAAAGGTTTAAAATTTAATGTCTTTGAAAAATCTCAAATGGAAGTGAGAAAGAAATTAAGAGATTTACAGAGATAGGCTTAGAAATTAAGAAGAAAACACAGGCATAAGAAGAGTGAAATGGCAAAGGAAAACAGATGAAAGACTGTAAGCATTCTTAAACTTTTCAGGCCTTTAATTAGTTTATCCATTATTTCTAAAGCATTTACAAGCAACCTCCTTGAAAAGGTGCTCAGAAAGAGACTTCTCAGACCTGGTAAGATTATGTTGATGCTTTGTTTCAGGTGGTAGTTTGTTCCAGCGTTGAGCTTGTTCATGAGAAGGCTCTTTCACCAACTGCTGCTTTAAATGGGGAACAGTTGTGAGACATTAAGTTCTCCTGGGAATTCCTTAGGGAGTTGAACTGTTCCGATTGAGAGTTTTCTTTTAAGAGGGGGTTAGTGGTTGCCCTTTAGAATTTTATATTGTAAGATACATAGAAGATAAGTGGACCTGTCAGTAATGGCTGGCCTAACTATTTGTACTCTGTTAAAAAAGGAATAGTATAGTTGACATTGCCTGACTTAGTAAGAACAACACATAGAGAGGTTCTGTGAGGTGAGGAAAAAATCTTAACACAAACAGTATGTGTTTCTGTGTGTGTGGTTAATTTGAAGTTTTTATGCTCAGAACATTGGCAATACCCAGAGAAAGATTGCCAGAGTTCAGATTGCTGGATAGAGGCATGGTAACTGTGATGACCCACCACTGGACCAGTAATCAAAGAGCCTCAGTCCTCAACACTGGCACCAGTAGGGAATGTACATTGGGAGGATAGCAGGTACACACACAATATTTACAAATGCAGCTCTCTGCATCAAGCACAATTTCCCTTAAGAGCACACAGAGACCACAGTTAATCTGGGGCTGATTTCTCCCTCCTTCTCCAGATGCCCAATGAGACTCCCCACTGGCACAGCTGTAGAGTTGAGATCTCAGCTGAGTGTCCAGTCCAAGACCTTCAGCACCCTCTCTGTCCAAACAGTGTTTCATTGCCCTGCACAAGTAGCTGACACACTGAGGTTTGATTTACACACACACACACACACACACACACACACACACACACACACACACACACACACACCTGGGAAAGGCTGGCACAGGTTTACTAGCTATGCTTCCTTCTGCCCAGACTATATGGTAGTTTTCACTGCCACCTGACAACTCCTTATCAGCTACTTTAACGCCTTTAACAAAGGTTGCCCATTCTTACTGTGTAATAGTAATACTAATACAAATGGTAGTTTGACCAAGAGCAAGGCTATTAGGAGTGGCCTACACAGTAACACCAAATAAATATGCAAGTACTCTCAGGGCTTAAATAGCTCTACATAAATTAGTCACAATGAAAGGTTTAAATATATTTAATAATAAATAATAAAAGAACAATATAATACCAAATATATATTCGCAGTGACATCAGAGTTCAAAATCACTGGAAATATTTAAAACAACATTGCAGGTCAGTCTCAAATAAAGAAAAACATCTAAACAAAGTTTACTATATTCCTGACTATATCCAAGAGAATTATACTGTTCCCTAGTAACTTACTTCATCAGAGCACAGCAGATGTGGCAAATGCTTCTTGTTGTTGACAGGTCTAAGACAGAATGCAGAATGCTGTGTCTCTCTCAAGATTTCTTGTCAATTGACACCTAGTACCCAGGCCCAAAACAACCACTGATGGCAGCTGGTAGTATTTAGCATCTACCCTGTAAAAATACATAGACAAGGGCTTTTCCTCAGAGCTTTGGCAGATGCTGGAAGTCATAAAACAATAAAACACTTCCAGGATAATATAGAAAGTCCCTAGTTTCAGACATTGTGTCTCCTTGCTGCATTGAAACTGAAAGATATAATATGTTATTGCGTAGCCATAAAGTAATTTAATTTCAGATATTTTTCTAAAATTTACTAGACTGATGTTAACCTCTTGTATCTTCATTTCCACTCTTAAAATATATACATTTAAACACCTACAATAGTGCATGTCTATTTTTGTACTTTTCCAGTAGGGTACATTGTGGTTACATTTCAAACAGCACTTTGCAAATGCCTTCAAGGAGTTTGATATACACGACATACAGTTCTAATGCATTTGTAGCACAAGCTTCTTATATACATCATACTTGAAAAAATAAAAAACAAGCCTCCGGAACGCAAGTACGATACTACACCAAATAATGTTAAGCTACCACAAGTTTATTTGCTGCTTTTCATTCATCTCAAGGTTCAAACTTCTTCAGACTTTTAACAAAATAAAATCACAAGTACTATCTTTCATATTTATGCATTCCGGAGGCTTGTTTTTTTATTTTTTTTGAGTAGTTTGTATTATCTTATATACATCATGTTGATATTCACAAATGACATATAATTATTTACAAAATTCCAGATAACTGGTCTGGCAGTATCTCTCTTTGTCATAGTAACCATTTGAAATGTTGGGACTCACTAGGGCAAGCCCCAAAACACAGAAGCTGAGGCTTGCCCCCCCCCCTCCTGCAAAAAAAGATGTTTAAAGGAGAAGAGCAGGAGATTCACTCTCCTGGAGTTTCGGTCTTCTTTTTCCTGCTATGTCAACACTCTGCATTTCAAGTCCTGACATTTCAATAGCAAGCCCTGTGGGACATTTGTTTGCCTAGAGTGATAAAATAGCATTGCCTAGAGAATTAGGTTAAGTTCAGGAAAGTGATCCGTAATATTATTAACAAATAAGGAAAACAGTAATAGGACTGGAACAGTGTCTTTCAGGACAGCTGTTTTAGTGCTCCATTAAAAGATAGCTGGCTGTTGCACCAAACTTGCTTTTTTTGTCAAGGTAGCTATGAAGCCAAGCAATGACACTTTCTCCCAAGTTTTATTTCCATAGCTTAGCAAGCAGCATTTTGTGGTCAGCAGTTTCGGAGGCATGGGTCATGTCCACAGAAACACCAGCTGTAAGGAGACTGCTAGTTAGGTTGTTATATATAGTGACATATGCTGAGAGCATAGCAGTGGTTACGCTAAAACCATTTTTGAAAGCATGCTGTCTGTCATATAGAAGCCCATAGCTATTAAAGTGTTTAAGCAGCCGACTATAAAGACCTGTTTCAAAACTTTTGCAAGAGGGTGAATAATAAAGCTAGATCAATAGTTTTTATGGGTTTTGGACTGGGGTTCCCTAGGAAGAGGCATAATAATGGCATGTTTCAGGGCAAGTAGAACAATTCCTGTAGTAAGTGAGAGGTTGTAAAAATAAGTTTGGGGGTTGTTTTTTTGTCTGGTGCCTTCCAGTGATGGTAGAGGTGGAAGGTTTCAAGTTCTTTAATAATATTTTAGTTTTTTTTCTCACAAACAGCTTCCAACTTGAAGGTGGCTGAGTAGTTTGCAAGAAGGTTTATTTGAGCTGGGAGGTTACTTTCAGTAGTTTGTTGGTTAGAGCTAGTGTAAGACTTTGTTTCAATAGAAGAGATAATAAAGTTTCTTTAATCCTCTGGACTGGTGTTAGAGTTATAAGAGGCATCACTGGTGAGTGAAGTGAAGTTGGAGTTGGAAGAGTTGATTCCAATATATATTTTTTGTATTATTGATATTAGAAATTTGCTAATATCTAAGATAAATAGCTTTGGCTGAGTTTGTAGTAATTCTTGTTTGTGTTCTTATATCACCTTAACCATCAAAGGACAACTGCCCAGCAGTTGTGTTCCTGAACTACCATTGGTGGTGTACAGTATGAAGGTACAAGGAGCACGTGCATATTATGTTTTGCCTTTTGACCTTTGCAAGTGAAGTATGTGTGCAAATACTCACTTGCATGTAGCATCAGCATTAGGTGTACAGAGCCATGACTGAAAAACAACCATATTGCCCTCTTCTCTGTGATGTACCACCAGTCTGAGCATTTTGCATGCGTCCAGCAGATGCACAGCAACAGAAGGCATTGCTGTATTGATGTTGGACAGTCATTTACTACACAACCATCTGGCAAGGAGGGGCTGTGACACATGTCACGTGTGGATGGTGACAGCTATACATTCAGTTTGTTTACATTGCACAGGAATGATGACATCAGTTTGTATACCATCACGGTAGATGCAGGTAATGACATAATCCATCTCGTGGCTCAGCTGTATGGTGTAAATGACTGTGGTAGTGCTGATGATGGTACTGCTGGCCACATCTAATGCAGGAAAGGTGGAATCAGGGAAAGATTGACCTTTAGAGTGGTGGTATTCCATCACTGATTGTGGAGCTATAACTTTGTGTTTCCGTTGTCTTTAGGACACAGTGAGAGATGGTGCAACCAGTTAGGGATTTATGTTGAGAGAACTTTTGGCAGGAATTTGTGTAAAATGAGCCCTCCACTGGGGAAGATGTTTATAGTATACATGTGAGGTTAGCTGCACAGTCACTGGAGGTAGTCTATTGCTGTCAATGCAATGAAAATGCAATGGGTCACCATTATGGATATTATTACTATGGAAACTTTGCTGCTGATGCATAACATACTGACATTCTAAGGGATGGCATGACCTCATAGGTTCAGATAGCTCAGTGACTCTTCCTAAAATATTCTAAGAATTAAGCCAACAGGAGAATGTGGAAAGTAGATTTTGCCAGTAGGAATAACTGCAAGTAGGGCTGTAGAAAACAGGCAAGATGGGGCTTGAATTTACTGTAGGAAATTGGCAAAGGAACCAAGGTTTTGGAAACAAATAACTGGAAATGGACATGTTATAGAGTGGGATAAGCCCAAGCAGATGTTTGGACTGCAGGTTAGAGACTGCCTTCCCTACTAGGGATTAATGTCATAGTATAGGCAAAGAGAAAGGAACAGGGAGTACTAAGTCAAAGGCCAGTACTGATAGAATTTGTAGTCGAGTCTATAACAGAAGCTGCTATTTAAAAATTATACTTAGCAGAGCATATAAGCTCTTGTATGGCAACTGTAAGAATCAATTAAAGGAGGCTAGAATAGATTGGGAAGAGAGACTCTAGAAAGGCAATATACAAAGGAAAAATGTGAGGATATTTGTACGGTTTTCATGTACTAAAAATGCAGTGGGTCAGATATATATACAATAAATACTTTCTGAAGCCCAGAAAGATTAGGACATTTGCTTGAAAGTGTTTACATACGTATTTTTATATCGTGAGCAGACTTCAGAGAAGTTTTCCTCATGTAGATAGCAAATGCAGGAGATGTGATTGAAAAGAGTGGTAACCGGGAACATTTCTTTTGGGGGGGAATATAATGAATTTAAAAATTCCCTACAGAGTGCACTCTCAGAAACATTGGGAGAACAAATGGCTGTAAGGAAATGGTTCTTTTGATATATGACACATGATCTGAATTCCCTAAACATAGTAAGGCCTTACTAGATTTAATGCTACTGGTTACAAAAAAGAGACAATTAATAGGAAATGGAAATCAAAATCTAAAACAGTTGTAACTGATATACTGAATAGTGTAAAAGAGATAAAGAACTGGAGGTAGGATCTTTACAAAAGAGAAGGAGCAAATTACATAGAAAAAAATGGAGTATGTGTGGGAAATACATGTGGCATAATGTTCAGGAAGAGGAGGAGTGAGGTTTAAGGGAATGCAGGACTTGAGCAATTTATGTAATGTTGGAGTGAATGAAAATCGTTGAAAACCTATGTATACTGCATGAAATCAACAGTAGAAATATTAAGGATTTGTTTTCTTTGCAGTTACTCTAGGTGCACCTATGTCACCTTTTAAGAATGTGATGTTTAATAAAGATGTTACCATGGGAAAATAGCTTTGGGACTCCAGAGCACTGGCCATCACATTGGTTTGTTTCCACAGGTTGCAGATGAGGAGTCTGACAGGTACATAAACATGTTGAGTGATTGTACTTAGTCTTCATCCGTCAGCTCTAGTAACACAATATAACCACAGCATGTGTGCTGGGAGGTCTATGATGTCATAAAAGGCAGATAGCATTTGTGAGCTTGTGCAGAAACATGTCACAGTGTCATTATCACTGCCTCTTCCTGTCTGGACACTACAGCAGTCAGCATGTATGACAGTATATTATGAATCAAGGGTTTTGTTCTAATGTTATCTATGCAATATTACCACATTCACACTGGCTTGTTCTTGTTGTATGCAGTCTATTTCTATGATATATTAGTGGCTGTACCATAGAACAGATGTCATCTGGCTAGACTGCACATAGCAGGACCGACACATCTTTTGCAGTGCAGCAAACACGCCTAATGCCCATGGTCATGATGACCATACTGCAGTAATGGCATCATTTGTCAGGTTCATCCAGATAGCTGCATGCGGACATTAATGTGGCAATGATAATTTCCAGTGATTTGCCAGCTGTCATGTGTGTCACTAGCTGAAATGCTGCATCCTCCTGCTACATGGTGATGGGCTTTAGCATGAATATCATATGTAGTTTCATATATTGGTTGATCACTTACTCACCTGGCATTGTCATGTCTACTACGTGCTTCAGGTTCTCATTTTTTATGTCTTAGCACATATGATTCTTTCATTGCATGACTAACAATATTCATTTTCTTTAGGCAAGGAGACACAAATGAAAGAAGTCTACATTTGTTGAGTGAGAGACTGTGTGTGTGTGTGTGTGTGTGTGTGTGTGTGTGTGTGTGTGTGTGTGTGTGTGTGTGTGTGTGTGTGTGTGTGTGTGTGGTATTCTGCCTGGCTTGGCTTTCTGGGTGAGAGTAGCTGTGCTTCATATCAACATACACCTTCATAATGTGGTTACAGTGTATGTTGTGCTGGTGTTTTCAGCAGGGAATGCAGGTTCATAATGTGGAGAATTCACCATGCCACAGACTTCCATACCTTATAGTGTTTCCCAGAGGTATCAAGGGAACAGAATTACGGCTTCATATGTGAAACACATACTAAATTGATTTCCATTTGCAGCTGTGTTCCTATATCCAGTCTTATGTACCGTCACTCTCAGCTGACTTAACTATACTGGGCCAGTAGACAGGACATAAGTGAGTATCTTGCATTCATATGGGATTGCACCACTCTGCATGACATAGCACAGTCATAGCACAAACTACATACTAGCATCATAAATGCCAGGATGTTTGGGACATGTATACATTATATTGCTTGTGATCATAAACCACCTTTGTATTTAGTAAGCTGTACCCATACTGCTTTAAATGTGCATAGACGTCTTCCATTCTGGGTGCTGGGTGTCCATACTGTGATGTTTATGCAGACATGCAGTCTAAAGTCCTAATGATTGCTGGTAGATCTGTCACTTCGTGAAGCCACATATGTTACAGTTGTTTCTGCTTATGCCCCACACATCATTATCTTTTCCAGTTCACGCATTATTATAAATGCAAGGAGGTTTTGTATCCTGGAATATGCCTTATAGTACCAGCTGTTACCACTGAACAAATGTTTATCAGATATATACTGCTGTACTCATCCTGGTCTTTATTGGCATGGGTTATTCCTTAGCACCCTGCATTTTAATTTCTCTGCACATGTTGCAGAGATTGTCCTTCATGGTGCTACTCATCCTTACATAGCTAATCTGCTCCTGCCAAATTAACAAAAGTTTCATGCAATAGTGGCATTGCTGTATATAGTGTATTAGTGTGCATGGTATATTGGACTAGTCTTGCTTACCTATTATGTTGTTGCAGTGGCAAATGTATTATGAATTATCCCTGGTTCCATTTATTTAAGCTGAATGATTTTGCATCACAACATAAGATTTCATGCATTTATTTGTTAATTTGGTAGGTTGACTCGTCCATAGAATCTTTTTAGCAAGACCTCTCGGATTATGTGGCCCAGGCAGGTATGACCCTAGCCCTGAGCAGCATCTTACCATCACCCAGAATGATATCACAGTACAAGCAGAAAATGATTGACTTCAACAATTGGCTAAGTTTCTGGTGTCATTCTAAGGGAATCCAGTGTCTGTTTGGGATGACATGATTGACAGACCTCGATGCTTTGCCAGAGATGGCCTGCATCTGTCATGCCTGGATTTCCAGATACTGGCTAAGGCTCTTGCCACCCCTATAATGCCTGTTTTAGGCAATGTTCCAAAGACAAAATTAAAAAACAGCTATAAATGAATGCAGTCTGAGGGTCATGCTGCTCAGTGCTAGAAGTCTAAATCTCAAGATGCATTTGCTTGAAGCACTCCTCAAAATGAAGAACATTGACATTTGTGCTGTTACAGAGACCTGGTTTAAAGCAGCAAAAAGCACCCCTGTGCTACCAGGGTATAACTCATTCCACACCTTTCAGCCCCAGAAGATGGACCGACGCTCCAAAGATGGTGATGTATCTATATTCATAAAGGATATGCACACCTCCAGACTAGTAGCCCAGCATAACGCATCTGAGATACTTCAGATACAACTATTATTGGGTAAGATGGCAATTCAGGCCGTAGCATGCTATAGGTCCCCAACCATGTCCCAAAACTCTCACTCCACGTTCCTAACACCCAGGAAACTATTAGGGTCCAACCCAACACTCTCATACTAGGTGACTTCAACTACCCCTCCATCAACTGGCCCAACGCTTCCTGGAATTCATTAATTCCAATGCTTTGGACAAGCTCATTCTTACCCCCACTAGAGGAAGCAACATCCTCGAACTGGTTATTACTAACATGGGCAACCATTGCTCTACAACAATAGACAATTCCTCCCTGGTTAGATCTGAGTACAAACTAATCACCATGGAAATCCACATATCACCCCCCCCACACACACACACACACACACACACACACACACACAAAGGTGACCACAGTGAAAAACTTCTCCAAAGATGACTTTGGGCTCCTAAAAACAGAGGTGGCTAACTTCATGGCACCCATGTCAATGGAAAATAGATGCATGCCTGCCGAATCATACACCAATGTACTGTTCGTACACGTACATAAATGCATGGAACTAGCCATACCAAACAGAACCAAGATAGTCTCCTCCAAAAAAGGAAGCCAATCTGGTGGTCCCCTGCCATTAATAAACTCTACAACAGAAGGAAAAAATTGTTGCAGAAAAAGGTGAAGTCCCAAGAATGGAAAAACTCCCTTATTAGCCTCAACAAAAAGTTGAGATCCCTCATCAAAACCTCTAAAGCCAGCTACGAAGGCAGAATTGTGGCAGACACTAAAAACAACTACAAAGCCTTCTATAGTTATATCAAGCATCTCCTTGGCAATACCCAGGTTTGCTCTGAGTTACTGCACAATGGTAACTCCTATACTGAGCCAACAGATATTGCCAACATACTGGCTGTAGGATTCAGTGCCATCTTTACCCCTCTCTCCCCCACAAAGGACCAATCACAATACCGGAGGAATCTCAGGCACCCAGCATTACTGCAGCACAGGTTAAAGCTGCATTGTCCAAGACCAAGAATACAGCTTCCATGGGACCCGACAATATCCCTGAATGTGTTCTACATGAACTACAAAGTGAACTGGAACCACATCTGTGTGCCCTGTTCAATCACAGCCTCACCTCAGGCTTGTCCCTACTGAATGGCACACTGCTACAGCCATTCTCTCCATAAAGGGGGTGTGACTACAGACCCTGGGAATTATTACCCCATTAGACTGACAAGTCTGATATGTAAGGCTATGGAGTGCATCATCATGGCTCTAATTAACAAGGATATAGGGAATCTCCAGACTCTAGATCCTACTCAATTTGGTGTTGTGATAGGTAGATCATGCCTGTTCAACCTGCTTGACTTCTTTGAGTCCATCACCAGAGCTGTGGATAGGGGCAACCTCGATCTGGCCAAGGCCTTTGATACCATTCCCCACTCAGGAATTACTGATAAACTCACCAAACTAGGCATCAACCCCTATATCTGAAGAAGAGTTTTATCAAAAGCGCTTATCATATGTGGATTTGGGGACGTTGAACTTTCATTTATTGTTTTTTAGTTAATAAATTGTTTTATTGAAGGCACGAGTATCTAACCATGGAGAGTAGCTTGCTTTTTTCTTTGCATTTGTTCTTGTTTGCTGGCTACTTTTAGCAGTGGGAAGTGTTTTTGTTCCTATATCACTAGGTGGGTTGCAAAGTGGCTCACAGATAGAACCCACAGTGTGAAAGTAGGGGACTTCAAGTCAGACTGCCGACCAGTCACAAGTGGAGTCCCACAGGGATCGGTCCTGGGTCCTCTCCTCTTTGGCATCTGCTTCTCAGAAGTCCAAGCCAACATGGAGGAACTCTGGCTGATCAAGTTCACAGACAGCTGCAAGCTGGGAGCCATTATTAACTCCCCAAGTGATGTAGGCATCCTACAGAAAGGCCTCACTGAAACCAGTGACTAGTGTTGAAAACATAGCCTTAAGCTTAATGCCAAAAATGCATTGTTACCCCCTTTGGGAAAAACTCAGTTCCCACTAATTACCACATTGATGGGAGCCAACTGAACACTGAAGGTGTTATAAGAGATCTGGGGACACAGGTTAACAGCAATCTCTCCTTCGACCACCACATTGCCACTGTGGTCAGAAAGTCCTTCTTTGTGGCACATCTCATTACCAAGGGTTTTGCATCCAGGAAGAAAGAGGTCATCATCTCTCTCCACTCTTCCCTCATTAGGCCAATCATCGAGTATAATGCCCCATTTGGCATGTACCTCACTAGACACATGCAACAGCTGGAAAGGCCACAAAAGTACCTCACAAAGAGGATCCTAGGCCTTAAACACTTGTCCTACATGGACAGACTCAAAAAACTCCAGCTATTCTCCATCTCATATCGACTATTAAGAGGTGATCTCTGCTTGACTTACAGAGCCATGTCTGGCCCAGCTCTGTTAGAAATGCTACATCTAAAGAAATCCCAATCCCACCACACCACACGCTCCAGAGACCTCAACCTCATTACCACAATCAACAGAACCTGCTAGAGGGACAGGTTCATAACCCAGAGACTGCCCATGCTCTGGAATAGACTTCCCATACATGTCAAGCAGAGCACCTAACTGGCCCTCTTCAAGAGAAATCTTGATGAGTGGACGGGAAATAGAAAGTTCACCCCAGGGATCATTCCAGTGTCTCTACTTGATAGAGGCACTGGGAACTAACGTCAGGTAGCATGATGCCAGGGGCACTTCTATGGGCTAGGCTTGTAAAGGCTCCAGGGCCATTAGCCTAGTGCACACCTATGAACCTAGGCAAAAGGCTCACACAAAATATGATAATACAAATCATATTCCAGAAAACATTAGGCATAGAACCATACTTCACAATTATTAGGATAGCATATTCCAATTTCAAACCAAGTGGAGCATAGACATTGAGGTTAGAAAGCACAGAAAGTTAATATTATCACATAAGGCACACTCAAATTAAAAATGTGGCTTGTTGATCTAGCATATGATTTTTGCTTTGGGTGTGAGAGGTCCCAGGTTCAAATCCCAGAAAAGCCCTGGATTTTTAAATAGGGAGGCTGGCATAATGGTTAAGGTGTTTACCTTATTTATAGCCACAAGGTGCAGTTTGATTCTTGCATGGGGTAATCGGCTAGGCTTAAAATGGCCCACGAGGGCAGTAACCTCATATGAACCTATGATTCAAAGGGAGATTACAGTAGGGATGTGTGTAAAAACTACAGCCAAGATTGTATCGAAGATCAATATTTTGAAGTTCATCAAAATGTTTACTGCAAAAGTATGGCACATTGAAAATGCAGTTTCAGGCGCTTAAGGCCGATTTTGATTACCATTGTGATGATTACATTTATACTTCATGGATTAATGACCTATGTGGGTGTTCTTCAACTCTCCATAATCACCCTCATTTCTGAGCTTGACATGGAATTGGTGTCACGTTGGCAGTGCAGCCTTACTAAAGGCGTTTTTAACAACCACCATATAGGAGGGCCACATCAGTGTTGTAAATATATGAACTTTTCTTTGAATTGCATTGCTAGTTTTATGCATACTTATCCAGCACTAGTTCTTATTTGAATATGTTGCACATGAGATGTTGTAACCTGTGTGACATTTATACATATATTGTGGCTGTCTGTGAATTGAGGAACTGCTTTGCAAGGCACTTAGGCTATGTATAGGGCTTACAAATTGTGCAGTTCTTTCTTGATTTCTCCTTTTGTCCCCAAAGCTATGAGTGCATGCATCTCATGCTGAACATTGCTTTACAATGTTTTTGACAAAAGTTGCAATGCAGCCATTTTCTTCAGCATACTGTAGTGCAATGGTTGTTTTCCTTTGTGCTGGCTTGTATATAATAATGATATGTTCAGATGTTCTTATATTGGTCATTGCTGCGGTAGCCTAAGCATTTATTGTTCACATCTTGCATACTATATAACAGCTGGACAGCTTTCAAAAGCTTCAGGACATTTTCCATGTGACCAAAACATTAGTCAACTTGAGTTGAGCTGACTAAGATAGATCTGCACTGGCTGTAGTAGCTGCTCCCTCATTCCATCCCTCTTGCTTTTTTGTGTGCCTTTCATGCTAGGATATGTTTTGTTTTCTTTTCCCTAGTAATGTCTGCTCAGGGCTTAGGCCCTCTCTCTCTCTCTTTGACAAGAAAAGCTCTGAATGGCTTGAAGGTTTCAACAAAAAAAAATGTATATACACACACACACACACACACACACACATATATATATATATATATATATATGTGTGTGTGTGTGTGTGTGTGTGTGTGTGTGTGTGTGTGCACGTGCAATGTAAACAAGAGCTTTGCAAAGTGTAAAAGAACATACTTTATTAACTGCTGAATGATGAAAAGTATTGGGCCTTAGTAGAAAATATCACTTATAGAACTGACAGTTTAATCAAAAGGTTACATAGAATTCATCCAGCTTCTATATGAATGTGTAACAGAATATTAAAGTTTATGTAGTAAATTGTATAAATTGCAATATATCAAATATAGATTACAGTTACTGTAGATTACCAACAATGCAGCCAAACATTTAGCAATGATAGCTGTTTGGATTTCATATGGCTTTACTACTGTTAGTCTTGTAGCCTAAGGATTATTTCTTCACTACAGTACAAAACCCAGATATTACATACATTACTTCCATAATGTAGAAGGGTAATGAGGTTACCTGTTTTTGGGAATGGCTCACACTGCCAAATAATGCCAGAAAGGTTTCAGAACATAGAGGATTATCTCTGAGTCTTAGATCATAAATGTATTTGTATTTGTTTGAGACATGAATACCAAGAAATTCACCTCTAGAGCTTTATTTGCTTCATGCACTACAAGTCACAGTAGAAAAGAAAAAGCATACAATGCTTTTTTCATGGCTTTCAAAGCGATGAAGCACATAGTGAGTGCTATAAAACAGACAGCAGCACATCTTATGACAGAGAAAAACAAAAAATGTCAGAGACAGGTTACTAGTATAGACAGCAGGCAGAAATGAAACTATTTTAAATTGTGTCACTGCCATTTTCTGGCCCATACTAGCAGGTCTTAGTGCCTAATACGGGGCCCTATCTTACAAGTACTTGTGGTGGCACTTAATAAGTGTTAAGACTGGGTTGTCTCACTTTATAGAAGGCTTAACTAATTTATCTTTTTTCCCCAGTTACAGCGCTTGATTTACTACATGCTGTTTTGCAGGGTGCAACAATATGCAGAGATGGAAAAAGAAAGCAAATCATCTTAAGACAATAGATGTGGATATATCAGTTCTGGGTAAAAGATGGCAGTAACAATAGAGATACAGAAATAACAATGGCCAGCTGCTCTCAGACCAACACCGCTATGTATTTTTCACAGCCAAAGTATTTTATTCTTCCATAATGTGGCCAAAGATCACAAAGCTGAAATCTCACAACTTCACAGACATACTACAACTTTTCTACAGCGTTCATATTTATAGAAGTTTTAACATTACTGATAATTTTATGTACACTATGAGTAGAAGTGGAGAAATACTTGCTCATATTTGTAAAATAAGAATGAACTCCATGATTTACATCTTCTTTAGAAATACATAAACAAATGTTACTGGGCAATATGGATGATTTGAAGCTAAATATGTTATAGTTAAACTTTAGCATACACTGGTTATGACTGAAAAAAAACAACCTGTTTTAGAAGAGAAAAACTTGTCATAAGCATTCAAGTTATTTCTTTTGGCAGTGGTAAGTGTGTGCAGAAAGACGGAAGATCTGGTAGCTTTTCTTGCTTGATAGATAGCTGCGAAAAGTCTGTAAATCATGCTCAAAATAAACAGTGAGTGCCTTCTTGGGACCATCCCAATGGTAATGATATTTTGCAAGAGGAATGTAGCACACAGTGTCCATTGCAGCCATGGTGTCCATCCAAGCTAGTGAGTGTAACTGGAGATGTGAAATTAGAGCAGTGATGTTTACACTTTTGCAGTCATAGTACATGCTTTTCCATAATAGTATACAGACAATTTCTAGGAACTTAAATCTGGCCTATACACTTGTCTTAAGTCAGTCTTTTCCTCTGGTAGGCTATCATGTGATTTAAAAATAAATAAATGAATAAAACATTGACGTATTATTCATGTTAAATGCATAGTATCTGTAACTAAGAAAAGTTGTTTACAGATTATTCTAGCATATGTTTAAAAAAAAAAAAAACTAACACAGCTCCTGTAGTTTAACAAACTTAAATTTCCTCCTAGTCTTCTTCTTGTCCCTACCTAACAGTTCTCATATAACAGTGTTTTTGACAAACAGCATTCACTTTTTGTCAGCTCTGATCTAGTACTTTTCCACCTTGGCACCCTTATAACTTCAGCGCTATTGCAATCTGCAGTTAGAATGCCTTTGCTGTGCATGAAGAAATAAGTATCTGATAGATATGAGCTGGGTCCCTGATCCAGTATGTGAAGCCCTGCTGAAGCACCTGCATAGCATCCATTTACAACACATTGTCTTCCGGGCCTAAGATAACAAGCAACAGAAGAGGAAAGCCTATACCAAGCTCTGAACTTTACCATGATAGCATTCCTGTGTGAGAGTACATTTTGTCTGAAAGGTGCTTGCTAGCATCTCCTTGTCATTTCACTGCCACATGACAGTATATCTCAGCACAGGTAAAGGTGATAGTTACAGTACTCAGGGCTATTGAGAACTACAAATCTATTAAATAATGACATATAATTACAAATCAATGGCTGTCCTTTTTAAAGTGACCAAATCATTTAAGGTTGTTGCCATTTCAATAATAACACTGTTGATAACATTTGAGTTAGTTTTCCTTTCAGATGTCCCATAATTCACTTTAAGAAAACAATCAGGATAACGTCTTTATCATACTGAATAGAAATGTTGATTTATGAAGAGAATTGTCCACCATGAGTCTAAGAATTGCTTTTATCTTTTTTCAATAAACAGCATTCAGCATGTTGTCCTAGACGTTCCCACACTGGTGAATTTTATCCACTGACTAAATAAGTGTGTTAATCCCCCCTGAATGTCACTTTGCCCTTTGCTTCTAGCAAACTGTACTGAAAATCAAGGATAACAGAGACCAGTTGTCAATCCTGTTGTCACCAAGTGATATAAATGCATATAATGACTCACTTATAGGAAAATCCAGCAACCAGGTGTAGTCGAAGGGACCACTTATTCACAGACAGAGGAGGGGTATTCCTGGCCCTTTAAGCAGTGTTCTTATCATATAGCTATTTTCTAATAAGGTAAGACGTTATCTGTTATATGTAAAATTGAAGTCCCTCCTTTATGGATCCTACAGTTGGGTTGAGCTACCAGGGAGAAAGTCAATAACCATATTGAAATCAGATAAATGACTGGTATTGTAGGACACCTAACCACAAGGTTTAACTTTTAGGTTATGGAAGGGAAGAATGCCTAGGAGGGTAGTGCTGTGGGCACAAAGCACCAGTGACCAAGACTGCCTGGGGCAGACAATATAGACAGCTACTGTTGTGGAGTAATGGCCTGTGATGTCTCTGACTCTGGGCCAGTAGTCAATGAGCTTGAATCCTCACCACTGACACTGGAGAGAGACGCTCAGATATTTGTCCCACTCTCTCTTATACCAGTTTGCAAATACCCGTAGCATGGTCTTTAGTGTGGAGATTAACCTCTCCAAAAGACCACTAGTCCGGGGATGGTAGGGCCTGGTTTTTAGGTGCTTCACCCCACAGTGCTTCCACAGACCATCCAGCAGGTTGGACATGAAATTGGCACCTCTATCAGTCAGTATTTCTCTCAGGAAACCTACACTGCTGAAAATCTCTAACAAAGCCTTTGCCACCTTCCCTGCCTCAATGGTGGACAGAGCCATTGTCTCACGGTATCTAGCAGCATAATCTACTAACACCAGGATATTCTTCCCTGTGGAACGGGATAATCAGAGCCCCCACAATATCCCTAGATACCCTCTGAAATGGCTCCTCAATCACTGGCAGAGGCATCAGAGGAGCTTTGACCTTGTCTCCTGCCTTGCCTATTTTTTGGCACTGCTCACAGGTTCTGCAGTACCCTGTAACATCCCTTGCAATCCCATGTCAATAAAAGTTCTGCATATTACGTCTCTTGGTATGTTTTATGCCCATATGACCTGCAAAAGGAATGTCATGGGCTATGGCTAGAAGTGCCAGATGGAAGGCTCTAGGCACTACCAACTGCTGTATTAACTCACCCTCTAGCTCTCCCTGAGAGATCCACACTCTGTAAAGTAACCCTTTGTTCCAGTATGCAGACTCTCTTTTCCTTGAGTATCCGGTGCCTCCCTAGCTACCTTCTTCAAACCTCTTAGTGTGGGGTATGAGAGGTGAACCTCTCTTAGCTCTACTTTTGTGACTCTTCCCAGCTTCCCTTCCACAGGAAGTCTGGTATCCTCTGACAGCGGTGCCTCACTGTCAGCCTGGGTACTACCACTCACCTCTAACCTTGCAGTCACTCGGTCCAAGGGAACATCAGTACCTACTAGCACTCACCTTCAGGATCACTGCTACAGGGTAGTTTCCTCCCTGAAATAGCCATAGCGCCAGCCCTGGCTTCAGGTGTGGTGTCTGTCTGGGTCTCCCCCAAATCTACCAGACCCACATGCCTGTCTTCAAGCCTGACCGCATGCAACTGCATGCACACAAGGTACAGCATTATCAAAATCATTCCCTATCAGGACATCTGCATGGATATCCTCAAATACACCTACTTGTTTACTTCCTTTTCCACCCTCTGAGTCAAGGTGAACCCTAGACAAATGCATTTGAAATTGGATCCCTCCTAAACCTCTGACTGGATTTTTTAATCCTCTTTAACCGCTGCAGGCTTCACAATGTTTATGTTAGAGGCTGTGTCTCTCTTAGCAGTGGACAGTTTTCCATCCACTAAAATAGGATATAACCTCTTGTGATAGTTTGGTACCCCTGTTGGCTCCAGACACCTTACCACTGGCATACTGTTATTCTCACTTGCTGTCTCCCCCACCTTTTCTTCCTCAACTTGCCTCTGTGGAAATATGTATGATACTTGCCCCACTGGTTACATTTAAAACATTTAACCCTTAATCCTGGCCATGCACCTGAACTAGTGGTTTCCCCTGCATACCTCCCAACCATACCGATTTACTCGTTTTTTGCCGAGTTTTAGGGTCCAAATGAAGGGATGCCACGATTCCCAAGTGGCACCCCTTCATTTCCGATTTTTTTTTTTTTTCTTTCATTTTTTGAAACTGTCGGAGCTGATGTCATCATGTACGCGGTGACGTCAGCTCCATCAGTGCTACCAGCCAGTCAGAATTGAGCTCAAGGAGCTGACATCATGCACACATCATTTCCGGCTGGCTGCAAATGCGAGCAGGCGGAAACGGATTAATGGCAACAGCACTTGCTTTCAGGAACGGATTAATGGCAGTAGCAGCACTCATTCGGGAAGTCAGGAACGAATTACTCGTTTTGCTTTCAGGTAAGGAAATGGTGTGTGTGTGTGTGTGTGTGTGTGTGTGTGTGTGTGTGTGTGTGTGTGTGTGTGTGTGTGTGTGTATGTGTGTGTGTGTGTGTGCAGCTACACTGCGAGATGCTGTGCAAGTATGTACTTGACATTTTGACCGATTATCACAGTTAACATGGAGGCTTTGATGTTCTGAGATATTCCTCACTCAGTTTGTCGGATATGACCTTCCTTGTGTGTTTAAACCAAGGCTTTGTAAATATTGTTTAATCCTCACTCACAGAACTATTTGCTCTCACTGTGTGTATATGTGTTCAAATCTGATGTAATTGTTTCCCATGTGTGTCAATACCCATCCCATACATCTTGCATTCTTTGTATGGCCTGTTTATGCATGTACCTCAGCTATCATTCCTTAATGTATATTCCTGTACTCAATATACCCCTTGTCTATTGCCCTTGCCTTCAAACTTTGGCCTCTGCACAAATTAAAAAATGGGGCTCCACTCATCACACTACTCTGCATCTCCTTCCTCATTCCTTCTTCCTTTCTTTGAGCCAAAACATAACATGCAATACTTTTCTTGCCTGTTAGCACCCCTGTCCTACTGCTATGTAAACCTAACTCCAAGAGGTTTTTGCTTTAGGGCATCTTTTATAACATATATGATATTTTAGTTATTATGCATGGTTTAAATGTTTGTCCCTAAGATTATTACCTTAATAGCATTTATGATAGGTAGTTATGATTGTTCTTATAGGCTGAGTTTCATAAATCTTGCTAGGCACTGTATAGCTTTGTTATACATTGTGTAAATGCAATGCAGTGTGTATAATGAAAGAAACTAGCATGTAATCACTGAAAGCTCTTACAGTCTGGTTCACAGTCTTTAAATTTGATAAACACCAGGTAATTTGATAATGTATGGTACTTGTGCACTGTGCGTATACTTCCAATACACAGGTTTAACTCAGCTACATAAAAGGCATTCAAAGACTGTGTACCTAAACACAGTAAAGTCAGCCAAGTTATTTGCCATACTGAGCACCTGCATATGGTAGGCTAAAGTCCCTAGCCACCAGCATTTCTGAGCTTTGTCCAGATTTTTTTGTGCTAAGACTTGAGAGTTATGGTGAGAACAGAATTTGTATACCCCCCATTACTGGATTTGTTGTTTGTCCAGGTTTTTTGTGGTAAGAGTTGAGAGCTACAGTGAGTTAGAAGTGAGAACTGAATTTGTATTCCCCCATTACTGGCTTTGTCCAGGTTTTTTGTGCTAAGAGGTTGAGAGCTATGGTGAGAAGTGAGAACTGAATTCACTATGATAGCCAATAAGTTTCAGTCTTCCTATTTTTTAGGAAACTGCTGATTTGCATAGTGGTATGTTGCTCTGACTGTAGTGCATAGGGTTCTGGATTCAAGACTTGCCAGTGAAATGCATGGTGGTAACACAACATTTTATTCTAGCAACTTTCCAAAATTATACACGCAATGTTTAAAATGTGTCCCTGGTTTTTGACCTTTTGCCCCCCCAAAAAAACAAAACTGAAATTGAAAATAAGTTAGAGAAGCTGTGCAAGATGCCTATGGCTTACACTACTGTCATTCTATTTATAGTGTGAGTTTGGAAGTAGACTTTTATGATGGAAATGTTCTGAATTGGGCAATTTTGTCATTATTGGTTCATGCATTTTGTTTCATTGCCTACAGTACAGCCTACTGGAAAAATGTTCAAACAATACATTTAAAATGCGCTCTGTCTAACAAATGTGCTGTTGTATTATACAAGGAATATAACTTAATAAAGTCAGGAAGGGGTATCAAAGAAAAGAGCACGTATGTTTCTTGTTTTTTGTGCAAGGGACCAATCATTTGAAAACAGCCCAAAGGTAATCTTTATCCATCACTGGCCAGATGCATTTTCTTTGGATGTGATGTGGGTTTCAATGCTGTTTTAATGAATGTGAGTTTCAAGGGCAGAGAAGTTTTAATGCGAAGTCTATTTTCATTGTGAGACAGTATTGCTTTGTTTAGCAGATGTCTGTTAGTGTTCGTGCATTGTTGTGCTGCAAAATGTAAAAATAAAATCCAAATAATCATTGTAGAAGTAAAGCAGAATGCATACATTAGTGTTTATGGAAAATGGGTCGAAATAGCTAGGTAATGGGACATCAGAATGGCTGCAGGGGGACTCTGGTGCCATATTTTGGTTGTCTGTTCTTCAGTTTGCATTTGAAAGTTGGTATCCCATAATTCCATTAGAGTGGGTGTGCTTACATAATTATGTATGCAAATTAGATGTTAATCAGTGTGCAGATTTGTACCTATTTTTCATGGGCCTTGTCCAGATTTTTGATGTTTCCAGGTTGAGAGGTATGTTCCCCTGTTACTGGTGGACAATGTTGGGTTGGTTTAGGCTGCCCATCATGGGTTCCTTTATATCCATGTGCAGCACTGGGTATCTCCTTCCTGTAGAGTGATGCCCTGCTTGGTAAGTAGAGATCCCCCTTTTTCCTCAGCTCATCTGCAAAGTTACATTATCGGTCTGACAACAAGATTCTCATGTCCTCAGGCAAAGTGCTAAGGCTTATTTCCTCACCAGAAGGTCTGCCAGCCTTTCAAAAGTGGTGACCTGATACCCACTCACCCACCTATGAAAATAAATGCTTAACTCAACAATATAACCACGCACATTTTCATCTGCCTTGTGTCTATGCTCACAAAACTTTTTTCTGTAAGCTTTAGGTGTTAACTTAAAGCATTCAAGTAAACATTTCTTTACTTTTTCATAGTTTAAACAATCAATATCAGATAATTTAGGAACACCAGTTACACTTTTACTATGGAGTAAGGGGTCAGGAACTGTACCCAGAGCCGTTGGTCAACATTATACTGTTTACATACTCTTTCAAATTTATGAATACAACTATCAAAATTATCACCCTCTGTAAATTGTGGAAGAAATTTACTGATCTTTATTGCTTCTGGGGTTCAGTTATTCCCTTACCCATTACCTCCATGACACTGGCAAAGAGTCAAAATCTCCCTCTCATGTTGATGCTGCTCATTTACTTCAGCCTCCAAACACTGCAGTCTCTCATTTACTTCAACCTCCAAACACTGCAGTCTTTCATTTACTTCAACCTCCAAACACTGCAGTCTATCATTTACTTAAGCCTCCAAACGCTGCAGTCTCTCATTTACTTCAGCCTCCAAATGCCACAGTCTCTCATTTACTTCAGCCTCCAAATGCCACAGTCTCTCATTTACTTCAGCCTCCAAATGCTGCAGTCTCTCATTTACTTCAGCCTCCAAACACTGCAGTCTCTCATTTACTTCAACCTCCAAACACTTCAGTCTCTCATTTACTTCAGCCTCCAAATGCTGCAGTCTCTCATTTACTTCAGCCTACAAAAGCTACAGTCTCTCATTTCCTTCAGCCTCCAAATGCTGCAGTCTCTGCTGATTCTAATTCCTTTTGTTATGCCTGTTGCAGTCTCTCTGCTGATTCTATTTCCATACATTTGGCCTCCAGTTCAAGTCTCTTTAACTGCAGACAGATTTTTAAGTCCTCTGAGGAAAAGATGCACTGTCCTGTTTCTGAGGACTGCAAATTTTCATCACCAGACTGGTTATCTCTCTGATTGCTGGTCTGTGTTTGTAGCTGTGACTAAGGCTGAAATCATTTCCTCTTTAGTCAGGTTGGCAAGCACCAGTCCTTTGGCTTCACATACCTTGGCCATCTGGTTCTTTGTTAGCTTGCCATAATCCTCTGCTGACATTTTGACTTGTTTTTATTATTGCAACCAACACACAATAAATAAAATAAAAACAACAAAGGCCAATAAACCAGATTTATTGCAAATACAAACACTCTAGCACCTTGGCTCAAATAAGCCTTCAAGGAGTAAAAACATCATTAAAAGCCAAACCTTAAATATCACCAACAATTACCCTACCCATAATTATAAATCATTCAATTAAACAATTAATTCACAGTCTTCCAATTACATTCTCCATTAAGTCCAACAGGGGTCAGGTTTTCATACATTAAAATAAATACAGGCTCCTTATATAATAATTTTTTTCTTTATGTTTAAACATCCAGCTTGCACATTCACTTGTTCTAAAACAGTACCTTTGAGCTCTGCTGGATCACTATTATGATACAATTTAAAATACATAGCAAGAGGGCTTTCCATCTTAGCATTCTTTATATCTCTAATATGTTCTTGTAGTCTAGATTGGAAAGCCCTCTTACTTTCTCCTATATAAAACATTTCACAATTAAACATTAAGGCATAAATAAGGCCTTCCGTGTAATAACAGTATATACCTGTAGGCATAAAAGAAATACCATTAATCTTATCAAATGTATTTACAATATATTTACAACTGATTTATTTTATATTTATTTATTTATTTGCCATTTGTTAACCAGATTGGTCTGGCTGGGCAGATGCCCTTTTTCAGCAGAGACCCGAGGAGAAAAGCTCCAGTACAGAAAATGAATTTTCTTTTACTATCAATTAAATATTTAGGGATACAATCATGAAGAGAATACATACAGCATAATTAAATTAAATTTTACACAATGTTTGAAGAGAAAGAAAATCAAACATAGATACAGATTATGTGCCATACCATTGCACATTCATCAAAATCATTATTTGAATGGGAGATTGCAAACTTAAGTATAAGAGTAGTGGGGCATACAGTGCCAGAAAGGAAGGTTCTGGCACAAGGCAAAAGAGAAGGAGGGGTGTAGAATGTAAGAGGAGGGAGAGATAGGAAGTAGAAGTATAAAGTGAAGATTGGAGTATAGTGGGTGGGAAAGGTGAAAGGCCAGGGAAAATAGAAGTAAGATACAAGTAGGAATATATATTTGTAATAGGGGTAGAAAAGATGGGAAGGACGAGGCACTGGTAAAAGGGTTACACAGAAAATTTCCAGCCTGTTGGGCTGACCAAACCAGTTATCTATAGGCTGTATAAATCTACTATCCACTACTATATATTTAATATATCTTTATCTTTGCCTGTTTTCCCTGACTAAACTAAACTAACAAAAATAAATAAATGATTAGAAACTGTTGTGATATGAAACTCTGAATGTCTACCTTGTGGCTGCTTGAGAGTCCACCTTTAGTGACAACTGCTTACAGGATCAGAAGTTCAATATCCACACCACTGCTCACCAATATGTGAGATCCCCCACTCTGGGCAAGTAATCAAGGAGCCTGAATCTTCACCACTGACACTGGAGAAGGACATTCACTTGGAATACAAATGTATACACATAGTATTTCCAGATGCAGACCTCTGCATCAAGCAAAATTTCCCTTAGGAGTACAAAGGAAATGCACTCAGCCCGGGGTGTGGGTTTCTCTATCTGTCTCCCTCCAGGTCCCCAGTAAGACTCCACACTGGTACAGCTGCAGAGCTAAGTCCTCAGCTGAGTGCCTAAGCCAAGTCCTCCACCACTGTCTCTGTGAAACCAGTGCTTCATGTCCCTACTCCAAGCAGCTGACACACACATACTTTGATGTTTGATTTAAACACACGTGCACACACACACACACACACACACACACACACACACACACACACACACCTGGGAAAGGCTGGCACAGGTTTACTAGCTCTGCCCTCTTCTGCCCAGACTATAAGGTAGTTATCACTGCCACCAGGCACTACAAAGCCAGCTACCTATGGCTCTTGCAAGGGTACCCAATTATACTGAGTGAAATTAATATTAATACAAACAGTAATGTTGACCAAACAACAAGACTTTCAGGAGTGGCCAGAGTAATAACCAAATAAGTAAATAGAAATACTCTCAAAACTTAAATATTTTTCTAGAAGGACCAGCCACAGTAAGAGATGTAAATATATTTAATAATAAATAATAAAAGGACATGAAATACTAAATATCTATTTACAGTAAACACCAGAGTTTCAGACACAGGAAATAGTCATACAGTTACAGAAAAACAATACTAAACTGTTCTCACTATATTTTCCTGACAGATCTAGAGAATTACTGTTACTACATACTGAATAGAGCAAGGCAAGATGATGTAGGTGAATGGCCCTTGTGAGATCCAAGACAGAATACAGAATACTGCAAGCAATCTCCTACTAATATCTAAATATTATTTCTGGCTTACAGAATGAGATCACACACATCTGGTCATCTGACTCTGTTTCTCCGCATTATCCCTCATCACTAAATACACACTAGACTTTTAGCTAAGTTTTATTAAAGCATCTGGAAGCCATAAAACAATAAACAATTCCACTCTTCCTACACGAGCTACAAACTCTTCTCTAGCACATTGCGTCTCTGGCTCCATTCAAAACTAAGGGATAACATCTTTATGGCTTAACCTATGAAGTCATTTAATTTCAGATATATTTTAAAGTTGGCTGGACTGTGATTAACCTCTTCTGTTCCAGTATCCTCTATTACAACATATACATTTCAACAGTTACAATAATGCATGCACATTTCTTTTCTTTCTAGCAGGGCACACTGTTGATACACTTTAACACAAGCAGCTTTACAAATATATTTTTCAATGCAAGCATCTGTACAAATCAGTTTGATACACAAATGACATTTAATTCTTTACAATGTTTCAGATAGCTGCACTGCCATATGCTACACATCCACTGCCCTACTTCTCCTAGCAAGGCTGGTAGAACCTCCTATCATCACATGGCCCATAAAACAGTCAAGGCCAGAGGAGAAAATGTTTGGTAGCACAGAGTACATGGCCACCATCACCAAGGTGCATAGTCAAATGAAGATGTTCCCATTCTCAAGGCATCAGAAAACAAATAATCATTTTGACCAATCCAGATGCAGACAGTTATGTGGCAATACCACCATAAGACTGCACTGCTCATGAGAGTGAGGTGCCCCATAATTTATCCTACCTTCTCTCTACCTTAAATGAACTATGAGGAGAAGAATCTTTTCTGGGGACAGTGACAACAACTTTATGTGTGAGGATGAATCTCCTGAAGACCCAGAGAACTGGAGCATAAATAGAAGGTGGAATCATCATGAAGGGCAATCACAATTAGATGAACTGCTGCACCCTTGAGTAGAGGGCCCAGTTTCAGGCAGGAAAAAAATGTTTAGCAAGTAGTTCAACTCTCCTGTTAAGAGAAGGATCTCCACAATGGAACAGAGAGGTGATCTTGAAAGAGCCAGTTTTATGTCCCAGTCTTGGTTTGTGTGAAAGACAACAATAAGAAATTTCCTGATCCCTGCAGTGGAACTGAGGCCAAGCAGCAACACATATCCAGAACATGTCAGATACCTACAGAGACTGCCTGTGGAGGTACAAGGTTCTACTCTGTCCACTGTGAGAACAACTCCCTCTCAAACTCAAGCAGAATGTTGCTCAGCAGCTCTCATCTCTTTCTATGGGACTCCAGCAGATATCAGTAGGATTTTCAAGAAAAAGGTTATCAACTAAGCACTGTAAGGGAAACAGAATCAAAAGGGAGTGAGGAAAAAAAACAAGAAATCTCCATCAAATATCATCCACCAAGGAGGGCAGAAGCAATGAAGTATGTCTCTGAATAACATAATGGACATAATCTAGCTTAGGGAAAATGTAACCCTCAAAAAAATACAACAGCACCCAACAGCTTTCGCCATGACTAACTGCTGCAGGAAACATGGAAGATCAGTATCCTACTAAAGTATACAGAACCTGCATCTGACAAGCCAAATCCTCTGAGGCCTAATCCTACTCTAACCCCAGTGGCTGCTCCCCTCTTATAAAGCAAACTGGGGCCATACCTGAAAGGCACAGGAGCGTATTGTACTGGAATGCTCTGGCAGTGGAAACTCTGATCAGATGTCTTGGTTTCTAGCAGAAAGTGGTCTCCCTGGAATGAGTGGAGACAGAAACACACACCCCAGCCAAGTTACCAGGAAACAGACAACCTGACAGGCACAGAAAGGGAAAAATCAGCTAAATTAGACTCCTAGGTCAAGAGGATCCAAAGACCAGCTTATCTGGCCAAAGTTCCAGAAAGATCCAAATCATGTTCCCTAATACTCCAGCCCATGTACCATCTCTAAGGGAATGGTGAACAGGAAAGGCAGGAAATGCGGCAGGTTGAAAAAAAATCACCGCACCTAGGCCTTAACCCTACTACTGGCTCCATTGGGACTGACCATAGGAGGGAAAGGAAACCCCCAGAGATCTTGCATATCCTGCAACTCAGATACAGAGACCCTTACGAAGAAGAGCAGTAACACAGTTCTAACTTGCTTGGATCATCAGATGCTTGAAATGCCATCATGCAAAAACTATTCAGGTCAAGCAGTGCTAACCTTGTCAGGGAGAAGGAAACTCAGCACTAGGAGCAAAGCAGTTGAACCTTTCAAGAGCAGGTGTCCTGAGTGGAAATTCAAAGGGAGAAGCCATCTTAATGCTCTGTCATCTGTGGTCTTTGTTCGCTTAAATAGTCACCTCATTTTTTTTTTAATTTCTCCAAGTCGTTTGGGTTTCTAATACCATGATGGGAATGGACCCCATTCCTAAGTCAAAGTATGATTAAAGTTCATGAAATTAGATTGTTTCAATATTTGATGTTAGTCAGAAGTGCTCTTTGCAGCACCCACCATATGCCCAGTAATGCCTCCTTCTGCAATTCGTACAGAGTTACATGTATTGGTAATATATCTAAGTAAGATTGTATATTCTTTTTATAGGACCTGTTGCTGCTACTACTACTACAACTGTCTGGGTATCTTTCTTCCAAATTGCCCTTGTTTTTGCCTGCAAATACTGGTAGTTTTTGTGTCTCTCTGTACATAAGATAGTGTAGTCACTGTGTGTAGCAGTTTCAATGGTCAATGCTACTTTTGTCTTCTTTTCATGGACTACTAGATCTGGTTTTCTCGCATCTATTTTTTGAACTGTTGATAATGGATGACCCCATGTGATATAAACTTTTTTTTGGTAAAAAAAAAATCTTTATTAAAATATCACATATGATATAGGCAATCTTACATTTACATAAATGAAAAACAAACAACATTGACACAATTTTAGTTGCAAACATTATACATCACTTATAATCTATGTAGTCATTGTCAGCTAAGCATTATATATCTCATTCATATCCTGCCTTCATTTAAACCTCATTCCATCTCTGCATATATTGTTCCCACAATTCACATTTTTCCTATGTAGTTTGCTCCTTCCCTTTTCTAAAGATCCCAAGCACAGTTGTTTTATCTCCTTTACTATATTCACTACTTCTGGTAATGGTGGTTTAGACTTTGATTTCCATTTTTTAGTAATTGCTTTTTTGGCAGACACCATAATTACTCAGCAAGGCTTTACTGTGTCTAGCTAATTCCAATCCATGTGATATAAACTTCATCATTTTCTATGATAATTTGTGGCTCATGTTTCCAGTGTTTTTTAGCTACTTCAATATTATAATGTTTGCACAATCCCCAATGCAACAGTCTTGCCACATTATTATGTCTTTCATTATACAGTCCTTCTGCCATTAGTATAGCGCAACCAGCAACAAGATGTGCAACTGTTTCCAATTCTGTTTTACAAAACTAAATTTGTCTGTTTCTCCCACATGCTCAATGGACTTTGTAAATAAACATGCTTGTAATCCACTATCTTTTTTTTTTTTTTTTTTTTTTTTTCAATTCCTTTTTATTAGGGTTATATCAAAACCAAATGAAGACAAGAAAACGATCCACTATCTTGAGCCACCAGTATTGACCTTTCATCTTTTAGTTTAAATTTACTTCTCCTTAACCATTCCTGCATTCGATCCTGATCAACATGAGGTTGTTCCAAGAGTTTTCTATACTTGCAACTATATTTATACATATTACACATTTCTTGCCTTCTCATCTGATCCGTCACCTTATATTCTTTCTTTTTTTGGCACATTCAGTTGCCACCTGATTTTTATCTACTTCTGGTTTGCTTTCCATTCCTGCTTGACGCCAATATGCTTCTGATAAACTAAACAGGGAAGTCATCTTAGACTTATTCTCCTCATGTTTCAAAACTTTCACTATGTTTGCATCTTGTGAGTTCAGCAGATATATATGCAGTCCCACAAATGCAGATCTATACATGTAATTACTTTCAAGGAGGCGCATACCTCCTTCAGAACAGGGAATATATCATCTTGGTATACACTGATTTTTATAAATCACTTGATAAGCATGAAACATCCTTCTTGTTTTTCTGTCCAACCTATCCAGCACCTTTCGGGGCCAGTCAATCACTCCAAAACTATAAGTTAGGACAGGAAGAGCAAACTGGTTTATAGCTTGGACTTTGTTCCTAGATGTCAAAGTTGTTTCAGTACTAATTTAAGTCTTCTAAAATATTCCTTACTAAGTTTTATTTCCATTTGTTCATAATTTATTACTGATTCTTCAGCAATTCCCAAATATTTATACACTCCGTCTTGCTCAAATCCTTTTATATTGCATTGCTGTCCCAAATTGATGTTTAGTTGGTGCTGTAGCTTTCCTGCTTTAAAGGTTGCTTTTTCACATTTATCAAGACCAAATGACATTCTTATATTTTCTGAAAATGTTTTGACCACTTGCAGTTGTGCTTTCAGTTTCTTATCTGATGAACTATACAGTTTTAAATCATCTACAAAAATAATATGAGAAGTCTTCACACTTTGCTGTTTTCTGGGAGCCAAATTGTAGTCATGACCTAATCTGTTAAGTACACAACTTAATGGATTAAGGGAAAGACAAAATAGCACTGGTGACAGAATGTCACCCTAGAATACCCCCCTCTTTGAATTTTTATCCCTGGAATAAAGTTTAAAGTCCCCTCCCCTCCCCTTATATCCTAAGAGGAGGGGACTTTAAAAATAAACTTGAAAAAAGAAACTATATGGCAACTAAAATTGAGGGCAGACTACCACCAAGTACTAAATGAAGCTGTTAATATTAAATGTTTTTTAAAGAACAGGCATTAACTGACATGTGGTCAAATGGTTATTTGTTTTATTTGAAAATAGTTTTTATTGGACGATATATTCTATATAAAGATGTAATGTGATTTTTATGTATTTCTGATGATGTCTGATACCTGTTACACAACAGTGGTAAGAAAGAAGTTTTAACGCTAGTTCTTGGTTTTTCTGAATTCTTATCCTGCTATTTAGTTCCCTTTACTGGTGGATTTGTTTTTATTTGGTTTAGTTTTCCACCTAGCAACTCTTTGTTTATCAGTTTGTCATTATTTGATGTCTGGGGCCTACAGTGAGGCGCTTTTAAATTTGACTATTAATCCAGTTATGAATAGCCAGGAGGAGATGTTGAGAAATCTTAGCACTACCTTGTTGGAAGTTCAAAGAACAATGGCGGTTTTATCTGCTAAGTTAAACAAATTGTACAGTAAAGGCAATACTGCTATTACCCATCATTTCTGAGCTGAGTTTGGCCCTGTAGATGCCAATTTAACCTTAGTAGCACCAGATAATCATTTATCTGGTCAATGAGTTTCATCACCAGTTAACTGTGGTGGTGTTCAGGATGCAGACTTTTTTAAAATGTGTTCTATTCCTTTTGAAGTACTTGTTGAACAATATAATGGCATCAATAAAAGGGAAAATGACTAAACTAGAGAGAAAACTTAAAAAGTATTGGTCTCTTACCCTCAAGAACTTATATTTCGATCAGTGTCTGGTGCTTGGGATTGTACCAAAGGGGCTGCGCTTCAGTAACAGGCTAAATGGTACTGATGGTTTTTATGTGGAACTGGTTGAATTTTTTAACTCAACTGGGCTACAACTTATTCAGCTGTTAATTAACAACAACAAAAAATTTATGGTTTTGTTTTAGGATGAAATTGCTTGTTTGAACAATTATATCACCAAAGCTATCTCTGCTTTTCCAGCAATAAATAGAGAATACAAGAACATCTTCACCATTATTGACAGGTACAAGAAAACCATTGTGATTTGTAAGAAAAAGAAAATTCTGAGAGACAAAATAACTTATAAGATTAAAAATGCTTTCCCTGTTAATGGTAATAAAAACAGCCACTTTGGAGGTACCAACAATATTCATTCCAATGGTGATTAGGGCCCAAAAGTGACTGCCTATAAGGAGAGACATGGTTTTAATATGGCCCCCTTAAATCCAGAAGGGAACAACAAAGGAAGCAGTTTATCTCGTACCTTCTTTACATCAATTAACCATCAGAGTTTCAATGGGGAAATGGACAGCAACAATGTACTCATTGTACCTCCCCATGAGGCGGTAGTTCAACTGCCTTATGTACCCGGTAAGGTTTCTGACAGTTACCAGTAACCATTTCGGGTGAACCAGGGGAAGAGGATGGAGTCAATGGAGGGAGAACCACTGATTATGTATACTGAACTTTTCATTTCTCTTGGGAGCTATGATTTTGTCAGAGAGCTATTGTATAAGGACTTTATTAGTAGGTCAGTAAACAAAATTGCTACTGATTTTTTGCCTAAAGATTTTAACCTGTGTGGTGTCTTTTTAAGTCCCATTCAGTTCAACATTTTACAAGTGGGACTTAACTTTATACCATCTTATAGGTCTGATTGGATTAGAAATTTAATAGAACTGGAAATGTGTATTATAATTAAATTTAAATTATTTACTGCATGATGTAGTTAAGCTAGAAGCTGATGTACTCAGGAAACCATCTGACTTTAATCCTATGTTACACAACACATTTAAAGTTTTTGAACAGAGTTGTGAGAATGAGATTAGGAAAATACTTGATATCAAAGTTGGTGATAAATACATGAATCTGAATAGGGAAGAAAGAGAGGCGCTAAATCAGTTACGGTCTTAAAAGGAATTAAGATTTATGAAAGCTGACAAGGGGGTGGGTTGGTTGTAATGGCACAGAGTGATTATGTTAAAAGCATGGAAGTCTTGCTAAATAAACCAGGCAATTATGTGGAAGTTTTTAATGGCATAAAGAAATACTACAGGTCAATCGGTGTGTATTTATACAAATTACTTATGGAAGGAAGTATAGATTTTAAGACCTATAACTATCTGTCTAATGAACAACCTTAAGTTGGGACTTGATTTTATTTGGAATCCCAAAAATACATAAAAATGCTACAACCCCCCCCCCCTTTAGATCAATAGTGTCGGCTCCTAATAATGTTACAATAGGAATTTCCACTTATTTAGACCATATTTTAAACCCCCAGATACAAAAGATGGAATATTACATCAAAGAGTCATGGGACTTTTAGGACACATGAAAGGATTTAAGAGCCAGTTTTCCTATAGGTCTGAAAATTACACCATGTTTACTGTGGACGTAACATCTTTGTTTATAAACATTCTTCAAGGTATAGGAATGGAATTTTTTAATTTGTATTTCAGTAAAAATACATATTTTACACACCAGAATATTCATTTATACTGTCTTTTAATGGAAATTATTCTGGAAAATTACTCTTTTTGTTTTTAACAGGAAATATTTTAAACAGTTAAGGGATATTCCAGTGTGGGGTCTACTGCTGCACCTGTCTTTACCAAATTATTGTTGGGATGGTGGGAGACTGAGATATGACCATGTACTCCTTCATATTTCAGTATAATTTTCTATAAGATGTTTATGGACAGCTTGTTATTGATTATAGAAGGATCTACTGAGGATAGTAATAAGATGGTAGATGAACTGAATAAAAGTTTGGATTTTTTTTTTAAGGTTTCCTTATGTGATTCTGGTACCACCATTGATTTTGTGGACATAAGTTTTACTTGGAATATTAGAGAAAGTTTTTTTGAAAGTAAAGTACACAGAAAAAGAACATTTTTCTAATACCTATTTACATTTTAGGAGTCACCACCCTCTCTTTATGAAGCGTAACATCCCTAGAGGCCAGTTTATAAGGGCATTAAGACTAACCTCAAAGAATTCAGATTTTGTGGAAGAAATAAAGCTCATTGCGGAACTTTTTCAACACAGGGGGTAGGATGTAAATTTTTTAATTAAAACATCTGAATAAGTTTTAGAAAAGAGAGATGACCATTTCCCACCTATTTTGTTAAAGCCTTTGGTTAAGTCCGTTGTTAACACAGATCATAACAATGGTCATCAGCTTCTATCTGTATGTGTCTTAGATATGGCTAGGGATAACTATTTTATTTGAGAAGTTATTAAAAATAACTGGAATATCATTAAAGGCAACAAATAATTATTTGATGTAGTGGGAACAGAACCTAAGCTTGTTTATAGAAAAAATGTGAGTATTAAGAATTTATTGTAATGTGACAGTTAATTTTAAGTATCCCTAGTACTAATAAAGAAAAAGGGACCTACAAATGCAACTTTTGTTCTGCTTGCAGATACATTTATGAAGGACCTTACATTTGTTTCCCTCATATAGACAGAACATTTCAAAGTTACAAACATTTTTACTGC
Organism: Protopterus annectens; assembly: GCF_019279795.1. Classification (NCBI taxonomy): domain Eukaryota; kingdom Metazoa; phylum Chordata; order Ceratodontiformes; family Protopteridae; genus Protopterus; species Protopterus annectens. The sequence goes on from NC_056741.1 coordinate 628,652,029, forward strand.
CAATCTAAAGGTATAGTATATGCTGGTATTTGCTCCACATGTTCAGCATTTTATATTGGAATGACAACAAGGACTTTACAAAAATGGAAAACGAATATTTATATGCTATTACAACAAAATATGTGAAAAATGCCCTCTACAAACATTCATTGTCTGTTTATGGTTAATTTTTTTTTTGTTTTATGTATTAGATGATACACAAGAGAATATAAGAGGAGGGGACTTTAAAAACAAACTTGAAAAATGAAAAACTATATAGCAATTGAAATTGATGGTGGACTACCACCCAGGGCTAAACAAAGCTGCTAATATTAAATATTTTTTTTAAGAACAGGAATTACTTGATATGTAATCAAATGGTTAATTGTTTTATTGGAAAACTGTTTTATTGGACAATATATTGTATACAAAGATGTAATGTGATTTTTACGGTATTTCTGATGAAGTCCGATATCTGCTAGACAAAAGCGGTAATAAAGACTTTTTAACATTAGTTCTTGTTTTTTTTTTTGTTTGTTTGTTTGTTTTATCCTGCTGCTTGGTTCCCTTTACTGGTAGATTTGGTCTTATTTGCTGCTGTTTTCCATCAAGCATCTCTTTTAGCCAGAATTTACATACTGCATCTGGGCCTGGGGATTTCCATTTAGGAGCTTTTTTTTTACTTTGTTTCAGTCTCTCTGGCCATTACTCCATCCCATTTCATATCCTGTACATTTGAACTTCTTATTCTTTCTTTTACTTCTTCTATCCATTTAGCATCTTTATTATGTTCCAAAGGATCTTCGTAGATATTTCTCCAAACTGTATCTATTTCTTCTGTTTTTTTGTGGTATGTAAATTCCTTTTGCCTTGTTTCCCAATTCTCTATAAAACTTTTTTGGGCCTCAGTAAATTGCTTATTTTGTACTTCTCCTTTATACTTTTCTGCATATCTTCTAAGTTATTCTGTCTGTGCTGATATTTTTAGTTTATTATTTGAGATACTGCATGATAGAGCCTGATCTGTTCTGATACTGCACATTGCTTTTATCACATCTATCTTTCTGAGTATTTTTGTTGATGTGTTCTTGTGTTAAGACTTTATCTGTTATTAATTTAGCTGCACAGTGATATATCATATTTACTTCTGCTATATCACATGAATCTCTATGGGCAGTCCTAAATTGTTTTATCAGACATAACTTTTTGGGATTCACTGACTTTGTGTAGTCTATTTCTTTCATTGATCTTACTATGTCTGTCCATTTCTATTAAATCAAGCAACTCTTCTCTTAGATCATTTTCTTCTAAAGTTAGGCACATTTTTTGTTCTCCATTTCCTGCGGGATTTCTATAGAGTTTCAGAGCATTTTCCTGTGCCACATTCTCTTCAGTTTCATCCTGTGTCATCCATTGTTTTTTTACAGTGGAGCTCACTGGCCTATCAATCCACAACACTGACTGCATCAGAGTTGCCACAGTTTCCTGTTCCTTCTCTTGCTGTGCAATTTCAGCTGAATGTTTGTACTGGTGTCCTGTGAAAGACTCCAAAATATCTTCATATGGCAAGTGATCAGATGTTTCATGCTCCACTGGTTTCTCTTTAATTTGGGGATCTGTTGCTCTATCCTGCTGAGATGTTATCTGAATTTTATTTTTTTACACTAAATCCTTCACTTTGCAGGTAATCCATAACCTCAGTTTCTATTTCTTTAACTTCTGCATTATTAATCCTCTTTTCTACTTTTCCTCTTTGTTTTCTTATTTTTTGTATTGTAAAATTGTCCATGTCCAGATGCCTTTGCTTATACTTCTCTTCAAATATCTTTGGTGCTGCTCTTTTTGTATGTAATCATCTATTGGTTGAATCCCATGGGAGAAAAAATGTTCCAACGCATGACACAGGATGGCGCAGTGGTAGAGTTGTCACCTCATAGCAAGAGGTTCTTTGGTTCGATTCTCAGCTGGGGTGCCTTCTGTGTGGAGTCTGCATTTCCTCCCTGTGTTTGTGCGGGTTTCCTCAAGGTGCTCTGGTTTCCTCCCACGTTATAAAAACATGCATCTGGAGCATTTCTCCCCAGGCCTCCACTGAAAATTGGCTTCATTCCAAGTTGGACTTTCCCAGTTAACAAATAATAAATAAGATGAAGCTACCTCCATTTTTGTCTCACACAATTTTCCTTATATGAAAAAATTACCAAAAGTAAAGATCACCAAATGTATCTATTTTAGTTGGTTTTAATTTATTTTGTTTGGTGACTGGGATTCTTTAACTGGACAGGACCCATTTTAAGCAGAACAAATGCTCCATCAGAACATAGCAATACAAAAATTACCATGTAAAGTAGTGAGGTAATACATTTAATTTTTTAAGTCAGTATATACATTCCACATACATTTTTAACAGTTGTTGTGGTAGTGTGATCAAAAGTTTTTAGATAGTATATGGCTTCATGTAAGTTTTAATAGGACTGACAGTCACATTGACAGTTTCATTGTCTCTGGAGTGGGTTATATCACGGAGTACATTTCTAACTTTTTGAAATACATCCTGAAGCCCTTACTGAAACAGGTATTGGATTTCATATTTCACTCTGCTGCTTTCCTAAAATAGTTATGCCAGTTTTGAATACCTGATGGTATTTTATTTGATTTATTTACACTTTCTTGACTGGGTTTGTCCCACTAGGCCGATGGCCTCGTTTCAGGGAAGACCCAAGGTGGTATTCATGCACCCAGATCACTGGGGAAATTACTCTTTGAGATAAGTGCCATGGGATCATTTATATCCAACTGACTTACCACCAACTCAGGCAAACTGGGCCATGATTTAACATCTCATCTGAAGGGCAACATACTAAGGAATGCAGCATCTCCCTAATGCTGCACTACAGTGTCAGTGCTAGAAAACTTGTACCTGGTGTGGGGCTTAGAACCCACAAACTTCTGCGTCAAAAGTGATTTTCTTTTCTAACTGCAGATATTAATGCTGCTATGAAAAATGTCTGGAGGGTGTGAGGTATATTTTATATAATTTTTTATTTACTTACACAGACAGTTTTACAGAAATGTTAATGATGTTGGTAGAGTTTGTATTAAAAATATGTTCATAGAAGAACATGACTATTATTTGAAGGTGTGTGATACAGCTATGGGCACTTTAATTGTGCTTATTTCTTATATCTGGCATAAAAAAAAAATCAGGATGGTCAGCTGAATTGCCAGGGTTTTAGGAATTTAGTTTTTTAGGTCACTTTATAGATAATGCATCTATCATTGGTGGTGAAGTTTAGGATGTTGATAATGTAGTAGTAACTTTAGAGCATTGTTATCCCCCATTAAAATAGACATATCCATAAATGCACAACCTAGTGATTTTCTGGATGTCCCTTTATACAGGCAGTTAAATACTAATAAAGGAACAACATTTATAAAAAAACAGTAGTAGTAAATAATCTATCACATTTTAAAAGTGATCCCCTTTACTTTGTACAGAAAAATAAACCCAGGGACAGTTTGCATTTATTATTTGCAAAGCTACTGCTACAGAGCTTACAAATTGAGACAGTATTAATGAAGGGATTTCTTTGAATGAAAGACAGTACCCTAATGAGTTTTGGAATATAAGGAGAGGAAAGTGACATTGTACATAAATGAAGGTCCAGTGGGGAGCCTTGTTATGTTTTAGACAGGATATTCAGGAAAAAATCACTGACATTTTGGAGTAACATCATATAATGATAGAACGAGAGAGAGAGAGGAAAAAAAAGCAAATAAAATAACATTTTACAATGTACAAAACAATTTGGCACATGCAGTCAGTAGACAGGCAGCATAATTAAAAATAACGTTGTGCTGCTATCTGATAATAAAGTTAGAAATATGGTTACTGGAATAGTAAGAAAGTACACCATTAAGAGACAGAAGGGGTGTCTATAAAGTAAATGGTTGTTCTATATATGAGTCTCTTAAGACAATAGACAGATTAAAATTTCTGGTGACAGATATTATTTTTTTTAAAAGCTTTGGAGGATCCCTGGGAATCACTCCAGTGGCTCTACTTCACAGAGGCACTGGGAACTAACATCAGGTGGTACAATGCCAGGGCACGTCTATGGGCTAGGCTTGTAAAAGCTCCAGGGCCATTAGCCTAGTACACACCTATGAAGCTATGAACCTATGGAGCATGTGAGGCAGAAGGTTTGATTTCCTTTGGTGTATGCAAATGTTTGTGATGTAGGAAAAATTCAACAACACTTTAGATTTAGCAAATAACGTCATATTTCAGATATGAAATTGAAGACTGATACAAATGTGCTATACAGATATCAAAGAGATGAAAGTCATGAAGTAAGTTTTAAATTTCAAGCCTTGCTTTTAATAAGCTGTAATATAAGGAGTGATAATGGCAAAAACACTTTATCATTTACAGAACTTGAATGGCAGTAATTTTATGGGACCGAATTATTCTGCTGACACCTCATTTTACAAAAAGTGGTATTAGTAAAGTTTAGTAAATGAATGAATCAGCTTTCTTAAGTTTTTAGTATAATAAGTTATATATTTTAATAAAGAGATTTCTTAAATTATTTTACAGAAAATTAACACTGTAATTGATTCTTGATGCGTGAGGAAGAACCAGTTAAATATTCCAAAGCAAAATAGCATGTACCTGAGCTATGTGAGTCCTATCCCCTAATGACCAGTCAACTTTCAACTTTTGGATGCCTTCAATGTGTTCTAACTGTCTAGAGCTAAAGAGGAGTATCACAAAAAGACTATAAGAATGCAAATCAATTCAGAGCTTTTTTTCCCACTGAAGAATGCCCTGTGGAACTGTCAGCTAACGATACTCCACAGCTGTGCAAATAAGTCACTAGTTGGGGGAAACCTTCCACTAAGAATATTTTTCTGAGGAAAACTTGTGCTTTTAAGTCTAAAGTATTTTTTTTTACCTAGGAAACTTAACATTTTCAGACTGTCACTGTATTTCTAAGGGACTCAATGTGTAAATGCTTATGTGAACTTTTTATGTAAAAAGATTTATTTTTTACTAAAAATTCAGCCAGGTTTTGTGCATTTGTGTTTTTGGGGCAGGATATTAATGCTTTGGGTGACTGTCGGTGCTTTACTTACCATAGAACCACTTGTTGTCTACCGTAACTTTTAATGACTCATCTAGGCTCCTGCGTACAGTTTTGATGTCTCTTACTCAGTTTACCAATAGAGCATCAACTGGTTTACATGGATTTACCTTTCTCTCGCTGCAAGAACAAGTAACTTATCTGGGTGTCATGGGTTTCAGACTGGCTCCTGTTTTTCCACAGCCACTGGTGAGTGAATCTGCTGTGTCTACTTGTCGTTTTTCAGATCATTCAATTTTGTCCCCAGTCCCCCCGGAGTAGTGTCCACCAAAGACCAAGGGGTAGCCACATCCTCTGGGACTGTAGGTGTGTCATTGGCAGGTAAGGGAGAGTGACTCATCAGTCTCAGGGGATGGGGTAGGTGAAGGTTTTTCACTTAGCCAGGATAGGGCACCTGTATCAGCGACTAATAAGTCTTCCATGAATCGATCATTTTATATGGAGATTCTCAGAAAAAGGAACTATAGTGAAAAAAAAAATTGTCTCCTGCGCCTATTTCTATGGACAGGGAATATTTATTTTGGTTTATTAGGAGTTTATTTGTATTCTTTCCTTGCTCCTCTTGTTGATCAGGCAAGGAAAAAAAAACAGTTCCCTCTGTTTTTGTCTGGAATCTTCAGTCAGAAAACCAGGCATTGCACGGGGTGATTGTACTTAAGGAATTTCTTCCTAGTCTGAATATTCTGATTTTGTGGAAAGTTATCTAGGATGAAAGTATTTTTTCTGTTGAAGGAGAGTGAAATTTCTATGATACTGAAAACGTATTAAGTTTTGCTACAGTTGGCAGTGACTGATATTACATTTGTTGCTCCTTTTGTGTTGCCTGCTTTAGAGAATGTTTTTCTCATTGCATCGATATCTCCTACCTGTAGCAAGTCTGACAGCCCATATGGAGCATCAAAGACATAAATATTTGTTTTCTTATCCTACAACAAACACGGCAGTGGTTTCTCTACCTGAAACTGCTTCCAGAGAAAACCTTACAGCTGCTAACTCACTTCCCTCAGTCAGGGGGTTGGAAAGCACTGGATAATTTGGGAAAGAAAATTGATTCTTCTAGTACCTTTACTATTCAGGATTTTAAGCTCTGCAGCTCTTTTGCCAATGTTTTACCTTTATTTATGTGAGAAGCTTTAACCTTTCTATTTCTGAGGTAAAAAAATGTATTGCCTCTGAAACATCTACTTCTCAGGTTGCTGTACATACTTTAAACTGTGCTGTTAATGCCACTGTTTCTTCCTCCAGGTATGCTGCCTATGTATTACTATTGAGAAGATTGACTTGGTTTCTTTCCTAAAGCCTTCCTGAAAATGATGACTGTTTTTTTTTTAATTCTCCATTAGATAAGGTAGTTTTGTTTGCCTTTCTGCAAGTGTTTATAAAGTAGATTGCTGAAAGGAGAAATCTGATTCAAGGAGTTGCTCAGATTTTCAACCCTCCTTTTTCAGAACTATTTCAAATTTCCCTTCCTCTTCATTTTTTTTCAGTAAGCTGAAAGAAGCGACCATATAATTTCTAATAGTCTCAAAAAGTCATGGACAGTCCTCTCATTCAACATGACTGTTTGTTTGGCTCTTTCTCCCTCCAAACTCTTCATATCACTTTCTGAGACTTTTTCTTCTGTGTAGAACGAGTTACTGCAGATAGATGCAATCCAGATTCTGACACAGATAGTGCTAGAACCAGTTCCCCCTGCCACATTGACAAAGGCTTTTATTTAAAGTTTTTCTAGTAACAAAAAAGAGAATGATCCTTGAGGCCTGTACTGGACCTTTTCTTTCTAATTTTCTTCAAACCTTTGTATCTCTGCCTCTTCTAGTGCTTGTATAGTAAAGCTGGATTTAAAATCCTCTTCAGTCCAGCTGGTGAATTTGGGAATCTTGAGGCAATGTTACAACTGCCTCATGTACACAGACAACCCTCTCCTCCTCCCAACAAATTCCAACACGTGAGAGATGCAACCATATAGCCAAACTGGAGGATAAGCTCTCTCAACTCAGTACTGGCGTAAGCAGTCAGGAGGAGAAGGAAACCACACTCAGTAAAATTCCAGTCTCACATAGACCTACCACAACAGCAAACCAAACACATAAACACACAAAAACATACTCGGAGGCTCTAAATAAAAATCTGCCTAAGCAGCAGAGACCTCCAAAGCAGTCACCCAAGCAACCGCTACCCCACAACAAAACACGTGCAACACATAGCTCACAAAGCCAGTGTGCCAAACAGTCACAGCCCTTAAGGCTAAACAACACACCTGATACACTTGTAATAGGTGACTCTATCATCAGGCACACTGACGGCCCGCTCACCAGGCTGAACAAGGAGAAGGTCACGGTGAGCTGCCTGTCGGGCACTAGGATTCGCCACATATCACAAGCACTCAGGTCACTCCAAGGCAAGTACAAATATGACTCAGTCATTGTCCATGCTGGTGTGAATGACCTGAGATGTACCTCCCTGGACTACATGAAAAGAGACATAGAGGAGTTCTCTGAGCATGTAGCCCAGGCCGGTATGACCCTGACCTTGAGTAGCATCTTACCCTCACCAAGAATGATGCCACAATATGAAGACAAGATGATCAATTTCAACAATTGGCTTAAGTATTGGTGTCATTCAAAGGGAATCCAATGCCTGTCAGCCTGGGATGACATGCTCGACATGCCACGATGCTTCGCTAGGGACGGCTTGCACCTGTCACCCCTGGGCTTTCGGATATTTGCATCTTGCCACCCCCATAGTGCCTTTTATAGGCAAGGCTCAAAAGACAAACCCACCTCCATAGGTATCACAAGGGATAAGAAACTAAGAGTAATGCTACTCAATGCCAGAAGTCTAAACCTCATGATGCACGCACTCAAAACTCTCCTTAGCATGGAGAACATCGATATCTGTGCAGTAACAGAAACCTGGTTCAAGGCTCCTGAGAGCACCCCAGCACTACCAGGTTATACCTCATACCATGCTTTTCGGCCGCAAAACTTGGACCGAACCACAAAAGGAGGGGGAGTATCAATATTCATCAAAGATACCCACACCTCCATGTTGGTGGCACAGCACGAGGTATAAGAGAGTATCCATGTACAATTAACAGTGGGTAAAACTGCCTTCCAGTTTATAGCCTGCTACAGACCACCCTCCCAAACCCAGGAACCCCACTCGGCCTTCCTGAGAACACTGGAAAATATGAAGGTCTCTCCAAACACCATTATATTGGGCGACTTCAACTATCCAAACATAGACTGGGAGCATTACTCTTGCTCCAACACCCTAGCCCAAAGGTTCCTAGAATTTATAAACTCAAATGCTATGGAACAACTTGTTACCACTCCCACAAGAGGGGAAAACATACTGGACCTGATCATCACCAACATGGGGGGTCTATGCTCCAGACCAGAAGTGTATCCCTCACTGGTAAGATCAGACCATAAACTAATCTCACTGGATATTCACATCCCGACCCCACCCCCTGCCCAAAAAACCACAGTGAAAAACTTCTCTAAAGCAAATTTCACACTCCTCAAAACAGAGGTGGAATCCTTCAAAGCCCCCGGGCCTGTGGAAAATACGGCCCAGACCATAGAATCCTTTATAAATGCATTCTATGAACACCTTCAGGAATGCATGGATCATGCAATCCCAAATAAAACCAAGACCCAATCCTCCAAAGGCAGGTGTCCTGTCTGGTGGTCCCCAGCCATAAACAAACTATACAATAGAAGAAGGAAGCTACTACATGATAGAGCAAAATCCCAAAAAGGGAAGGCATCTCTGATCAGTATTAGCAAAAAACTACGGGCACTCATAAAACTGTCTAAGGCCAGCTTCGAGAGAAAAATTGCACAGGACACTAAGGATAATCACAAGGCTTTCTTTGGTTATGTTAGGCACCTTGGTGGGAATTCCCAGATATGCTCAGAATTAGTCCAAAATGACAAAAAATACACCGAACCCACAAACATTGCCAACATCCTAGCTGACAGGTTCAGTGCAAACTTCTCCCCCCCCCTCCCTACCAAAAGGGCAAATATCTATCCCAGCAGAGTGCTGCCCCCCTGACATCTCAAATGCTCAGGTAAGAGCCGCCCTCTCCAAAGCAAAAAACACAGCATCAATGGGACCAGACGGTGTCCCAGGCTGCATCCTACATGAACTCCAAGAAGAGCTAAACCCAAACATAAAACTACTTTTCAATCTCAGCCTTACTACAGGATATGTACACAAAGAGTGGCGTACAGCAACAGTGGTCCCGCTCCACAAAGGTGGTGCCTCAACGGATCCTGGAAACTATCACCCCATAAGCCTGACTAGCTTGGTCTGCAAAGCTATGGAAAGAATCATTATGGGCCTCATAAATAAAGATATTGGGGACCTACAGACACTGGATACTACCCAATTTGGCTTTGCTAAGGGCAGATCCTGCCTCTTAAACCTGGTCAATTTCTTTTAAACAGTCACCAAGGCTGTTGACGAGGGGAAGGTGGTCCACACAGCCTACCTGGACCTCGCAAAAGCCTTCGATACAATAACCCACTCAGGCATTATAGATAAGCTCACCAGCTTAAATATAATCCCCTATGTCACTAGATGGGTTGCAAACTGGCTCAAGGACAGAACCCACATGGTTAGAATTGCTGGAGCCATGTCAGACTCCAAACCAGTTACAAGTGGCATCCCACAAGGCTCAGTCCTGGGACCTCTTTTGTTTGGTATATATTTCTCGGAGGTACAGGCCAACACAGAAGGACTGTGGCTGACCAAGTTCGCAGATGACTGCAAACTAGGTGCCATAATCGACTCTCCAGCCGACACAAGCATCCTACAAAAGGGCCTCATAGAAACAGACAACTGGTGGCCTCAAGCTAAACGCCAAAAAGTGCATAGTCATCCCCTTTGGCAAAAAAGAAGTGCCCACAAATTACCACATAGGTGGTAATCCATTAAGTACGGAAGAAGTAATTAGGGACCTGGGGACCCAAGTTGATAGCAATCTCTCATTTGAAAACCACGTGTCCAAATGTTAGAAAAACATTTTATATAGCCCACCTAATCATGAAGGGATTCACATCTAGATCAGGGGAGGTCATCGTGCCTCTTTACTCATCCCTCATCAGGCCCATAATTGAGTACAATGCCCCTTTTGGGATGTTCCTTATCAGACACCTGCAGCAACTGGAAAGACCCCAAAAGTACCTCACCAAGAGAATCAAAGGGCTCAAACAAATGCCATATGCTGCCTGGTTAAAGAAACTCCAGCTCTACTCAGTGGCATACCGCCTGCTCAGAGGCGATCTCTGCCTCACATATAAAGCCATGTCCAACCCGGAATTAATGGAAATGCTGCACCTCAGAAAATCCAAATCCCATCAAGCTACACGCTCGAGAGACTTGAACCTCAGCACTGAAATAAATAGGACATGCTGGAGGGACAGATTCATAACCCAGAGGCTCCCTTCACTATGGAATAAAATCCCAGTCCAGGTTAGGCAGAGTCCCTCATTGACTCTCTTCAAGAGGAATCTTGATGAGTGGATGGGAGATCGTAGGTTTACCCCAGGTATCACTTCTGTGTCACTGTTAGACAGAGGCACAGTATACTAACCTCGAAAAAGGGCATAGCAAATTTCATTTAATATGGGTGACGAAAGCCAAACACACTCTTGCTAGGCTTATAAATGCCCTAGGGCAGATAGCCTAGTATGAACCTATGAACCTATGAACCTATGAAAAGATATATGACATAACTTTCCCAGTAATGAGCAGTTTAGGCATTTGTTAAGACTGGCTGTGTCTGGCTTACCCTACAGTTCTCTGGTTTACCCTGTGAATTTCAATACACCAGTGTATTTGCAAAGTGTTAAGCTTCAGTTATTGCTTACTACTAGAAATTGTCATCCTTCCATATTAAATTATTGTTTTCTCTTTACAGACTCTTTTTTATAGCTGTTAATAATCTTTAGAATCTTCTACCCAGTCTGCATTTTCAAATAAATATCAAAAGTCTTCTTTTATCCCTTCTTGCAGAATTCTGATGTTTGGTTCTACCCTGGGGAAGAGCATTTCTTCCTCCAGACTAAGTGCGAATTGTTTCTGCAGTTATTCATGAGTTTCTTCACTCAAACCCATGTATTTATTAGGAATTCCTTAGGACATTGGGGATGTATGATATAGTGGGTTCTCATGCTTGCCCTTATCAGGCTTCTCTCGGTTTAATTTCCCCAAGTCTTTTGGGTTTCTAATAACATGATGGGAATTGGCCCATTCACAAGTCAGGGTACAATTAGACTTCATGAAATTAGTACTGCTTCAGTCTTTGATGTTAGGCAAGTGTGATCTTATTAGTTCCCTCAATATGCTCAGAATTGCTTCCTTCTGCAATTCATACAGGGTTGCATGGGTTGCTAGCATATTTAAATAAGATTGTAATTTTTTTTATTGGTTCTGTTGCTCCTATTTATCTTTCTTCTACATTGCCCATCCTTCTGATTTCAAATCTTGGTATGCAATGACTTTGTGCCTCTCTGTACATAAGACATTGTAATCACCGGGTATAGCAATTTCAATTATCAATGCTTCTTTTGTCTGTTTTGATGAACTACATCTGTTTTTTTTTTCCTTTTATTTTTTTTTTAACTGTTAGTAATGGGTGCTCCCATGTGATATAAACATCATTCTCCACATTGCTTCATAGTTCATGTTTCTGGTGCTTCTCAGACACTTTTATATTGTGTTTGCATCGGACAAAATGCAACACGTTTGCCATATTGCTGTGATTTTATTATACATACCCTTAACCATGAGTGTATCTCACCTGGCAATGACATGTGCAAATGTTTCCAGCTCTTTTTTACAGAACCTGCATTTGTCTATTTCTCCCATTTTTTCAATGAACTTTGCAAACCAGTGTGTAAACTGTCCATGATCTTCACCACCATTTTTAGCCTTTCATCTTCTGGTTTCAGTTCAACTCTCCTTAACCATTCTTGCATCAGATATTGGTCAACATGTGGTTGTTCCAAAAGATCTCTATACTTGCCACTGTATTTACAGACTTTTCAATTTTCTTTCCTTCTCTTCTGATCCTTTCCTTACATTATTTCTTTTGTTTTTTTTTTGGCATTTTCAGTTGCTTTTTGATTTTTGACTACTTCCAGTTTGATTTCCATTGCTGCTTTATTCATAAATGCTTCTACTAAACTCAGCAAAGATGTCATTTTAGACTGCTTCTCTCCATGCTTTAAAACTTACACTATGTTTGGCTCTGGTGACATCAGCAGATATGTAAGAAGACACATATAGTCAGTTTCAAGGAGGCCCATACCTCCTTCGGAGAGTGGGATATATAATCTCAGTATACACTGTTTTTATGTATCAATGGGTAAACATGAAACATATTTCTTATTTCCACATCCAATTGATTCAATACATTTTGGGGCCAGTCAATCACACAAAAGCTGTAAGTTAGAACAGGAAGAGCAATTTGATTTACATTTTGGACTTTATTCCTAGAGGTCTAGTCATTTTTCAGTATTAGCTTTGGTAGTTTGAAATATTCCTTACTGGGCTTTATTCTTACTTATTTATATATATTTATATATTCCCTTGTGCTTACGTTCCTTTATATCACATTCCTTTCCAATGCGGTTATTTTCTTGGTACTGCAGATTTCCTTTTTTAAATGTGCTTTTGTGCATTTATTGAGACAAAATGTCATCCTTATATCATCTGAGAAAGTTTTAACCATTTGCAGTTGTGCTTTTTCATCCTTATCTGCTGAACTATGCAATTTTAAATTATCTACAAAGAGTAGATGTGATGTCTTTAAACAAAGTTTGTTTCTGAGAGTTAAAACTGTAATGATGGCCTAATGAATTTTTATCCAGTAATTTGCCATTTGTCATAATGTAGCTGCAAAGTGTTTTGCCACTGTTTCATAATTATTTATTATTTTTATTTTATTTAACATTTGTTTCATAATTACTGCAGTATAATCTGCAATGTATTTGATCAATTTAGGGCGAATCGTATACATCTGTAAGCACTCCATTGTCCATGAATGTGGAATGCTGCAAAATACTTTTTTGTAATCTCACCATGCCATACTTAGATTTTTTGTAATCTCACCATGCCATACTTAGATTTTTTGTAATCTCACCATGCCATACTTAGATTTTTTGTAATCTCACCATGCCATACTTAGATTTTTTGTAATCTCACCATGCCATACTTAGATTTTTTGTAATCTCACCATGCCATACTTAGATTCTTCTGGTTTTACAACAATTATGGCTTTAACAGCAAATAAACCTTTGTTCCATATGACTGTTACATTTTGGTTTGACTGCTGTAAGTATTGTTTTAAATGACTATTAACTCTGTCTGCATTAGTCCAGTATGTAATTTATATATTGTGGAAGTCAAGTTATTGATCTGTAGTTCTTGGGATGGCATACAGGTTCACTCTTAAAGATGAATATTTATTTTGTTGTTATTGTTAACCATGGTGGTGGCTATATTTATTTTGTTGTTATTGTTAACCATGGTGGTGGCTATTCAGGATGTATGTGTATATATATATATATATATATATATATATATATATATATATATATATATAATTCTTACTCAGGGATTAATATTTGTGTAAAGATGTTAATACCTTTATCCAGAAGCTAGGTACTGTGTTTGGGCCTGGAGTTTTCCATTTAGGGGCTTTTCTTAATTTGGCCTCAGTTTCCATATCTGTTAACTCCATCCCATTTTATATCCTCTATATTAGAGCTCCTTACTGTTCCTTTTAACTTTTCTATCCATTTGGCATCATTATGTTCACCAAAGCCCTCATAAACACTTCTCCAATATGTAGGAATAACTGTTTTGTTGGTGTTTCTGCTCCTTTTGCTTTATTTTCCAGTTGCCTGTAAATCATTTTTGAATCAGCAGTGAGCTGCTTACTTTTAATTATTTGTTCCCTATTCTATATTCTTCTAAGAGTGATACTTCCTGCCTTACCTGCTTTATATCTTCTCTATGTGATGCTTCCATGGTGGTGTTCTCCTTGCCTTCCTTTCCTTTGTTTTTTTACATTTTTGTGGTAACACTTTTTGCAGGATTCAATAAATTCTGTGTAGGTTCCATGCAGAGCCCACATGGAGTGTATTCACATACACGATGCTGCACATAGCTCATCATCATTGTGCCATGAACACTAATGATGTGCGGAGCGCATAGGCAAGGTTTTGTGGCTTGCCTTGGGGTTACTGGCCACAAAACCTGTATACTGAATTTGGATCATTCAAACACTAAACTAATGAGAGGACAAAGGACTAGCATGCATTTTCTGAAGGATATGAAGTATGGAACAGAAATGTATGTCATTATATATTAACTGCAATCTTCAGTGATTTCACAATAAACCACCCATTTTACAAGGAACAGGCCATATGATGAAAATATCTGGGCATTCTACAAAACTGTGGACAGTCTGCCTTTTGTGTTTCAATTTCTCTTTTTTTCTTTTCTCTCTCTTTTTTTTTTTTTTTTGTTTACCAATGTTTGTGCGATGCACCACTTGGCATAAACATATTTAGCTGTACTTACCTGGTTTACACAATGCACAGCAGCACACAGACTGGAGAAATGGACCACCCAGGTTGTAGACAGGACCCAGACAGTCATAAATATAAACTGGATGTATTCAATTAATAATACTGTGCATCACGCAAACACAATAAGCAGAGTTGCATTACGATTAACAGCGAGGACCTTACAATAACTACTAAGATAACAGATATTATCTCATTAATCCTGTGGCAATAGGTGTTAAGTGTAGGTGTGGAGTGTAGATGATACTGTGTTCTAGTACAGGGTGTGCATGTTTTGTTTTACTGTGGTGCGACTGCAGATTATAGCAATGAAGTGCAAGATATACAACTGTTTTTTCAACTTTCGTGTAATAGCTGCAAGGTAGGAGAACTTTATGTATGGTAAATTTAACTATTCCATTTACAAAAGTGCCTTATACCTAATAATGTAGAAATTGCATTGTTTCCTGTTGGGCATTGCTTACTATTGAGCAAACACAGTGCCTGGCATTGTGCATCCTTGCCTACCATGTTTGCAAGATGGTAAGTGATGTGAAACATTTTCAGATGTTGTAAATCCAAAATGTGTGCACTCTCAGTAATCACAAAACATGCAATAGGTAGGAAACAGCAGCATATACACTGCAATTGCAGGAAATGCTCATTAGACATTGAGCTTGAACTATGGCAGGAATGTCTGGAGTTGCTGGGGAGGGTGTGAGCTTTGGAAGGCAGTGTGGGGTGTCCAGGAGTCCAAGATTTTTGTTGGACTCCTAGTTAAGGAGCATGGGCCAGGTTGCTGCAGCAAGACCATTCTGGATCAAAATATACATCTGAAGCCTGGAATAGTGTTGCCATAACCTTAACTAGTGTGACAGGTATCCCCGCACAGGTGAGTAATACAGACATCATTTTGATGACCTCCAGAGGAGGAATCAGGATACTCTCGAGCTTTGATCAGGGAATGTCAGGCAGGGGACACCCCACAGATGTGTAAGGCTCAATTTCAGTGAAAAATTGTAAGAGTTAAAAGCTGAATATAGTCAAGACTGGTATTCATAATGGTGTTCTGTGTTTTTTTTTTCACAGCTGCTGAGGAGGGAGTCTTGAATGTTCGCTCCGATTCCACATATCTAGTAAGGATGTGAGAAGCCTATGGTATGTATGCATCAGAACAGTACTATCTAAATAGTACTGTTCTGATGCATAGATCAGAACAGTACTGTCTAAATAGTATTTTAATAATAATTTGTATAGTAATTTGTAGCATTAAAGGTTAAGGACTACTTAGCTGGTATTTAAGAGTTGTATCAAACTGAGCATGCATATTCCAACTGTATTTATACATGCTTTAGCCTGTAGCTCAAAGAAACAGTGCCATATTCTCAAATAACAGTGGGCATGCACCTCTAAACTGTAAAAGGAAAGTATGCATGCAGCAGTCTGTAGGTCAAAAGAACAGTACAGTATTTTAGCGAAGTCATCGGTTGTGGGTTCAAAAACCACACCTCCCAAATATACAATACTGTTAGGTTTTCATCATTATTGGAATGTTACTTTATACATCTATATCAGTGGTACAAATGACCTTCTGTAATCTGTAATCAGTATAATTTGAACAAGTTTTTATGTCATTTTAGCTGATGAAGTCCTGGATGAAGGGACGAAAACGCATGTGGATTTTGTGGAATAAAAGCGTTTATGCATGGTTCAAAGTGTCACTGTTCGTTTTTGGTAAAGTGATTTTCTAGTGAGTGCATTCCGCTCGACGGCTCTCCAGTTTTTGGGATTAATAATTTGAACACGCATATGTTTAATATATGCACACATCAAGGATTGGTAGCTTCAATCTGTACTATAGTGTGCCTCTGTTATAAACTGAATAGTCTTAAAAGTAAGGAAGAATCTTGTTAGGAGTTTGTAGTGTTAAAAGTAAAGGTAACAGAATAGTCAAATTATTGTATCAATGCTTTGTATGTCACATATGAAGTTACTAATGTTCTTCTTTTTCTATCTCACCCCAAGCCTTTTCTTGCTCTCTTTTGTGTTTATTTTCTTTTTTTTTTTTTTAATATTATTCATTTTATTTTTTTTTTGTTTTTCTCACAACACAGCAGGGTAGAGCTGTCCCATGAGATCCACCTGCTCCCACTCCACTGACTACAGCACCACTGCTCAGCACATCTGGTGCAGTACCTGGTAACACTCCCTCTGCCACCCCTGTACTACTCTGCCCCTCAGGTAGTTCTGCCCTGGAGGAAAGACCTGTGGCTCCCTCTGAGAGCAGTGGCTGAGGTAGTGAGTTTTTCACCCATGTTGAATTTCCAGGGATGGTGTGTGGGATTGTGCGTCACACTGTCAGTGCATGCCTATGCTGGATGAAACACCTGCTCTCCATCCTCATGCAGAGCCCCCTTTGGGGGTGGAGACATTGGGCACTGCAGCCAGTGGCTTAGTGAGGTGACAGTGATGACAGTCGACTGGGTGAGGACTAGAGTCTCACTGTCAACTGCCTCAACGTGCATAGGACCGAGATTTCCCACCCCCTCCCCATCCATGGTGTTCACCTACTTCATGTGCCCTTCACCATCCCTGTCTTGTCTTGTTTGTCTTGTCTGTCTGCAATTGCTTTCTCACCTGCCCAACGTACCTCACCCAGACATTCCGACAGCCTTTCTCCAATATTACTCTTTCTCACAAAAAAAAAGGGGGCACCTGTCCCACAAAAAAAAAAAGTCTCATACATAGCTCTCTATTTCATTCACATGTCTTCATGACACACATGATTCTTTTAAATTCTTTATACAATTCTCTATACAACAGATTGTGTTGTGGCCACCCCTTTCTCTGGAAGTGATAGTCCAAATTCAGCAAAATTTTTATGTTTTATTCTGGAAAAAATGGATAGCTTTGATTCTTTCCTACATCCTTCCTGCACATTCCTGCCTTGTTTTCACTTTTTCCATTCCCCTGCTTGTTCCCAATTTCACCACTTTCCTGTCTTCCCCATTTCTTTTCTTTAAAGTATAATTGCATGACGGTGCACATTGGACATTAATGCACAGCTACGGCAAAACCGGTTCTAAGTATTGTATAGTTGGATTGAATGCCAGTACCTAGCCATATTTTAGACACTCCATACCAACAGATGCACTCCATTAATAATCTACTCCATTATAAAAAAGCCAGATGTGTAGCTAGCCAAACTGATGGTGAGGATACTTGCTACATGTTCAGTGTATTTACAGAAGAGTTTTGAACTCCAGCAGGTATGCTGCCATTTTTTACCTACATAATGTATATGCTGGAATGATGAATTAATGAATAATGTGAAACAAAACGTTTTACACTATACGTATGCATTAGTTAGAAGTGTATTGATGACATGGCCATGTTTGTCAAGCCATTTCAGAGGTACAAATGACTGACAATTCATGAAAATAGTAAGATGTGTAATACATGCGTACGAATGTTTCAGGGACAGGTCCTTTGAATGCATGTTTAGCATTTCAAATGTGTTTTATTAGCAAAATTGTTAATGTTCTTTTTCTTTAGTGGGTGGGGAAAACAAAGAGAAGTTACTGTTGTGTCACAAACTAGAATGGACTCTTTTTTTGTGGGGTGGCACAGCTGAGTTACTGCTGTTGCACATACAATGATATGTTGCTCTTGCTGCTCTCCTTGTTTTGCATCCTGCCTGTTGTTAGTATTTCACATCTGTTGTATGTGTTATGTTTTTCCAGTGGGTACTTCTGACTGCCTGCCTTAACTGCTTTATCTGGTAACAGTTACTTTGTAGTTATATAATAGTTATGTGCATTATCATTCTGTTGTGTTTTAGGATTGAAAATGTCATTGAGGGACAGATCCACCATCAGTGACTTAGAAAACACAATAATAGTAGATGCGCTGTCAACATGGAGCTTTTCTTCTTGGAAGGGGTTGTCCCAATATGCCAGAGAGGCTGAGGATATGGCAGCAAATCTTTGCTAACATAAATCCCATAGGTGGCCACATCTGTACTTATGAGCAGGTGCACCACAGTGCTACTGACATGCTTACATCTGCATGGAGGTGTATAGCTGCTGTTGTCTGAGACCAGAGGGTAAACTGGGGTGGGCCTGTTACAGAACCACTTCTAACCCGCTGTGAGGAATTCCTACTGAATCTTCTGACACAGTACAATTAAGATCACAGTTGCCCACAATATGTTATTGATATTGGCGCAACTCCTTCTCAGTCCCAGGAAGAGATTCCAGGTAGGCTTTGTTATATGACTAGTTCAATACTGTTGTATAGTAAAACAATTGAAATAAAAGTTACTTATATCTCATTTGTATTTTTGGGGGAGGATTGAATATTAGTATAGCATATTAGTATAATGATAAACTCAGTTTGGAGTTGTCAGACTTTTTTTTTAAAGTAACATGTCATGTTGATACCAAGGGGTACATGTAGTACTGCCTGTCTTATTGTTAAATGTGATGAGATTGCCTGTCTTATTGTTAAATGTGATCATGTTGGCCTTACCTCTTGCTTAAATTATTTCAGGACCATCAGGAATCTAGCAACATAGGCCTCCTGCAGGTGGTAAACCAAATCAAGTTATTTCAGTACTGCAGATCAATTTCTACAAATCTAATGTGTCATTGTAGGCCTGTGTGTGCATTGCTGTGCTGTCTGTAATAGTGGTAGTACTTTAGCATATATTGCACCATAATAGTGCAGGTATTAATGTATGCCTGTGTTTCTCCCTTTTTACCACAGGTGATCATGACAGTGGGAGTGTGGGCCCTGTGGCACCTGATGTCAGTGTCTCATCATACACTGATGATGATGGTGGTGAAACTGAGGTGCAGTCAAGGGGTGCACAGGTTGAATCTGCCACAGAAGTTGACATCCAGCCACACCCTTCTTTTTTCCCAGACACAGCCACTAGGCCTACACCTACCCAGTCCACTAAGCCCACAGATATAGGACAGATGGAAGGTGATGACATTGAGCAGGGAAGTGTGATTACTGTAGTGCCTGTTGAGTCTAGCCATAGACAAAGTGTTGGAGAGGTGTCACACAAGAAGGTTGATAGGGGTGCTTAGAGGGGGCCTGCTGTCCCACCTCCACCTGCTGCAGATGTCTCTTCTATGTCATTCAATATATGTTTAGGGCCATCATGGAGGCACAGGCATGTTCAGGAGGTGCTCTAGACAAATGCTCAGGGTTGTGGATGTGGCACAATGTGACATGTCTGACTGCCTCCACTGTGTCACAGATTTCCTGAATCAGAAGAATGACACTGAAACTAGGAGTGTCTGTGATGGAAAGTCTGCTGGGAGGGGGAATGGCATCCTCGTGGGCGTAGGTCAGCCACAACATCTGCTGAAAGCCAACATGGCTGTTGCTGATCATGCTCCCTTAGTAGCAGTACTTCTGCTGGTCCATCGGGGAGTGTACTTTCCACACCCAGATGTGGCAGGCAATGGGGTCATGGTCCTGGGTATTCCAGTGAAGGGAGCACATCCAGCAGATATCGGTCATGCTTAGATAGCAGCACTCTATCTTACCTTTGGCATGGAGGTGCCAGTGTAACTCCTGGCAGAGCCAATTCCCATGGTCAGGGGTGACGACAATCAACTCCAACTTCTATCATGCATGGCTTACATTTGTCCAATATACCAAGATGCAGAGCTAGCATTGAGCTTGGCTGTGTTCATGCAGACTCTCATACACCTAGAGAACCCCTACAGACACACACACAGCCTGCCTGCTTCCCTTTCTCCCTCCACACACTCACTGATCTTTTATGTCAGCCTAGCCCCCCCTCCAGCACCCTGTTCAAGTGATGATAACTGTGCCAAATCCCTGTTTTCTCTCTTTGTATTCAGATATACAAAAGATTTGTGCCTGATGCACAGTGTGCATTACAACATTAATGCCTAGTGTATCTGCATTTGTGTTGTTGAACTGATAATTGTATCTGCCAGTTATATTTGCCTAGCCAAATGATACAGTGATACAGTGGATACATCATCATGACAGTACTTTCTAGTGTATTCGCTTGTAAGGGTTGTAAAGTTAGGAACTGCAATGTGTCTCATTACTTTATAACCTTTCTCTTTAATGTTTTCCAGTACATAATTATGGTACACATCATAAGACACAACATCACATTTAGCTCTCAGGATTGTACAATAGCACTGTAGTTAAACTCATCAGAACAATAATGCAATATAATGTTCTCTTTTTCAGGAACCTCACCAGAGGCATGAAGCAACTGGACAGACCACAGTGATCTCTCATCAAGATAACACAGGGCCTACTAACCATGACATGATGTATGTGGGTAGATTAAAAGACATATCACTGTTATCTGTGTGGTACTGCATTACATTGTAACTGTTATTCTAAGCCTATTACATTTGGTTTAAGCTCTTGGGCTTCAGGCCAGTTGTATTACATTAAGAAGTTTTGTAGTCTACACTCTGGTGGGAGGCGAGGGTAGCATAACTCTCAAACTCTTAGAGCAAGAAATCTGGGCAAAGCCATAAATTAAAGTGGGACAAAGGTAAAAAAATAGGGAAATTTTTAAATATTGCTGTTACAAACTTAGAAAGTTGATAGAATAACAGGTTTCACATTAGCATACATTTTATGAAGGATATGAAGTTTGAAACCCAAATGTCTGTTGTTATTTTTGCACTTTAATCTTTAATGATTTGCCACTCATTTTCCAGAAAACCACAATTTTATGAAAAACGGACTAAAAATATGAGGCCAAAATCTGTGCCTTCTGCAAAAATCCGTACAGTTGAGAGGTATGGAGGGTAGCCTCAACCCTTCTGAGCTGAAAAGTTTTCTTTGAATGCTTATTTTGGCTGTTGTTCTTAGCCTCTTTGTTATTATTTAAGTGCTTGGCCTCCAAACCAGTTATTTTACATTAGGAAAGTTTGTGGCGTAGACTTTTGTGGCAGGGGAGGATAGATTACACCTTTCTAAGATGAGAATTGCTGGTTGAACCTTATTATGTCTGTTATTCTGAAAGCATCTTAGTTCTGATTTAAGCACATGAGTTCCAGACCATTTATTTCACACTAGGAAGGTTTGTTGTCTATACTCTTGTTGGAGTATTTGCTGGATTGCTGCTTTATTTAAACTGTTTGTTCTTCTGTTCATAGGTTCATAGGTTCATACTAGGCTATCTGCCCTAGGGCATTTATAAACCTAGCCAGAGTGTGTTTGGCTTTCACCACCCATTTTAAATTAATTTTGCTATGCCCTTTTTCGAGGTTAGTATACTGTGCCTCTATCTAACAGTGACACAGAAGTGATACCCAGGGTAAACCTACGATCTCCCATCCACTCATCAAGATTCATCTTGAAGAGAGTCAATGAGGGACTCTGCCTAACCTGGACTGGGATTTTATTCCAGAGTGAAGGGAGCCTCTGGGTTATGAATCTGTCCCTCCAGCATGTCCTATTTATTTCAGTGCTGAGGTTCAAGTCTCTGAGCGTAGCTTGATGGGATTTGAATTTTCTGAGGTGCAGCATGTCCATTAATTCCGGGTTGGACATGGCTTTATACATCAGGCACAGATCGCCTCTGAGCAGGCGGTATGCCACTGAGTAGAGCTGGAGTTTCTTTAACCGGGCAGCATATGGCATCTGTTTGAGCCCTTTGATCCTCTTGGTGAGGTACTTTTGGGGTCTTTCCAGTTGCTGCAGGTGTCTGGTAAGGTACATCCCAAAAGGGGCATTGTACTCAATTATGGGCCTGATGAGGGATGAGTAAAGAGGCACGATGACCTCCCCTGATCTAGATGTGAATCCCTTCATGATTAGCTGGGCTATATAAAATGTTTTTCTAACCACTTTGGCCACGTGGTTGTCAAATGAGAGATTGCTATCAACTTGGGTCCCCAGGTCCCTAATTACTTCTTCTGTACTTAATGGATTACCACCTATGTGGTAATTTGTGGGCACTTTGTTTTTGCCAAAGGGGATGACTATATACTTTTTGGCGTTTAGCTTGAGACCATTTCTCTGGCACCAGTTGTCTGTTTCTATGAGGCCCTTTTGGAGGATGCTTGTGTTGGCTGGAGAGTCGATTATGGTGCCCAGTTTGCAGTCATCTGCGAACTTGGTCAGCCACAGTCCTTTTGTGTTGGCCTGTACCTCCGAGAAATATATACCGAACAAGAGAGGACCCAGGACTGAGCCTTGTGGGATGCCACTTGTAACTGGTTTCTAGTCTGACAAGGCTCCAGCAATTCTAACCATGTGGGTTCTGTCCTTGAGCCAGTTTGCAACCCATCTAGTGACATAGGGGTTTATATTTAAGCTGGTGAGCTTATCTATAATGCCCAAGTGGGGTATTGTATCGAAGACTTTTGCGAGGTCCAGGTAAACTGTGTGGACTACCTTTCCCTCGTCAATGGCCTTGGTGACTGTTTCAAAGAAATCGACCAGGTTTAAGAGGCAGGATCTGCCCTTAACAAAGCTGAACTGGGTAGGATCCAGTGTCTGTAGGTCTCCAATATCTTTATTTATGTGGTCCATGATGATCCTTCCCATAGCTTTGCAGACCAAGCTAGTCAGGCTTATGGGGTGATAGTTTCCAGGATCTGATGAGGCATCACCTTTGTGGAAAGGGACCACTGTTGCTGTACACCACTCTTTGGGTACATATCCTGTAGTAAGGCTGAGATTGAACAGTAGTTTTATGTTTGGGTTTAGCTCTTCTTGGAGTACATGTAGGATGCAGCCCGAGACACCGTGTGGTCCCAGTGATGCTGCGTTTTTTGCCTTGGAGAGGGCGGCTCTTACCTGAGCGTCTGAGATGTCAGGGGGGCAGCACTCTGCTGGGATAGATATTTGCCCTTTTGGTGGGGGGTGGGGGTTGCACTGAACCTGTCAGCTAGGATGTTGGCAATGTCTGTGGGTTTGATGTATTTTTTGTCATTTTGGACTAATTCCGAGCATATCTGGGAATTCCCACCCAGGTTCCTAACATAACTAAAGAAAGCCTTGTGATTATCCTTAGTGTCCTGTGCAATTTTTCTCTCGAAGCTGGCCTTAGACGATTTTATGAGTGCCCGTAGTTTTTTTGCTAATACTGATCAGAGATGCCTTCCCTTTTTGGGATTTAGCTCTATCATGTAGCAGCTTCCTCTTTCTATTGTATAGTTTGTTTATGGCTGGGGTCCACCAGACAGGACGTCTGCCTTTGGAGGATTGGGTCTTGGTTTTATTTGGGATTCCATGATCCATGCATTCCTGAAGGTGTTCATAGAATGCATTTATAAAGGATTCTGCGGTTCGTATTTTCCACAGGCTCGGGGGCTTTGAAGGATTCCACCTCGGTTTTGAGGAGTGTGAAATTTGCTTTAGAGAAGTTTTTCACTGTGGTTTTCTGGGCAGGGGGTGGGATCGGGATGTGAATATCCAGTGAGATTAGTTTATGGTCTGATCTTACCAGTGAGGGCTACACTTCTGGTCTGGAGCATAGAGTCCCCATGTCGATGATGATCAGGTCCAGTATGTTTTCCCCTCTTGTGGGAGTGGTAACAAATTGTTCCATAGCATTTGAGTTTATAGGGTGTTGGAGCTAGAGTAATGCTCCCAGTCTATGTTTGGGTAGTTGAAGTCGCCCAATATAATGGTGTTTGGAGAGACCTTCATATTTTCCAGTGTTCTCAGGAAGGCCGAGTGGGGTTCCTGGGTTTGAGAAGGTGGTCTGTAGCAGGCTATAAACTGGAAAGCAGTTTTACCCACTGTCAGTTGCACATGGATAGTCTCTGATGCTTCGTGCTGTGCCACCAACCTGGAGGTGTGGGTATCTTTGACGAATATTGATACTCCCCCTCCTTTTGTGGTTCGGTCCAAGTTTTGCGGCCGAAAAGCATGGTATGAGGTATAACCTGGTAGTGCTGGGGTGCTCTCTGGAGCCTTGAACCAGGTTTCTGTTACTGCACAGATATCAATGTTCTCCATGCTAAGGAGAATTTCGAGTGCGTGCATCTTGAGGTTTAGACTTCTGGCATTGAGTAGCTTTACTCTTAGTTTCTTATCCCTTGTGATTCCTATGGAGGTGGGTTTGTCTTTTGAGCCTTGCCTAAAAAAGGCACTATGGGGGAAGCAAGAGCCTTTGCCAATATCCAAAAGCCCAGGGGTGACAGGTGCAAGCTGTCCCTAGTGAAGCATCATGACTTGTCGAGCATGTCATCCCAGGCTGACAGGCATTGGATCCCCTTTGAATGACACCAATACTTAAGCCAATTGTTGAAATTGATCATCTTGTCTTCATATTGTGGCATCATTCTTGGTGAGGGTAAGATGTTACTCAAGGTCAGGATCATACCGGCCTGGGTTACATGCTCAAAGAGCTCTTCTATGTCTCTTTTCATGTAGTCCAGGGAGGTACGTCTCAGGTCATTCACACCAGCATTGACAATGACAGAGTCATATTTGTACTTGCCTTGGAGTGACCTGAGTGCTTGTGTTATGTGGCGGATCCTAGCGCCCAACAGGCAGCTCACCATGACCTTCTCCTTGTTCAGCCTGGTGAGCGGGACGTCAGTGTGCCTGACAATAGAGTCACCTATTACAGGTGTATCAGGTGTGTTGTTTAGCCTTAAGGGTTGTGACTGTTCAGCACACTGGCTTTGTGAGCTATGTGTTGCACTTGTTTTGTTTTGGGGTAGTGGTTGCTTGGTTGTCTGCTTTGGAGGTCTCTGCTGCTTAGGCAGGTTTTTATTTAGAGCCTCCGAGTATATTTTTGTGTGTTTATGTGTTTGGTTTGCTGTCGTGGTAGGTCTGTGTGAGACTGGAATCGTAGTGAGTGTGGTTTCCTTCTCCTCCTGACTGGTTACGCCAGTACTGAGTTGAGAGAGCTTAACCTCCAGTTTGGCTATATGGTTGCATCTCTCACATGTGTTGGAATTTGTTGGGAGGAGGAGAGGGTTGTCTGTGTACATGAGGCAGTTGTAACATTGCCTCAAGATTCCCAGATTCACCAGCTGGACCGGAGAGGAGATTGACAACTGACCTTTGGACATGCTAGAATAGTATTGGGAATCCCTTTATAATTGAAAAAAAGGGCCAATGGGGAACAAGGTACTCAAGGGGAGTTTGTGAGGGTGTAGTGCTTTTAATTTTTTAGTGCTGACTTATATAATTGCTTTAGTGAGCAAGTGCCAGGTAACTTAACTGCAATGTGTTACAGGTACCTTAAATGCAAAAACGACAAACAGTAACTTTCTTTTAAGTGAAACAAGGAAATAAAACAGCAAGCAATGCAGATATCACTAGGGATCCACAGAAGCACTGAAAAGCCACAGTTTAGGTGGAATTAGTGTTTCAGGGAAATAAGCAAACAAACAACAAGCATACAAACAAAGCTAGATTCAGCAGGCCTGGATCTAGTCTATGCTACAGCAAACAAGGTGTACCAATTTCAGTAAGAAACAGTTAAAATATGCAGGCACTATAAGCCTTTAACCAGAAATTCCCAGCTCAGAAGGGCAGAGTCCAGCCTCTCCTCCCACAAGAGTGCAGACCATGAACCTTCTTAATGTAAAATAACTGGCCTGAAGCCCAAGTGCTTAAACCAGAACTAATACACTTTTAGAATAACAGACACTGAGCCCTCAATCAGCAGTTCCCAACTTAGAAGGGTGTAAGCTACCTGTTCTGCCACCACAGTGCAGGCCACAAGCCTTCCTAATGTAAAACAACTGGTCTGAAGCCCAAGTGCTTAATCCAAAAGACATAGAATAATACCTACACTTTAATCAAGTTACTACCAAGCAGTAATAAATACAATTGAATACTTTAAAGAATGCCTGGATTAGCACTCAAGTTATACAAACAAAGCTAGATTCAGCAGGCCTGGATCTAGTCTATTCTACAGCAAACAACGTGTACCAATTTCAGTAAGAAGCAGTTCAAATATGCAGGCACTATAAGCCTTTTACCAGAAATTCCCAGCTCAGAAGGGCAGAGTCCAGCCTCTCCTCCCACAAGAGTGCAGACCACAAACCCTCTTAATGTAAAATAACTGGCCTGAAGCCCAAAGTTGTGATGTTGTGGTTGTGATTTTTTTGCACTTTGGATTTCTAGTACTGGAGCTCTGAAACCAGCCCTCTTACATTAAGAAGGCTCCCCTGCACCCTTGTGGCAGAACTGTGCAGCGGAGAACCCATCTGACTTGGGGGTTGCTGGAATAAGTCTCACTGTTGGTCTTTCCCTGCTTTTACTTGTTTAAAATAGTTTAACTTCACTTGTATTCCAGCATTGTGCTTGAGGTGTTTGCACTCAGTTTACCATAGTTGCTCAAAGCTTGCACTGCTGCCCTGGAACAACTCGATTGTGCATTGTGAAACATTGACACATTTTTGTAACCCTAGCCCTCCATAGAATAGACACATTTTGTTAGTCTTATACCAAAACATGGTCCATCTAGCCCACTCCCCACTAGTTACTACAGTATACACCTTCCATAATGGATGGACAGTTTCCCACCATTACTCCAGGCAGCCTGAATTGCATGGGCGTCCTGAGGCAACAGACCAATTGTCTCATGTATACTGACAACCAGTTACTGCTAAAACAAACTAATACAACATTTGAGAGCTGTATCTATACTATGAATTTGGAATCAGTTCTCTCATATAAAAACAAAGCAGATATCAAACATGTTGTCAGCATACACAATTCACCTAACACATGAACCCACACATAAACGGAGATACTCGTTAGAATCCTAACTAAAAATTGGAGACCTCCCAAGCACAAACATTGCACACAGTGCAGACCCAACAGAATCCATGACACATAATAATACACACACTAGAGCCTCAGCCAATAAGCCCTCAGGCAGAACACCTCAAAAACAAATGTCTTGCTCATAAGTGACTCCATAGTGAGACACGCAGATGTCCCCCTTGCCAGACTGGACAAGGAGAAGGTCACAGTCAGCTGCTTGTCAAGTGTCAGGATCCATCAGGTCATGCACACACTCAAGTCTGTCAACAACGAGTATCATTATGACTCTGTTATAGCCCATGTTGCAGTGAATAACTGAAGACGTACCTCACTGTACTATATGAAGGTACTCGCCTCCCCCATAGTGGCCTTTTTAGGCAATGTCAGAACAACAGAAGGCCCAACATAAAAGAATCCACCACAGACAAACTGAAGATTATGCTGCTTAATGCAAAGAGTGTAAATTAGAAACTGCATTCACTGGAAGAACTTTTTACCTTGAAAGAAGCCGATGTCTGTGCAGTCACACAGACATGGTTTAAGACCACAGAGAGCACCCTAACCATGGAGGGGTACAATGCCTTCCACACATTCACACGTTAAAATGAACATGAAAGAACCAAAGACGGATGTGTATACATCTTCAATAAAGACAAATACTCTGCAAGACTGGTCAAAGAGTATGACTCTGTAGCACTACTCCAAGTCCAAATATTTGTATGTAAACCCCCCTTCCATATCATTGATAGCTACACGTCCACCACCAGGAACCACAAGGACCATTCTGCCTCCTTTTACCTAACTGAGTTACTCACTAGACAGCCAAACATCTTGGCCATGTATGATTTCAACTATCCTTCCATGGGTTTGGAGTCATATATGTGCACAAACACACTCACCCTAACTTTCCTGGACTTTGTTAAGATACATGCTGTGTAACAGATAGTCTGAACCCCCACAAGTGGCTTGAATGCCCTAAACTTAGTACTAACTAACATAGTGCTTTTCTGCACTAACACCAGTGTGCCCCCCCCCCCCCGGTCAGGTCAGATCACATTTCAGTCTTGTTCATATTTGCAGTCATACCCAACACCACCACAAGAGCAGAAAGGATGAAACATTTAACCACCTAATTGATGCTATAAAGAGTTGCAAACCCCCTACTACAGTTGTCAACAATGACTGCTATACAACAGTGTACATAAATGGCCAGTATAAACAGCTATACAAATGTAGAGTTGGCTGAATGTGAATGGATCAAAATATGTTCCTCAAAAACAAGCCACCCTGGTGGGTATCAAGCATACATAGGTTATACAACAAATGGAAGAAAGTAATGTCTAAGAACAAGAGGGAACTGACTCAGCAGAGGAAGGACACCCTCCACAACTTGAACAAGGAAATTAGCTATCTTGAAAACTCCTTTAAAGCCACATGCAAACCTAAAGTAGCATCTCTAGCTAAAGATAATCAGGAGGCATTATTTAGCTATGTCTGAAATCTAAAAGTGAAGACCCAGCTTTGTGCCCAACTAGTAGTGGATGGAACCATTCATACTGACTCTGAGGACATTGCCATCCTGCTACCAGGAGGCAACTTCACATCCCCCATCCCCACCAGACAACCCCCCAGCATACCTGTCACTGGTTCTCTACCTTGTAACATCCTATGAATGTAAGGTGATGTCTGCCTGGGCTCCACGCCAGTGTCTGATTCTGGCTTGGTGTGATGGTTGTACATGCAATAATCTGATATAGCTGATTACATTAACATTGTCTGTTGGGCATATGGTGATAGTGTCCAGTATGCTGGTGTAAAATATCTCTATAATGTCAAGCAACATCTGTCACACACACACACACACACACACACACACACACACACACACACACACACACACACACACACACACACACATGCAAACAGTTGACTGCAGTGAGAACAGAACCCATATTGGTCTACGTACACACTACAAAACACAGTACTATATTCAAGGGCCACAACACATGTCTGACTTTTACATTTTGCAGGTTAACGTATAGTGGATGACAGCAGCAGGCCATGTGGGAGACAACAGGTTGGGAGAGCTGCATGAAATGGATTTATAGACTTCTGCAAGTATGAAAAGACTAGCAAGCCATGCCATTGGATAGGACATCTACTCTGCTGAGTAAACACACACACACACACACACACACACACACACACACACACACACACACACACACACACACACACACACACACACACACACACACACACACACACACACACACACACACACACACACACACACCACAGTTGACTGCAGTGAGAACAGAACCCCTACCTAAGTATACAAACTCTAGAACTCAGTACTTTACGCAAGTGCCACAGCACAAGTCAGACTTTTACATGTTTGCAGGTGAACTTATGGTCGATGACATCATCACACCATGTAGGGGACAACAGATTGTGAGGCCTCCATAGGCACATTGATTCATAGGTTCATATGAGGCCAGTAGCCTAACTGTAGAGTGTGTCCTATGTGTGTAGAAGCCTAGCTGTGCAAAAACAGAAGTACCCATATTGAGCATAGTTGGATGTTTGAGTATAGCAGAGCAAGGTTGTCAGCACCACTGACTGGCCAAGCCCATGACAGAGCACACAACATTATATATCACATTTTGTAGTGTAGTTATGTTTGTAAAAATACTGAGTTCCCAGGATTGTATTGCTTGTGGGGGGGGGGGGGTGAACAACACATGTATGTATTGTGAATATATGATGTATATTGAGAATGTGCCCTGAAACACTGATCATATGTACAGAAGATTAGCTGAATTTGGACTGCCACCTCCAGAGAGAGAGGTGAGAATAATGTAAACATGTTGTATAGTCAATGGCACCGAATCAGGAGTGTTAAGTAGACACATCTGCGATATGGAGAGCTATGTATGGGACATTTTGTTCTTTTTGGTCAGGTGTTTTTTTTTTTTTTTTGGAGAGAGAGAGAGAGAGAGAGAGAGGAATGGTGGGGAAGGGATACAGGTATGTCTGAGGAAGGTAAGCTGGCAAGTTGAGGAAGCAATTGCTGACAGACAGGACATACAAGACAAGGCACAGGGACAGTGAAGAACACAAGAGATGGGTGAATGTCATGGTTGGTGTAAGGGTGTGGACCTCGCAAAAACATGGGTGTCATCACTGTCACCTTACTGTGCTGATGGCTCCAGTGTTTGATGTCTTCATCTCCTTGCATTATTTAGTACAATGATGGAGAGCAGTGTCTGCATCTGATGTAGGCATGCACCCACAGTACTGTGTACAATCCTGTGCACCATTCCCAGCAGTTCTCCTTAGGTGATAAAATCACTCCCTCTGCCACTGCTCCCAGAGAGAACCACAGGCTTGTCCTCCAGTCCAGAAGTACCTGACGGGCCAGGTAGTGCAGGGGCAGCACAAGGGGGTCTTAGCAGGTTGCGGCTCAGACATTCTGGGCCTTGATGCTATAGCAAGTGCAGGGGGGGCAGGTGGATCTTGTGGGTCAGGCCTACCCCACTGTGCTGTGGGGGAAAGAAAAATAAAGATAAAATAAGGGTTGGGAAGTTGCACAAGTTGTCTTATTTGCTTGCCTAGGCTGAGGAGTGTAGTCTTCCAGTTCTGGATTCTCACTTTTGTATTTGTAGACAGCAGCTTCTTTTGCTTACTGTATAACCTAGTAATGACATGCACATGTCTGTCTAGGACAAGATAAGTGTCCCACAGGATGGTTTAACAGGCTCATTGTAAAGTCCAGCAACAGCTCTCTCACACACACACAAACACACCCACACACACACACCCACACACACCCACACACACCCACACACACACACACACACACACACACACACACACACACACACCACCCCCTCATCAATCTGCAGTGAGAATAAAGCCCCTACTTATCTAAGTACACACACTACAGAACACAGTACTTAGTGCAAGTGCCACGATTCAAGTCTGACTTGAAATGTGTCAGACAACACTTCTTTTGAGAACAAGATAACAGTGTCCCACAGGCTTCTGTAAAAGGCTCACTGTAAAGTCCATCAACAGCTCACACACACACACATCAATCCACCATTTGACTGCATTGAGAATAGAACCCCTACGTATCTAAGTATACACACACTACAGAACACAGTACTTAATGCATGCACCACAGCACAGAATGCAGGTTAACTTATAGCAGATGACATCGGCAGGCTTTTGCAAGTCTCAAAAAACTGGCAAGCCATGCCATTGGAGAAGTAACTGTGGGATACATGCATCTGATTTTCTGTGTAGACACACACACACACACACACACACACACACACACACACACACACACACACACACACACACACACACACACACACACACACACACACACACACACACACACACACAAACAATAGTACCCCTACCTATCTAATTACACAGACTACAGAACATAGTACTTTATGCACATGCCACGGCACAAGTCATTTTTGTCAGGACTGCAGATGAACTTATATTAGATGGCATCAGCAGGCCATGTGGGAGACAAGAGATTGGGAGGCCTGCATGGAATGGATGTGTAGCATTGTGCAACTCTCAAAAAACTGGCAAGTCATGCCATTGAAGAAGTAACTGTGAAATACACACTTCTGTTCTTCTATGTAGACACACACACATACCCCATTGACTGCAGTGAGAATAGAACCCCTACCTATCTAAGTGCACAGACTACAAAACACAGTACTTAACTCATGTACCACTGCACAAGTTGATTTTATTAGGACTGCAGGTGAACATATAGTAGATGGCATTGGCAGGCCATGTGGGAGACAAGAGGTTGGAAGGCCTGCATAGATACATTGCTTCATAGTGTCATCTGAGGCCAGTAGCCTAATAGCAGTAGGCTATTTGGAAGCCTAGCTGCAAAACAACACAAGTACTCTTATTGAGCATACATGGCTGTTTTAGTTTAGGAGACCAAGGCTGTGAGTACCACCAAGTGGCCCTGTCCATGAGTGACCACATAACATTATGTATAGCACTTTGTATTGTGGTTGATATATGTGTGGGAAAAGGAATGAGACCCCCAGGGTTGTAGTGCTTGCTTGGGGTGGTTTGGGGGGGGGGGGATGGATGTACTGTAAATATATGACATATAGTTATATTATGCCCTTAGTTTATAACGTTTCCACATGTAGTTCTATGTCATACAATGGAATTAGACTGGACAATAAACACCAGTAATAAAATATCATATATATAATTCCATAGAGCAATGAGCATTGGATTTGTGTGATGATTAACAAAGTGTACATGCATGTGAGATAGGCCTGTTTGGCACATGAAAGCAGTGTGCAAACACGAGGTGCATTGCTAATGTTTGCTACTATGCCCTGGTCCCTTCTGCACTCCAGGCCAGCTTTTTGCAGTGGCTAAGAGAATTAATTGAATGTATCATTTTTCTATTTTTGGGTGCCTGCTTTATAGGTAATGTTTTTTCCCTGTTTCTGCAATGGTGTGCTTTGTGCAGATAACATAAGCTTAGCCAAACCATTTTTGGGATGCTGTGCATTCCAGAAAAGAGGAATTAAAAGAAGACAAAGAGGAAAAGATACTAAAATTAAGGAATACATATGCAAAATCTGTAAAAGCACAGTTAAAATTGATTATACACATCAGAAATTTCTACATATGTCAGGATTTAAACCCACACACTTATACAGCTTCAGAAAACAGGGTGGATGCCTTAGCCTTGTTTGCCAAACAAACAGTTTTACATCAACAAAATGAAGTCATTCTTTACACAACCAACTACATCAGAATGTACACTTCTAACAAACCAGCAGCTGTGATTTGTACATTTATTTCTATTTACTATATTTGGATATAGACCAGGTAGTGACCACGCAACCTGTCATAATTATGCTTACAAATATACAGCCCTGTTTTACCTTTCTGTGTTTCTTGATCATCCATCAGTTATCTAACACATGCAGTGTGTAAGCCATTCTATATCATTGGCCTTAACGTGAAAGAATATTAACTGGTAATAATAGGATACACAGTTGCCAACAAATGAAGTCCAGGTTGGATGTCGTAATCACACATATACTTTTCTTTTGGGGGTAGCATAATTGAGTAACTATTATGCCACAAGGGTACTCTCCTCCTTTGTGGGGGAACAAAGCTCAGTTACTGTTATGACACAAACAAGTCAGAAGTCTGAAACTGCAATGTGTATCATCACTATCTAACTTCTGTCTTTAATGATTTACCAGTACAAAGGTATGGTGCTAAACTGAGGCCATGTAGGGAACATCAGAATTCTTCAGATGTATGACTGTGTGAATCTTTTATACCTGAGGCTTGCTTATTACTAATGGACAAATATAAGTAAAATAAGTGTCTGGTATCACATGTTAAAGGTACTTTCTATACAAATCCACCACTATTTGCTTGCTTACTGTACCAAGTTAGAAAATAAAAAGATATGCCATAATATTATTAAAGAATATGCTCTAGGTTTAGGACTTACCTTGTAAATGCAGCAGTTGACGTACCTTTAGTTCAGGGCTGACTCTGTCTGATATAAGCAGTACACAGCCAATACATGGGGAGGTAAAAGTTGTGTGAATTGCTTTACATCAATTGTACTATATGTAGGTGAGTAGGAGAAAAGTATTAGGTCCCTAGGTGGTCAGTGAATGTTTATTTATTTTATTTTATTTTACATTTGTTGACCGGGATAGTCTGACTGGATACATGTCCATTTTCAGCATAGGCCCGGAGAGAAAAGCTCCAAGAATAGAATATACATAGAACATATAGTAAGTACTAATTACATACAGGTTACAGACATATACAATGCCAGCATTTTATACATGTATTACATACTTATTTCATTCATGTTAAAGGCACATCGAGCAGCAGTTTCTACAACTGACCCATTCTGAAATAGAGTAAGATAGTTTTACGTGAGACATCTAAGTATTAGAGAAGGTACTAGTCAGGATTAGCACATGGACATAACCAGTGTGTTTTGAAGTATTTCTTGAGTTTGTTTTTAAATAAGGTTAGCGAGGGTTCTAGAGTCAAGACAGCTGGGTGTAAGTTCCATGTCTTACCAACAGAGCTGGTAAACAGAGAGTCCCCAGCTGAGTAGTTGGATTTGAATGTTTGAACTAGGAGTCTAGTGGATGAACGGAGTGGTTGGTTGTTACTGTAGGGACTGATGATATTATTAAGTGCAGGTGTATTTTCTGGATGGTACAGGACTTTATGAACCACTATGAGCTGGTTGAACTGCAGTAGGCTAGGTAGTTCAAGCCACCCTAGGAGATTTAAGTTGTGGCAGTGGTGTGTCCGGTATGCTGTACCAGTAGCAAATCTGACTATGTGGTAATAACAGGATGAAAGTTTATTATGATCTGTTTTCTTTAGGTTAGAGAATAAAAGTGAGTCATAGAGAAGGGTAGAGAGAAGATGGGATCGGGCAATAGCAGTGCTAGCTGGTGGGGTAAGGAAAGATTTAATTCTGTAAAGAGAGCCAAGTTTTTTGTTTATGGTTTTGATAGTTTGATTGGTATGCATATCAACCTTAAGGTTATTATCTACTATGACACCCAATAATTTCAGTTGGGCTTCTGGGGAGATGATGGTGCCATTGTTAGCTACTATGGTGAAAAGTGGAGGGGAGGTTCTGAGTGTTAGGGAGAACAGGAGCAGCTTAGTTTTGTTAGTGTTAAGAATCAGACATTGATTAGAGAGCCAATTTTCTACTGTATTAAAGGTGTTTTGGGTTAATGTGAGTAGCTTATCTGGGGAGGTGGCAGAGCAAATTAAAGTGGAGTCATCCGCATAATGAATGCAGGTTGCTTCTGGGATGACAGTATGGAGGTCGTTGATAAAGATAGAGAAAAGAAGAGGTCCTAGTATAGAACCCTGGGGGGACTCCTAATGTGATGAGTAGGCGGGTAGATAGCTTGTCCTGCCATAGGACTGCCTATTGTCTGTCCTCTAGGTAACAGTGAAATCATTGGAGCGAATGACTATTTAAGGAGATGACTTTCAGAGTATTCATAAGCAGTTTATGATCAAACATGTGAAAGGCCTTAGAGAGAAAGAGTGCTGAGGATAGTTTGCTGTTATTTCAGTTATGGTTTATGACATTTGAGAAAGAGAGGAGAGCTGAGGTAGTACTGTGGTGTGGCCTAAAGCCATGCTAGGAGTCAGATAACAGATTGAGTGAGATAGTGCATGAGCTGTTTATGGACACACTTCTCCATAATTTTAGCTAGTGGTGACAGAATTGCTATGGGCCTAAAGTTTGACAGTTCAATGGAACTGCCTTCTTTACAAAGAGGTATGACATGAGAAATTTTACAGATAGTGGGAATGGTAGCTTCAGATATAGCTCTGTTGATCAAAATAGAGATGAGGTATGCTATGGCAACTGCAGCTTTTTGTAGATAGTCTGCAGGGAGGAGGTCGGCAGCTAGGGTAGTTGGTCTACGTTTCTTGAGTAGGGCCAAAATAAGTTGAGTAGGAACAGGTTTAATGCTGAAGGATGATTGGGTATTGTGTGAAGCTACATTTGAATTAGAGCCGCTGGGAGTAAGTTGGCTAGCCAGAGAATGGATAGACTCTGTGAAGAAGCTATTGAAAGCATTAGCAATGTCTTCTGGGGATTTCTGTTTAGAAGGTGAAGGTGATGGAGTGGTGGTTTGGCCTGGGTGAAGGAGTCTGTTTATTCCAGCCCAAAACTTTTATGGTTTATTTTGATGTTTCTGTTGCAGATGGCAGTAGTAGTTCTTTTTATCGAAAGTTATAGACTTTTTTGTGTTATTTCTCAGCTGTCGAAACCTGAGTTGGTCAGTTGGGGCTGTTGTCGTATGGCAAGTTGCACATGCCTTGTTTATAAATGTAATTTTAGATTTGGTACTTTTAGAAAGCCACAGTGCAATGTTTACCTTGGTTCTAATTGAGCAGAGAGGGGCATGAGAGTCAGGGATAGCAAGGAATTTGGTCTTAAAGTAATCAATCGCTTCATCAAGTGTGAGGTGTTTAGGGATGACCAAATGCATACATTAAGTTCATTTATAAACTTGGTAAGATTAAAGTTCTTGTTGTTTTTTATTGTTTTATAGGTGGGTTGGTGGGGGTAGTCTACTTTGAGCTTGATTATATAGGTGAGACAGTGGGCATGTAGGTCATCAGGCAAAGTACTTGATTTGTAAATTTGGAGATGGCTATTGATACGTATCCAGTCTAGGGTACTGTCTTTGTTATTGGGTTTATCAATCCCGGTCTGTGTAAACCAGTAGAGGTTTACATGAGTTGTAGGGGATTCAGTGGAATAGGTGTTCCAGTCAATGTTGAAATCCCCAAGAACAATGGCTTCTTGGGGGTAGTTACTGGATAATCAATATAAGAAGTTGTCTAGGGTACTCAGTTTCTTCCCTGGGGGAATGTAGACACAGACAATGTTTATACTTTTGTTTTTGTTAATTTGTAATTTTGCAATACGAATTTCAGCATTATTGACCTGGAGTGGTTGTTGGGTGTCTGTGGTGACAGGGTAGACTTGTAAAGTATGGCTACTCCAATGTGTGTGCTATGCATTGTCTCTTAGCCAAAGCAAGGGCATACTGAGCACACCTACATCTGCCTATAGGGGTAGCAGCTGGTGGTTCTTCCTCTGAGTCCTCTTCTGACTGTGGCTGGGGAGACCTAGGCTTTGTTGGGGAGTTGTGTGTTCCTTCCCCTTGCTGATCTTGCTGTAGCTTTTTTCCACATGATTAGATTGTGGACCTGTGAATATCTGTGTACATGTGAGTGAATTATACTGCAGGGCTCCACTGGATATATCTGGGTACCTGAACTGTGACTTCAGAAGCCCAGACTCATGCTCTATGATGTTTCTAGTTTGTGTGTGCCTCATTGTGGCATTCTTCCGAGGGTGTGTGTGCGCACGTCTGATGGGTGTCATCAGCTACAGTTCCAGGGCATAGCCAGCAGCCAACAGTAAAGGGCCCCTGTGGGATGTCCCCCCTAGCAAACATCTGGTACAGCTGTGATTTGTGCCAGATATGGGAGTCATGAAAACTGCCAGGGTTGCCAGCACACACATTCAAGATAATTCCCTAGCCATTACACATGACTTGGCAGTTGATGGAGTGTTATCCCTTGTGGTTAATGTAGATTCTACCCTGCTCTCTAGGTTGTGCCTTAATGTGTACATAGCTGCAATCTATGGCACCTAGTACTTCAGGGTAGTGTGCTACACAGTAAAACAGTTCCATATTGCTGGCTCTCTCCTCAGAAGAATGGGGGAAAATATGTGCTCACTGGCATGTATGAGCATAGCATCTAGAAATTGGTGGAGGATCCTGGAGGCTGTTGCCTGTGAAACACCGATCATGTCTCCAGTTGCTCTTTGAAAGGTACCAGTAGCTGATATTCTGAGGTCAACACATGCCTTAGTTTCCACAGGGATGGGTTCCCCACGGTTGGCTCTGGCTCTGAGTTGAGGGTGGGAGAGTTCACAGAGTTCTTGTAATGTGTCCCTGTCCACCCTGTAGTGGTCTACAATCTCCAGCTCATGTAGCATCTGTCAAGTTACCCTGGGCCTGAACACTCTTTATCTTCATGGCCTAGGCCTGTTGTCAGAAACACCAGCAGCATTGGCTTCAGCCTCTAGTACAAGCAGATGTAGAATAGCTGCAGCAATCCCTAGCATTGTGTCAGTTAAAATGTCCTTGTCTCTACTCAAATGGTATTGAAGGATAATGGAAAACCAGGATGGAGGATACATGGATACTTTATACATTATTGAATAGCTCACAGTGTTGGATTGGTTGATTAACATGCAATTCACTTGCTCATGCTATAACTAGCATCTATTAAACACACCTGTTGCTTGCTCATTAGTGAGCTATGTGCAGCTATGCACACCTCCATGCACCTCTGCCCACCTTCGCATAAATAAGGTAAGCATAGGCAAAATTGATATTTCCTCCATTCTGGTGATATCTCACAAACATGGACCATAAGATGTGAAAGAAAGGTTGTACACCCTGTAATTAAACCCAGGGCAATCTATATTCCAGCCCTAACACATACATGTGCTGCCACAGAAATAGTTACATAACAACACAAAGAAACCTGCCATTCATTCCTGTTTCTCATGGTTGCACTAAATGCCATATTGCTCAAACAATGGCAATGTAAAAAAAAGGTTAACTGGACAGAGACCACATATTTTAACAAACAAGTAATGAGGCAACAATAAAAATGAATACAAGTAGGTGGAATCCGGGTGGTAAATCCTCCGTAGCTAGACAAAAGTAAACAAATATAACAAAAACAAGGAACTAGCAACAGATGGAGCCAGGCTTCAGTAAAGTCCAAAACATATCAAATAAACAACTTGTGAAGTCACTCAAAAAATGGCAGCGATGTAAAAACTCATAAGCACCTTTATTGTAGTCAACAAGAGGTAAGCGCTTTCACTATTTCAACTTCATCAGACCAAGTAACAACTACAAACACACAACACATTTAAATGCATTCATAAGAATATGCAACCAATAGGCAATGGACCAATTAATTCAAATAAATTGTTCACGCCCAAAAGGTAGCTAAAACAGACAAATAAGGAAATACTAAGCTCATATTTAACCTAAAAACTGTTAATGTATATAAATACAAAATGCAAATCCACCTGTATAAAAATGCACCTATATAGAAATGCAAATATATAAATATAAAAATAAATATAAATATAAAAATAAAAAAAATAAAAAATAAAAATAAATATAAAATACAGGTGGATTTGTATTTTGTATTTATATACATTAACAGTTTTTAGGCTAAATATGGTATAGAGCTTAGTATTTCCTTATTTGTCTGTTTCAGCTACCTTTTGGGCATGAACAATT
Organism: Protopterus annectens; assembly: GCF_019279795.1. Classification (NCBI taxonomy): domain Eukaryota; kingdom Metazoa; phylum Chordata; order Ceratodontiformes; family Protopteridae; genus Protopterus; species Protopterus annectens. The sequence continues at coordinate 628,691,446 of NC_056741.1, forward strand.
TATTTGAATTAATTGGTCCATTGCCTATTGGTTGCATATTCTTATGAATGCATTTAAATGTGTTGTGTGTTTGTAGTTGTTACTTGGTCTGATGAAGCTGAAGTAGTGAAAGCGCTTACCTCTTGTCGACTACAATAAAGGTGCTTATGTGTTTTTACATCGCTGCCATTTTTGAGTGACTTCACAAGTTGTTTATTTGATATGTTTTGGACTTTATTGAAGCCTGGCTCCATCCGTTGCTAGTTCCTCATTTTTATTAAACAAATAATGAGGATGACACAGAATTTGGAAATTGTGCACTGCTTACATGCACTTTAACCATTCACTGCCTACATGTTCACCTCTGCAAGTGTAACCTGACACATACACATGATATCAGCATTCACTGTTGCCATGCATTCAACATGAACACTGTGGAATTGCCTACATGAAGTGAACATCCCTATACAGTTACTCTTTTCTGAGATTAAACAATTCAAATGAGTTTTGACCTCATTTACATCTTCACAGTGCTGACAGCTCGGAATCTACATGGTTAGAAACCATGTAGGCAAGGAACCTACATGGGAGACCAATGCTGTAACAGAGGAATACTGTAATCCATCAGTTACATCCTGCATATTCTTACATTACAGTGTAATACTCTGTTGCATGGAGGTTTACACATTTTATCAGCCTGCAATACTTACAAATATATTCTTCATTTGGGGGTGGGAGAGCGAAGCTGCATTTATGTCATGGCACTTAAAATGACATTATTATGATTGTTACACTGATTTTCCAGCATCCACACTGTGTGATTAGGTCAGAATATGCGTGGTGTTAAATGTTAAGGGCAGTTCTGTCCAAATGTAAAACTTGTATTTGCTCTTTGTTTCCGTGTAGACTCCTTTTTGTGGCTGCATTCGGAAAGTTTACACACTAAATCCTTCATTTCACAGACGATCCATCAGTTTAAATTTTATTTGTTTAATTTCTTCCTCACTAATCTTCTTTTCTATATTTCCCTTAGTGATCTTATTTTTTGTGCTGTGAAATTTTCTGTGTTGGGTGCCTTTGCCTGTATTTCTCTTTCAATATTTTTGGAACTGCTTTTTTGTATTAATTAGTTTGTCTATTTCCTGTGCATAAATATTGCACCATGTCAGATCTCATTTTCTTTCCCATATCAGTGTTTCTTTTTATACCTTTAAAAAACCTCTGTTTTTTTTTTTTGCTCTTTATGCAAATACAATGATACCTCAAAAAGTCCAGATTCAGCATCTATGCCCTTTGTCCTTTCCAATTTCAGTTCTGGGTTTGCAGTCTGGGAGATTCTATGGTAAGTGCATCAGTGTTTTTTTGCAATCCACATCCTTCATTTTCCCCTCTGGTTTCCCTTGCACTCTGCCACTATACATACATCAGACCTGGAATATGGTGCATTTTCCAAAGGGGTAGAAATTGTAAGCTCTGTGGACCCCACAAGGCATTCAATAACAGTTTAATATCATGGAGATGTTGGCAGCGATCATGCTTGGAAAGTCTTAAATAGTCTCTGGTCACCTGGACCTCTGAACATTGACACAGACAGCACTACAGTGAAGCAGTACACTAACAGGTAGGTGTCAGCTCTTACCCTCTCTGCAGATTTATGGTGATAGCATGGGAGATACCAACTCAGCTGTTTGACTTTTTAGATTTCATATATTATGTTACAGCAAACTTGATAGCAGACAAACTCAGTAAGGCCAGGACAGACCCATCCTTCAAGTAGACCTGTTTGCCTCCTTTCAGGACAAACAACTACAGAAATTCTGCTCCGGGACTCCTTGTTATCAGGGCTCAAAGACAGATTTTTTTTCTCATTCCCATGAATGGGAATGTGCTTGTGTACTTTTCCATCCTTACTGATATTAAAGGTACTTCTGAAGATCCATAAAGACTTCAAAAATTGTGAAGGTGACTCCCGTTTGGCCTAAGAAACAGTGGCTCTCCTTTCTTTTCAGTCTGATCAAGGACAGTTACCACAGGCTTCCACATACAATTGATTTTCTCACATAAGACAGAGGTTGTTTGATATACCCCAATCTGAAAACTCTTCACCTCACTGCCTAGATAATAGAATTTTTTGAGGGCATGCATCAAGTACTAAAGAAGGGTAAAAATAAAATTGCTACTAGAAAATCATATATATATATATATATATGTGTGTGTGTGTGTGTCTGTGTGTGTGTGTGTGTGTGTGTGTGTGTGTGTGTGTGTGTGTGTGTGTGTGTGTGTGTGTGTGTGTGTGTGTGTGTGTGTGTGTGTATGCGTGTGTGTGTGTGTATGCATATATAATTTCTAGTTGGTGTCATTCCAGGAACCAGGACTCTTTTCAAGCCCATTTGTCTGTGGCCTTTTTTTATTGCTCCCTGGCCCTTCTTATTCCTTCATCAAGGTTCGTTTGTCATCCATTCTGCTTGTCTGCCCTTAGATTTGCCCTTTCTAACCATTTTCAAGTTAAACAGTTTTTGAAAGGGGTATTGCATCCACCTAGAAAACACGTGGCTCCTCTTTGGGATCTTAACTTTGTATTTGAAAAGCTCATTGTTCTTCCATTTCAACCAGCTCATCAGGCTTAATTGAGATTCTTAGCATACAGGATTATTTCACTCGTTGCTCTGACTTCTGCTAGAAGAGCATCTGAGTTACAAGCACTTAACGGTGAGTCAACCCTACCTCATTTTTCATAAGGACAGGGTTTCTTTTACAAATAACCCTTCTTTTATGCTTAAAAATTGTTTCATAGTTTATGTTAAGCTAAACTCTTTATCTTCCTGTCTTCTTCCCTGAACCCAAAAATAAGAGAGAAAAGATTGTTCACACTCTAGATGCTCCCAGGCAGCTCAGAGTTTGTCTAGAAAACCGAAACCTTCAGGAAAACTGATTGGCTATGTGTGTCTCTTATGATGATAAGAGGAAAGCACAGCAGGTGGCAATACAGACTATCTTCATATAAATGCCTCATACTATTGACTTTTGTTATACTGATCATAATAAGTCACTTTAAGGCAGGGTTAGTGCCCATTTCACAAGGGCTTTAACTTCTTCAGTGGCTACCTGAAAGGTGTCATCGCTATTGTTTTCATGTATTTTTTATTTATCTTTTACTTTTACTGACTGGGATAGTTCGACTGGGCTGTGTTAGCCTCTCTTCAGCTGAGGTGCAGGTAGAAAAAGCTCAATGTACAAAACAGTTTTATACAACAGAGAGAAATGTAAAGGTTAAAATTACAATATGTGCATACAATAACTGAAAGACAGTTATACCAGAGAGAAAACTACAATAAGTCAAATATATAGACATTAGATGTTAATACATGATAAATTGGCATACATAGTAACATTTAGAATGTCAAATTAGAATTTTACATTCATGGGTAGGAAAAATAAAAGAGAGGAGGTGTGGGAGATATGAGTAGAAAGCAAAGAGGGGGTGAGGAAACATGAGTGGTGTATATATTTGTTAGGTAATATAGAGAAAAAGAAGGTTGTGATGAAGTTTAGGTAAATGTAGAAGGTAGTGAGCATGAGTTGGAATTTTGCTGGAGGGAAAAATAGTCATAAGATAAGCATAGAACGTAGAAGTGGCAGTAAGGGCAAAAGGCTAGAAGACAGAACATTTACATAGAGAATTAGTTTGTTGAGGTATTTACGTGTAATGTAGGTGTGTAAGGGACAATATTTTCTAGTCTGGGAAGGTGCAAGAGCAGAACCAAATGTTTTTAAAGTGTTTTTTTGGCAATTTTTAATCTATGCAGTCTGATTTGTTGTCTGATGGTGGTAGAAGTTAACACATTTTGTGTACAAGGACAGGCCATCAGAGTTGTGGGGTTTTATGTCTTTTGAGGATAGTGATTATGCAGATGTGTACAGTTTCACTAAAGCATGGAGTGCAGCACAGTTCTAAGGTTTGGAGATTATATTTTGACAGTTGCAAACTGGGTGCTAGAGAGACAGAATGGAAGTTCTAGCCAGCCTGTTCTAAGACTAGGCAGTGGTGGGATTTAGCAGACTGTTTAGAAAAACAATACTGCACCTTATTAGTGAACCTGAGAATTGATGAGCCAGGTGTATATATAAAAAAAGCATTTTTATCTTTTCATGAAGTTCTCAAAGGGATTTACCCATGATTATCAGTGTACCATCATCTGTATACTGAATGCCGGTTGTCTTTAGTAGCAGCGTAGAGGTCATTAATAAAATGATAAGAGTATGGGGCTCAAGACTGATCCTAGTGGCACTCTTAGTGAGAAGGGCAAGAATGGCGATTATTCCTTCAGCCATTTTTTTTTGCTTGTAGCCTGTTAAAAAGGTAGGTATGGAACCAGAAGAGGGACGGGGTGTCAAGGCCTTGTGAGGATTGTCTACGGAGAAGAATCTGATAGGATACAGTATTAAATGCCTTAAGTCAAGGAATAGAGAGGAAACAAAGATCTGAGATCTTGTGAAGGTTGATATGATGAGTAAAATTAAAGAGAGCTGTGGCAGTTCTGTGGTGTGACCTGGAGCCATATTAAACAGAGGATAGGAGGTTATTATCTATAAAGTATTTAAGAAGTTGGGACTGTATACACATTTCAAGGATTTATGAAAATGGAGAAAGAAATGGCTACAGGACAGTGATAACAAAATTTAGTGGAGTCTCATCCTTTGTGAAGGGGAATAATTGGTGACTTTTCCAGATAATGGGCACATAGTTTTCTTGACTAGATCTGTTTATGAGGCTAGAGTCTAGGTATGCTAAAGAGTCAGCAGCAGTGCTATTATATTTTGAGGGAAGATTATCATCAGTGTGTCTAGTGGGTTTTAGCTTATGGAGTACTTTGTTGATAGTGGAGATGGGAACTGGGTTGATGTAAAAGACAAGGAATTTAGAGGATAGTTCTGTGGGGATGTAGAGGGGTAGATGGATTATTGTTTATGAGGGAATAGGTTTGGTATGGTTGGTAGTAGTAGGTTGTGCTGGGTATCTGGAATTTAACACATTCTTAATGGAGGGACAGAATTTTTGGGTGTTCTTAGTGCGTGCTTTTGATTAAGTTGTAGTGAGATTTTTATCAGATCTGATTGATTTTTTGATGAAGTTGCAGAGCTATCTGATGTCTTGGAAATTGGCCCTTGTTTTATTATGAAGCCAAGACTTCCAGGCTTTCTCTCTGGCTCTTGTAAGTTGTTTAATAGTTTTTTGTGAACCAAAGGGCAGGTTGAATTTGATTCTTTTGTGTCCATATGGCACTAACTCATTTAATATAGTAAGAAGAGTGTCATTAAAATATACAACTGCCTCATCCAGAGGGAGAGTTTTAATAGATGCCATTTACAAGCTTTCAGTATTTCTGTGACTGTGCTTTTGTTAAATTGAGCTAAATTCTGGCCTGTGTTATAGTGCGGTCCTTTTGGGGGGAGGTTAGTAATCTTTAAGAAAGATAGGCAGATGGTCACTCACAGGTTTTGGAAGGGTGCCAGAGGAGATAATTTTACCTGGGTCAGGTGAAAAGACCCAGTATAGAATCGATTCATTGGAGTATTTGCTGTACTTGGTTGGAGTGGTGGTGAAGTTGCACAGATTTGTGACTGAGGTAGGATTAGGACTGGAAATAGATTGCCAGTCATTGAGAATGATTTTGTCTTTGTCAATATTTCTGGATAGCCAAGCTAGAGGGTCCTGTAAAGTTGGGTTGTTGTTACCTGGGAGGGAAGGATGCAGGGAATGCAAATAGTGTTGAGACATATTTTTGTGATCATTGATTTTTAAGAGGGAAAGGAATATTTCAGCATTGCTGAAGGAGGGTTGACAGACAGGGTGGATATCACCAAAGGTGGTTACTGATTTAGCAGAGTTTGGGTAAAGAACTGGTTATCTGAGTCTGTATGTTTAAAACCAAAGTTAAATTGGTAGGGGTTATGTAGTTTGTAGGGGATCTGTGTAGGAGGATGTAAGAGCATGGAAAGAGGTGAGGAGAAATGATATGTAGAACGTGGCTTGTTTGGGAGTAGAGGCCCTTAGAGTAAGTATTATTCATGCTAGATCAGGGATGTTTGATTTGTATAAAGAGAATTGGCATGTGGTAAGGTGAGAAAGAGATAGCAGTGACACAAAGAGGACAATGCTGCTGAGCACATGGTTATTTGTAGTACCGAGTACAGAAGTAGGAGATCAGAGAGTAGAGGCAGTTTTGGCAGGGATGCAGCAAATGTAGAAGTATAGGAGCTGAGTATAGAAGAAGAGATTTAGCGCAATGGTAAGTTTATTTACATAACTATACTTTACTTGTAATAAAGTGCATTATTTGGCCTCCCTATTGAAATGTTAGCACTTGAAATGCTGAGTGCCAGCAATATGAAAAACAGGAATGTATATTAATCCACTACCAAAGCAATAAGAATGCATGGGCACACCAGTACCACACCGATTTTATTCCAATTATGCAAAACCAAAACTGAGCGCTTTCATCACAGTGTAACATTGACTTCTTCAGAATTTGTTTGAATCACTGTTTCTACACAATTTAAATACCCCACCACAATGTCATGTGACTTTTAACCAACCAATAATTGAAAAAAACGTCCTGGTTATAAAGCACTGACTTTTAAAAACAATAAAAACACATGAAGAAATATTTGCATATATAAAACTTATTACTACCACATCCTAATATTAACAAAATGTAAGAACTTTTAAACAATAATAGATTACTATTATAAAATATTTATTTTTTTACACCTTATAGGAATTTAGCCTTAATACACTTGCAATTGAAATGCGCTCATTAAGATCTGGAGAACACAAGCATTAAGTGTTAACTACCATATGGTTTCCATTTGCTCTATCAAATCTGCCCAAGGTCCACTCCTCACATTTTTTGGCACAATTTGTGATCAGAATACAGTGCTACATGCTTATATAAAGAGTTTTTAGTGTTCTTGTATTTTATACCCTGAATGTTTTGGCAAATAAGCTCTTTAAACCTGTGTTGGATCTGTCCAACAGAAACTAGTGCAATTTAAACATTTGGCTAGGTATAAAATTCTCATTGAATTACAGGTACAGTGGAAAGATGTATGTGAAACTTGTTCATTTAATAACACTTTGTGCTTTTCCAAGATAAACTTACACTGGCTGCAAAACAAAGCTGAAAAAAACCCACTGAAAATACATTAGGAAAGAGAATCGTAAACGTCACTCCTTCTTCCCCACTCCCCACCAAACGTATACACACCATCTCTGAGATTGTCAAACCCCCAAATAAACGAAATATTCCTTGAAATGGCCATCTTGGACTTGATATATATATATAGGTCAGTTTTTTTTGGCCATTCAGCCTCTATGTTTAGGAACTTCATGCAGGTCCCTGCTTTTCAAATGGTTACTATAATTTATTTTTATTTAAATCTTTTTGTGCCATCTCATCTTATTAATGCTTAAATTGATATTTTTTTGCTTTACGCTAATGGTGGTTGTCATTCATCTTGTCTCAATATAATAGACGAGTCTTCGTGAGTTCTGTTCAAGCAGCTTATTTATGTACAAATAAATTATGGTTATAGCTATTAACTTAAATTTAGGTAACTTATATACAAACTAACTACATTCATTCTCACATGCTTACTTTCTGGCTGCATTTTCAAAATGGTGCAAGGTACAACATGTGCCCAGTATTTATACATGCAAGTTCATCACTTCTTAAAGACACATACACACTGTGCTCTACATTCTTCCTCTTTTTAGAAAATGCAATACAGAGGATATCAATTAACATGCAAATGGTACAAATGGCTTTTTTGTCATGCATTATACAAAACTATGTATGGATCTACAGTTATGTCCAAGTCGCCGTGTATCTCACACCTGGTCTGGACGTGTGACCAAATCGTGTGATGTAAAACTGGGAATCAGGCTTAGCAACTGGACCTATTTCTTTTGAGTGTTCAACCTTCAGTGTCAGAAACATACTTAGGAGTGGAATCAGATGGTACAACCTGTTCTGGAACAGGAACAATGTCTGAGACTTCTATACGCTGCAATAACAATTCTGGTACAGGAAGGAGATGCCTGCAATTCCTTCTGTACTCCACACCCTCGAATTCTACAAAATAGGATTTCGGCTCAGTACATATACCTGTTACCTGACCTATCCAGTTACAACCTTTCACAGTTTGTATCCTCACTGTCTGTCCTTCTTTCAACGGATGAAGAAGTTTGCTCGATTTATCATAACTGGACTTCTGGATAGAACGCTTCTTGAACAATTGGACTCTGATGGCTCTGTTGTTTTTAGCTTTAGGCCTCAATAAACTGGAACTAGTAGGCAATTTTATTCTGGTTTGCCTGGATAGAAGTCTCTGAGCAGGTGAGTCAAGTATGTTGTCACGGGTCATGCTTCTGAGATTAAGTAGATTCAAAAAGATATCGGTATTGTCACGCTTTGACCTTTCAAGTAATGGCATTGCACTCTGCACTGCATGTTCAGCTAGTCTGTTTGACTGTGGATATTCTGGACCACTAGTAACACTTACAAAGTCCCATTCACATGCAAATTTCTGAAATAACTGACTAGTAAATTGAGTACCATTGTCAGAAATAACTTTGTGTGGACTACCATGGACTGAGAAATGATGTTTCAACTTGGTAATAACAACACTGGATGTTAGGTTAGGTAGTAAGTCAATCTCAAACCAGTTCAAATAAGAGTCTACCAATACTAAGTAATGCCGATTGTTCCACTCAAATATGTCAATGGCAACTGTTGACCAAGGTAGTTCAGGAACTTGACTTAGTTGAAGTAGTTCTCGTTGCAAATGCTGTTTAGTACTACTGCATACTGGGGTCTATATTAAATTATCAAATGGAACAAATGTTGAACTGCCGAAATATCGAAAGTGCCATTCATTGAGTTCTGGTTTGTGGGATTGGGGTGCAGTGAAGATCGGGAATTTTGCCCCTAATTCACTGTAGTGCAATCTTGGAGTTGGTATATATAATTACCGGAGGGTGTGTGGGGGGGTGCAGCCCCCCATAAAACCAAGTAATTTGAATGGCACTTTTGATATTTTGGCCATTTGACATACATTCTGTTCAATAATTTAATATAGACCCACATACTGAACAAGAAGAAAATACTTTATCAATGTCTTTCACTAGTGAAGGCCAAAATACTAGTTCTCTCACCTTTCTTTTGGTAGAGTCGGAACCTGGGGGACCACGATGCAAAATCTGGATATATTCATGTTGTATGGAAGCAGGAGCAACAATGTTAGGATCTTTGAAAATAATGCCATCTTCCATCAACATCTCCTCTCTGTAAGAAAAATAGGTTTACACTTTGGGTAATACACTAGATTGCTTTGATGGCCACCCAACATTAATGTAGTGGTTGAGCTTTTGCAAAATTGAACCACTATTTGTATAATCTCTCAGTTCATCAAGTCTTGTGGTATAAAAATTACACACTGCCATTCCATCAAAGTCAAAATCCACTCTGTCAAGCTGTTCCATTGTATTATGGGTAATCTGGATAAGGTATCAGCCAGATAAAGAAGTTTGCATTTTGTATAGACCATTTTGAAGTTGTACATTTGCAATTTGAGCATCACTCTTTGTAATCTTACTGGAGATGAATGCATAGGCTTCTTTAGAATAGCAATTAGAGGTTGGCTAATAGCTCTACCATAGATATAATCATGAAACTTTGAACATGCAAATACTATTGCCAAAAGTTCTTTCTCAATTTGAGCATACTTCATCTCAGTTTGGGTAAGTGTTCTAGATGCATTGGCTACTGGTCTGCATTCCTGAAGAATAACTGTACCAAGACCAGTTGAAGCATCACAAGAAAGAGTGACTGCTTTATTGACATCATAGTATCTTAATGTAGATGGGGTAGCACTTTTCTGCTTAAGGTCTTCAAATGCCTTCTGGTGCTGTTCCAACCAAGGCCATGTAACATTTTTGCATGTTAGCACTCATAAAGATGCTGTCAACTCACTGAAGTCTGGTATAAACTTGCGTAGATAGTTGACCATGCCAAGAAAATGCTGCAGAACTTGAACATTATCTGGTGCTGATATCTTAAGAATAGCTGCTTGCTTAGACGGGTCTGGTCTTTAGCCAGTGCTGGTAAATAAATGACCCACATATGTAACTTCTGGTAGTCTGAATTTGCACTTTAGAGGATTGAGCTTTAAGTTTGCTTCACGTGCTCTGTCTAGAACTCTTTGAACTCTTTTAAGGTTTCTTTCAAGCTCTGCTTCACCATTGCCTCCAACCAATAAATCATCTACTATTATGGCACAAGGATAACCTGACAAAAATTTGCTCCATTGCATGCTGGAAGACTTCACTTGCTGAATTTATTCCATATGGCATCCTCAGAAATCTATATCTGCCAAACAGGGTACCAATTGTGGTCAGTAATGAAGATTTGCAATCAAGCATCACTTGCCAAAATTAACTTTTTGCATCCAAGACAGAAAAAACAGTGGCATTCAGTATTAGGGCTGAAACCTCTTCAATTGTATGCATTGAATGATGCAGTCTCTTTAATGCTTTGTTCAAATCTCTTGGGTCAATACATATTCTGATTCCGTCTAAACCTTTTTTGTGAGTGGCTACCATGGACGACACCCATTCAGTAGGTTCTGTAACTGGACAAGTGACACCTTGCTGCACTATTTTATCCAACTGAGCTTTGACTTTATATTGCTTAGCTATCGGAACTTTTCTTGCTGGTCTGACCACTGGACTGACCTCTGGGTCTAACTTCATAGAATACACAACTGGAAATTTGCCCAACTTGTCATCGAAAACCTCGGCATACTCTGAGAAAATGGCTTCAGAAAAATTGGAACTAGGATATACGCTTATGTGATGAACTTCTTTGATAAAAGAAAGCAGGTTCATTCTCAAACTGTCTCTGAGATGACCCAATAATTACTGCACAGGTCTTCAAGCTACCTAATAATAATAATAATAATAATAATAATAATAATAATAATAAGCTAACAGTTCTCAGCCAAATAACATGAAAGTACTACTGAGCCTTCAGTTTAAATTTCTTCACCAACATAAGCGGCAAGTTTTGCACTACTAGCTACATTGAGTTGCTCATTAGTTCTCACCTTAGCAAATGTGCCTGCTGATATACTTTGAGCTCAGTGGATTTACCATTGATCTAGACAGTACAAAACACTTTGTTCTTTGCAATAAATTCACCGCATCAACCCTTTCACCAATTACTGATACAACATTTTCACAGAAAGTGGACTGCTGCAACTCCACTAGATCAGTTAGTTTTTTTGAGTGACCTTTCTTTGCAACTGTGTGAGGTTTACTTGATTTGCAAAACTTTTGAAAATGTTTCCATTTTTTATACTTGTGGAATTGCTGATTAATTGCTAAGAATTTTTCTCTTTTAGACTCATAATTTGTACCACAATTGCGAAAGTTAACAATAAAGGTAGATTTGGGTTTTGCTGACTAACGCTTGCACTGCACTGAGCATGTTCCTTTCATAGAACTTGCTGGAATACTATGTGGTTTTCCTGGCAAACCAGCAGGGGCTGTGGCTGCCATGTGCTTAGGCCTGCTTCTGTTAGCCACATATTGCATACTATATACATTTGTTCTGCGGCCTGCTGAAATCATGCTCTTGTCACTCGCAAGCATACATGTGTGTCTTTCTGTAACTTCATTGATTTGACAAATCTCAGTGGCTTTACTCAACATTAAATCATTGTCACGAAGTGAAGTCTTTCTCACAGCAGAACTATTAACAGACCTCCCAACCGTCCCGAATTACTCGTTTTTTACCGAGTTTTGGGGTCAAAATGAAGGGGTGCCACGATTCCCGAGTGGCACCCCTTCATTTCCGATTTTTTTGCTTTTTTTTTATGTTTTGAATTTTTGTGCAGTCGGAGCTGACATCATCGCATGTGTGATGATGTCAGCTCTGTCAGCGCTACCAGCCAGTCGGAATTGAGCTCAAGGAGCTCGCGTCATTATTTCCGGCTGTCTGTGAGCGGGCGGGAAATGGGAATTAAACAGCAGCAGCACTAATGCTGCCGAGAATGGGCTGGCTAAGGCTTTACTTTACTTTTTTAAACTGCTATGCTGAGAATGGGCTGGCGACTGGTGTTACTTTATTTTTGCACATTTCTGCCGAGTCGGTGCCGACATAAACTGACTTTGGGCTGCATGCTGAGAGAACGGGATGAAGCAAGGCAAGGCATTAGGTAAGGAAACAAAGTGTGTGTGTGGCTAGGTATTCACTTATTGTCAGGTTACAGGTACGATGCCTAAACACTACAGTTGTGCATGTGCGATGCGGGTGAGTGCACACACTTATGAGTGTGTATATTCATGTGGTATGACCATATTTAGCTAGTATGAAATGTTGTGCCAGTATAAACTTTCTCACAGAAAAGAATGTAATGTGTAAAATGATAATAATAAGGGATGAGAAACATATATGCTTTGAAGAGAAATGCTGCTAATTAACTGTCACAGAAGCTGGTAGGGCTTGCATAAATATACACAAAGTCATTTAAAGAACAGAGGCAGGCAAGAAGGGAGCTATGAAAGCAAGCGTAGCTTGGCTGCTTCATGCATTCAGTAATTGAGAAAGCACTGCTAGAAATATCTTGGTCTAGAGATTTCATTTGGGGTTTCATTCCAATATGCTTTTCCTGTTTTTAATAGTTGAATGTTTTTATCTGTTTTCCAGAAGGAGCAAAAAAATTGTTCATAAATTAGAAATGTCTTTTATGATGGAAACGTTCTGAATTGGGCAGCTTTATAATTATTGGTTCATGCATTTTCTTTCATTACCTACAGTACAGCCTACTGTAAAAATGTTCATTCAAACAATAAATTTAAAATGTGCTCTGTCTAGCAAGTGTGTTGTATTATACAAGGACTATAACTTAATAATGTCAGGAAGGTGCATCAAAGAAAAGAATGCATCATGTATGTTTCTTGTTTTGTGTGCAAGGAGCCAATGGTTTGAAAACAGCCCAAAGGTAATCTTTATCCACCACTGGCCAGATGCATTTTCTTTGGATGTGGTATGGGTTTTAATGCAGTTTTGATGAATGGATGAATGTGAGTTTCAATGGCAGAGAAGTATTAATGCCAAGTCTGTTTTCATCATGAGACAGTATTGCTTTGTTTATCAGATGTCTGTTAGTGTTTTTGCATTGATGTGCTGCAAAATGTAAAAATAAAATCCAAATATTCATTGTAGAAGTAAAGCAATATGCATGCACACATTAGTGCTTATGGTAAATGGAGCGATATAGCCAGGTAATGGGATATTGGAATGGTTGCAGGGGGACTCTGGTGCCATATTTTGGTTGTCTGTTCTTCAGTTTGTGTTCGAAAGTTGATATCCCACAACTCCATTGGAGTGGGTGGGGATATGTCATTATGTATGCAAATTAGATGTTAATCAGCATACAGATTTGTACCGATTTTTCATGGGCCTTGTCCAGATTTTTGATATTTCCAGGTTGAGAGGTATGACTATTAATACCACACACAAGCCTCTCCTTTATTAACTCATCTTTTAAGTTACCAAACCGACATGTTTTAGCTTTGTTTCTGAGGTCAGTAGTATAACCTGCAAAAGTTTCCACTGGTTTCTTATCTCTTGTGTAAAACAAATGCCTCTCTAATGTAATATTTGTCTGGGGGTTGCACATTTCTCTGAATTTGCATTTCAAACACTCGGGTTCTTCCAGGGATTTAGCCTGTACAATAATATGATAATTTTCACATTCTCCCTCATATACTGCTGCTGCATACACAAGCAAACACTCTCTTTCAATGGCCTCTGACCCAGTTAGGTTTAGCAAAATGAATGTCTTGGTGCATGCACCTTTGTCAGAATAAGCTGCTTGTATAAAAATATCGTACTCTTGCTCAAATATTCATCAATTTTCTGCAATATTCTGATCAAATACAAGTGGTGAGGGCTTTTGAAATCCATCTGCCATATTAACACATACCAGTGAAGGACATACACACACATACACACATGCCAGAAATTTATGCCAGTATTTGTAACTTTACCCAGGGATAAAAAGTCAAAGGGGGATATTCCAGGGTGACTCTCTTGTCACCACTGCTATTCTGCCTTGCCCTTAACCCATTAAGCTGTCTACTTAATAGCTTAGGCTATGGCTATAATTTGGCTCCTAGAAAACAACAAAGTGTAAAGACTTTTCATCTTCTCTTTGTCGATGATTTAAAACTGTATAGCTCATCAGATGAACAGAAGAATACTGGCATCAAGCAGGAATGGAAATCAAACCAGAAGTGGATAAAAATCAGGCAGCAACTGAATGTGCCAAAACAAAAGAAAGAATATAAAGTGAAGGACCAGATGAGAAGGCAAGAAATGTGGAAAAAGCATAAATATAGTTGCAAGTATAGAAAACTTCTGGAAGAACCTCATGTTTATCAGGAACAAACACAGGAATGGTTAAGGAGAGGTGAATTCAAACCAAGAGATGAAAGGTCAATATTGGCAGCCCAAGATAGTGGGCTACATACACATTGGTTTATAAAGTCTATTGAACATGTGGGAAAAACACAAATGTAGGTTTTGTAAAAATGAATTGGAAACAGTTGAACACCTTGTTGCTTGATGTGACATACTAATGGAAGCAGGACTGTATACTGAAAGGCATAATAATGTGACAAGATTTTTGCACTGGGGATTGTGCAAACATTATGGTATTGAAGTGGCTGAAAAACACTGTAAACATGAGTTACAAAGCATCATAAAAAATGATGAAGTTTATATCACTTGGGACCACCCATTACCAACAGTTCAAAAGATAGATGCTAGAAAACCTGATATAGTGGTCCAACAAAAGAAGACAAGAGTAGCATTGATCATTGAAATCGCCACACCCAGTGACTACAGTGTCCTGCGTACAGAAAGACACAAAGTCTTAAAATATCAGGATCTGCAGGCAGAAACAAGAGCAATGTGGAAGAAAGATACCCAGACAGTTCCAATAGTAGTAGGAGCAACGGGTCTTATAAAAAAAGAATCTACAATCGTATTTAGATATGTTACCAATCCATGTAACTCCATATGAATTGCATAAGGAGTCATTACTGGGCACATTGCAGGTGCCCTGAAGAGCACTTTTGGCTGATATCAAAGACTGACACAATACTAATTTCATGAACTTTAATCGTACTTTGACTTAGAAATGGAGTCCTTTCCCATCATGGTATTAGAAACCCAAAAGACTTGGAGAAATTAAAAATAAGCACTTTTACACATTTTGAGATACTCCGAATAACTTTAGTTATGCCCTTGATAAAATATGAAGTCATAGTTGTGGCAAAACACAGCACTTTCCCAAAAAACATGCAGTCGCCTTGCTTTATTTATGCATAATGTGTCCTTTTTACCCTTGTTATATTCGTTTTGCTCGTTTAATCTCTTTTCATGCCCATTTTATTTTTCTTGTGCTCGTCTTATTCTAAACATGCCCATTTTGCTTTAAAAACATTTGTTTCACTTTACACATATCATTTTGCTTTAAACATACTCATTTTGCTTTAAATATACTTGTTTCATCAAATATATTAATCTTAAACATTTTGCTTAATTAATAAACCTTTTGTGCCTCTCGCTTATTTAATAATGCAGTTTGTGCCCTTGTAATGCTCCTTTTTATCGTTTTTTATAAAGTAAACTGTTCATGCAAGTTTTCATTATCTTTGGTTCTTTTCTGTCTCTTTTTCATGCTCGTTTCTCTTAGTTTACCTTCACTGTTATCTCTGCACCTCATGGCTCTGAATATCAATCTCTGGAATCCCGGTTTTGACACCATGTCGACCATATTGTCTCGATATAATAGATGAGTCTTCATGGATTTTGTTCAAGCAGCTTTATTATGTACAAACACATTATGGTTATAGCTATTAACTTCAACTTGGGTAACTTATATACGAACTAACTGCATCCATTCTCACATGCTTACTCCCTGGCTGCACTTTCAACATGTTACTAGGTACAACATGGACCCGTTATCTATATGTGCACATTCATCACTTGCTACACTTCTTTAAGACACATACACACTTTGCTCTACAGTTGTCTTATGTGTAGATCTTATGTCATCCTCTCCATCCACCTTGAATGTTGGGTTGTAGTGGAATGAATAGAGCAACTGCTTCAGTTACTATGCTCACTCCAGTGGTTAAACTCCTCCTTTTTCTTCAAAAGGCACTTGTGTCCTCTTAGCCCCTCAGTTCTCTTTTTCACCTTTCATCTACAAAGTTGATCACTAGTGCTGTTCATTATTGTTGACAGATAAGTCTTTGTTCATATTTTCTACTGACATTTAGTCAGAGTTATTTTTCTCTTGCCTTTAACCTTACTCTTTCATAACATTTTAAGCTAAAAAAGTAAAAAAAATAATAAAAAAAAACTTACTGCCATCTCTTGCCTCACTCACCAGATTAATTTGAAGCCTAGAAGCCTAACCTCCTTATCACTTTCTCTAGTGTTTAGTTGATGATAGTCTCATCTGTTTGTTCTATATTTGTACATTTGCTGTCTCTGTGTAGATTGTACAATTTCATTGGTATTTGTGATTAGGTATTAGTGTAGTGTTTTCCAGTTTATACTGATTTATACCATTTGTTAAATTGGACAAGGCTTCAAGCTTTAAAACACTGGATGCAGACCGGGTACAAGATTCCACCCAGTATATGGAAGATCTATGTTTCATGTGCCTGGGACCGAAATATCTCCAGACTTCATGCAACATTTACAAGGCCTTTGGGCCTTGATCCCTTCTTGAACATTGCAATAAGCTAATTCTGAAAGGCTTTTTACCTTCAGAACCAGTAAAAAAAAAAGATGACAAGAAAAATGTAATGGAGAAGGAAAAAGAAATGGAGAAAGACAAAAGCAAAGAGCAGAATAAATGAAAAAGAGTCCTTCTTTGACTCTTTCCCCTGAGGTGCTAAATGTTCTTCCTCACATGAGGCCTCAGCTGCATCCTATACAGAGCCATCTTTAGCTACAACTTAAGTTTTAGTGCCCACTTGCACCAAACCTACTGTCATCCATGATAAACCACCAATGAGGTAGTGTTCCAGCGGTCTGTTCTTTGAAAATGAACTCTCATAGTTCCTCAGCTTTGGTCCCCCCTCTGCTTATTCATCTAGGTCTTCCAGGACAGTTAAGAGTGTCTGAGATATTGATTAGGACCAAATGATTAGGGCCTTCCTTAAAGCATGCAGAGACTTCAATCTCATCCCATCCCCCTGTTTCTAGGGCAGATTAGGTTGGCCCACAGACTCCAGTTACTTCTGTTCCTTCCCTGACACATGTTTTGGTGCCAGTGATCTTGGAGCTGATGAGAATATCAGTTTGTCTCCTTTGACACCTATTGGATCTGATGCATAGGTTTTGATGTTTCATGCAACTCACTCAATAGTTACCTTTCTGTGTCTAGTGATTCCCAGTGCTGGACACTCAGTGCATAGTCCCCGAGTCCATTCTTGGAGCTGACTCATTCTGTGCTGTTCTTGGCAGTGGGGACTTCTGTTTTTGAGATGTTGACATTGATCTCAGCAATAGAGCTATCTGGCCCATCAGCATTGGGGGTTCCCTTTTCAAAGACATCTATCTTCTCTTCTTCAATGATGGAGTTAGGACCTATGAGGGTTCCACTGAGCCATTAAGCTCTGTATTGTCATTCACATTATTTGAGAAGATCTTTGCCCAGTTCACAATGCAAGAAGGGAATGCACCCTCTGTCTTGGCTCCTCCTATTGGCACTGGTCTTCCTGACTCCTTAAGTTCTCATCTTCATCCAAGATTTTACAGCAATACATTGCACCTCCAGACTCCCTCCAGCGAGGAGCTTAATACTTTTCCAGGTCTTAGGAAGGTCCCCCCAAGTTCCCAGAAAGTGTTCATGTGAAAGGAGGCACATAGATTCTCCTGTGGAATCTCTTACCCAGCACACTGACCTCAGTGAAATGGAAGGTTCCACAAAGTGAACATCCCAAATTTGGTGAGATTTTGGAACTGATGTATGAGAAGGAAATATGGACCACTCCCACCTTTCCCCTGGATGAGGAGATGTTATTTGTAGTGTTCAAGTCTGTCCCCTCTACTTCCTGGGTGATCCCGCTCACTGACCACATGATTGACCTGCTGAAGGAGAAGACATGTCAGAAACCTAATGTTATGGAGTGCATGGCCCAAGTTCCAGATAAAATTTTACACCCACCCAAGGACAGGTTGCATTTCAGTAAGGACCCTCTTGTAGATTTTATTATTGTGGACATTGACACCCAAAAAAAAATGTTCAGAAAAAAGCTTCATGGTCCAACCTTCTCACAAGGAGTCTATGATAATGGACAACAAAGGGAAACATGACTTTGCACCTCTAGAACAAATTTTCCATCAGCTGCCTGAATACCTGACTCATATAATGAGGTTCCAGAGAAACCCGGTAGAACAAACACTGGACTCGCAACCACCCCAACACTAGATAGCAAATTAAGTTCTAAGTGGCTACCATATTTTCCATTACTATCCTACTACTATACAATGTGGTGGGTGGAGTGATCAGAGCAGCAGGCAGTGGCATTGCTATGTACCAAAAATCAATGAAAAGTTACTGAAAAGTAAAAAATTGTTATCTGTTATTAGAGTTTGATTTGAGGCTAGGAGCCAGAAAGGTGCCAGAGCACTGTGGTTTAAAATTCCCAGTGTTTTCCCTTTGATGCCTTTTTAAACAGGGGATCCTGTGGCAGATGGGGACCTTTGAATAGATGTCACCCTAGGGACAGAGGGTGTCCACATTACCAGGGTTCAGGGGCCTTTCTTCTGGAAAACTACCTCAGCATTCTTGAAGGCTCATCCACCTTTTTTATTCTAGAGGAATTCATGGGTTGTCTGTCTCTTTCACCTAAAATCATGGTTGGCCAGTGCACAAGACAACTCAGTGAAAAACATTATATTCATAAGCTACAAAGTTCCCTTTATAGAAACTCCTAGTCTGCCATCTCCATCTCTTCCAGATGTACCACACCAACAAAAGAGAGTAACATTACAGAAGATTTCCTCAGTTGCTTCAAAAGAGCCATCCAAGATATCCCACTAGACAGGAGAGGTCCAGTGTCTATTCCAGATTCCTTTTAGTCACAAAGAAAACAAAAAACGTCAGGCCCATCTAAGGTCTAAATGACCTAAACCATTACATGAAAAAGATAAAATTCTGGATGGTCACTGTGCGAGTAATCTTTCCTTACTTACAGAAAGGAAAATCAATGTGCTCAGCAGTCTTTCAGGATGCCTACATCCACATAAAGATCACAAAGCAATTCAGAAGGTTTCTTTACATATGGCTTGGACCCAAGCATTATCAGTTCCAAACATGGCCATTTGGTCTCATCCAAGATCCGATGAGTTCACTGAGTTCTTGTCTGCAATAATAGCTCATCTAAGGCTGAAAGGTATCCATGTTCTCCCACATCTAGATAACTGGCTCTTTGTCACCACAGTAAGAGTCCCTTTTTTAAGCAGCAGACTATCTGCTTTTAGTGTGTCTGCCATTGGGATTTTCAGTAGATATCACAAAGTCCAAGCTGGAGCCCTCTCAAAATCTGGAGTTCATAGGCTGTCATCTGGACATGAGGTTAAAAACTGCAAAACTTCTAAATGACAGACGTTTGTCTGTCAGATGCCTCATTTCCAAGTCCCTTCACGTGACCTTCCCTCCTGCTTCTCTAGTTCATCAAGTATTGGATATGATGCTAGCCACACTCATGCTAGTCCCTCATGATGGATTCCACATGAGAGGGTCATAGTGGATGTACAGTGTCTGATGATTTCAGTTTCTACAGTCTCTCAATCATTCCATATGTCTTTCCTTGATTTGCAGATGATATCTAAGTTGGTGGATTTATTTGCCCTTAGTAATCTTAGAAAAAAACTTCATTCTACCACTCCCATCAGCTAAAGCCACTAAATATTTCTCCTGTCTGGGATGGGGTGGGTATTTTGAGGGGACAACAGTCCAAAGGACACGGTCTCAGCAAGAAGAGGCCCATCTTCACATTGATATCTTGGAGATTTGGGAGGTCCTCCTAGTGTTGCAAGTTATACTAGTCTTCCTTCCCCATGGTGTGATCTAATTCCACCCAGATAACACTTTGGTTGTGTGGTATATCAAAAAACAAGGGAAATACATTTATATTTGATCTAACAAGAGGCCATGAGAGCATTGAGGCAATTGTCTATGTCTTCACAGTGCTTTCTGATTACAATGCACATTTCATATCAGACTGATTTTCTAGCAGACAGGATCAATTATTGCATTTTGATGCCTCACAAGTGGTCCCTCAACTCATCAGTAGCACAGATGACTTTTTGCTCACAGTGCCAGCATTGCTGTAGTCTCTTCACATCTTCAACCAATACCAAGTGCAGCAGCTACTTTGCTCTAACCCCCTACAGGGACAGACACCCAGGGACATTCTGTTCTACCGTAGACCTTCTAGAGTCATTTATAGCTTCTCCCCTGTCATGATGATGTCCCTACAAAAAGCTTCTCTGCATAATGCCTCAGTTATCTGATTACCTCTTTTGGACCAGGAAAATTTGATGACTTGTGTTTTAACCTCACCTCAAGTCATATCTGTATGATTTTCTTTCAGCTCTGTTATCTTACCCATCTGGCAAGAGTCATCTGGACATATTTACTGTGAAACTAACTGTATGGTTTCTCCAACTACAATGGTGGCAAAAGTGATTCTTCAATTTCTGAAAGGGCAATTGAGGTCATCTCGACCTTTTAGAAAGATAGCACTTAAAAGATTTATAAGAATAAATGGAAACTATTTTCACTTTAGGCAGTAGAACAAGGACTGGGCCTCTTCTTGACTCCCTTCCTGTAGTCCTGCAATTTTTAGCAACTCTGTTTGATCCAGCCTCTCCTTTTTCCACTACAAAGTTGGGAACCATATCCAGCTTTCAGCAAGGCATCAGTTATGTATCTTTAGCTTCCTGAAAGGTTTCTAAAGCCTTCCTAAAAGAGTTCTTTGTTTTGAGATCCCACCCTATCAAAGAACTTTCTCCTTCACTGCATTTGATTTTAGTTTTAAAGGTCCTTTAACTGAGCCCACTATAAATTTGTCTGCTTTGGCATAATGTCCACCAGGAGAATTTCAGAATGTATTTATTTTTTATTTGGTTATGTATCTGAATTTGTTTACCAAGGTAGAGCATTTATCAAATCTGACCAATTTGAGTCTCAGCTCAGGGTCAAAAACTGACCAGACATCAAGATAGAAAATAGGACAAGAGTTTAATAATATGTAAGTGACAATAAAATAGTACAATTTTAGATAAATACTTTGTATGCATACTATAGTAAATGCATTAAATTACAATATGTTCAAAAGTTTCAAAACATTCAAGAAATTAAAGTAAAATAAATTAGAGATGCAAAAATAACCAAAGGATGATCTTAGTGGTTGAGTTAGAGTTAGAGTGGAGAAGAGCTAAAGTAGACCTAAGTCATGTGACCTGCAGGGTAACAGGTTCATTCTGCTTGATTAATAAAATGTGATTTTAGTAGAGAATGGAACTTGGACTAAGAAGATGAGTCTTTAATTTCAGGTGACAAAAATTCACATAATTTGGACTGAAGATTTGAGAGATATGTAGATTGGAGTGTGGGACTGGTGTTTTAGGGCCTGAGTGGTTTAAGTTTGTTAGCTTGTTTGTGGTAACATGCCTTACCAGCTTTGAGGTTAAAAGAGGGTGGATATTTTCATATAGGAGTTTGAACAGCTGTCATCCTGGGAGAAGGTTAGCTCTTTGGTTACTTGGGAACCAATTTGCCTTTTTTAGTGTTATATAGTGGTGTTCATTTTTTGAGAATGTGCAATGAATTTCCGTATTTTGTTTTCTTGTGTTTAAATAGTAGTGGAGTTTTCAATATAGGTTACTGATATAACAGAGAGGTAGAATTTGATTTGAGGGAGTAATATTCCTTTCCTTGTTGCACAATTGGTGGAGTGTGAGAGAAAAGTTTTTTTTGTGTCCAGAAAAGTAGAGGATTAAGTTTTTTTTCGTATATTATCAAGATGCAGATAGAAGTTGAATAAGGGGTCTAAAAAGAGACTAAGGTATTTGAAAAGGATACATGCTCAGTGGGATGTTTTTTGCGATAATAGAGTGTTAAAGTTTTCTTGGGTCTTCTAAGTTTTTATTTAGTATCAAACAGCATAGATTTAGTTTTGTGTGTATTTAGTGTAAGCTTTTTAGTAGATTACTTGCTCTTGCCTGCAAACCCCCAATCTGCTTTGGCACAAAGATTGAGTCTGTTTCAGAGATAACTCCTCTTTTTACTCAGACTTTTTTCCTAACTACATCAATCGCATTTCTATGTCATTCTTTGGATGCGCGTAGATACACACAGTTTAATTTACATTGTACTAGAGAGTGCCACAAAAACAACCAACTTTTGTCTCCTACTCTTCTTCTAAGCTGGCTGGATTCTAATGCCTCCAAGATTATTGAGTCAGATTGCATTACAAACATTTATTCCATTATCAACAAAACGTTGTTGTCAAAACCTAAGAAGCAGTCTACAAGGTCCATAGCAACATTTATGGCCTTCAACAAAATTACTCAACTGACAACATTTGTGCTGCAGCAATATGGTAAAACATGCATACCTTAAACAAGCACTAGAAGCTTAATATGATATCCAAATCCAAATCTTCCTTTAGATCCACCATCCTCAAGGGTATCTTGCCATGATGTCATCTAGGAGTATAAGCAGTTACTGATGCAGTCCCAGCAGTTTAGGTGGATGGTGGGGATTATGTAAGATATGGAATCCATGTACATATCATAACACTTTGTTATTCCACTTCATCCACCTCGACATCTTAGCTACCTTCCCCCCTCTACATTTTCACCTCCTAGCTTCTGGAGTGACATAATAGATATAAACCTGAAGCCTACACTTCAACTATTTGCTTTACTTCCTGCTTCCCCATCACCAGCATATCACCAGCTTATCATTATTTAGGGGGCAAATTTGACCTGAGGGCTGGGAGAACAAAGTTACATTTTGATAAAAGTGAGGAGCTAAATCACTGGAATGAGCTAAGTAACTGAAGCCATTGCCAGCTTGGGTCTGCCTCTAGGGCAGATAACCTGACAGCTGAGATAGACAGAGGGGATTAATGAAGATCCAGAGTCATGGAAGGTATATCATTTCCTTTTTTGTCATTCCTTTGAGGTGTATTTTTCATGTGTGGTCTATAAAGTGTAAAAAAATGCAAAGTTTAGGATTAGGTTTCTCAGTGTAGCATTGGTTGTACACAATATTAAGTACAGGAAAAGATGTGATACTTATAGTTAAAGTGGTTACGGCTGTAAACGTTTTGTAGATCTGTCCATTTTCATTTCCATCCTTGGATGATGTTTTCCTTAGTGATATGTTGGTGTTTTGAGGGATTTGCTTCATTTGTGAGACAAAGACAGCTACTCTGACAATGATCGTGTTGATGAGAAATGAGAGTCCCCCATTTATGGCTACTGGAAGATAAAGGTTTGGTGAAGAATTTTCTGGAGGAGCTTTGTGACCAAAGAGGGTTGTACAACAGCAGCTAAAGTATCTGACATCATTCTGAATGGTACAGTGCGAATAAGCTACTTTTAGCATAGAGGAGGTTAAATTGTGGTGTTGGCAGGAGATAAAAATGAAGATACAGTGGTAGCCTTGTTTTAGCTTTTCAAATAGTTGTGAGCACATATTGAAGAGTCAGATATCATCCCAAATGGTAAAGTGCAGAATATGCTATTTTTAGGATACAGAGGGTTAGATTGTTGTCCATTTCATGTCAATTGCTCGGATGAATTGAGGTGGCTGGCAGGAGGTGAAACAGAAGATACAGGGGTATTGTTGTTTTAGCTTTTCAAATTGTATAAGCACAGATTGGTAACTAGGGTTGAACAGTAGAACAGATTAAGCTGTGGCAGTAATAAGTCGAACTAGGGGAATCAGGAATTGACAAACATCATGATGTAGACAACCAAGCTTAAAATTACACTGGCTTTCTTCTTTTGTGATATGGTAGTTGAATTTCTGTGTGGAGTCAAATGTTAATATAAATATGCTACTGAAGGGGTAACCATTCCTCCTCCAGTATAATAAGCTCTGCTGAGTTTTTTATCTGGCATTGACCTGTGTGAAAAAATTAGTTTTTTTGCATTTAGCTTAATTCTGTATTATTCTGTCTTGTTTCTGCATGGAACTGAAAGATTTTGTCCAAAACAAGATTCTTTAATGATGCAAATCTGTCAGATCTCATAATCAACTAAACAGGTTTGGAAGGAATTGACTTACAATATGAGTAGCAGCTATCAAAGCCACCCCTATATATACTTAGATTCGGACAGATAGATAAACACACATACACACACACACCCAGACACACACACAAACACACACACACACACACACACACTCAATAGGTAGGCAGACAGAGAGGTATCTAGATATAGGTAACGATTTTACATTTCAGAAGAGTTATAAAAGCACAGCAGAATAATGGAGCACAAAAGGACGGCTGCAGCCTAAACACAACTTTCCCTCACTCAAGAGTATATTGCCTCCCAACAACATAATCTTTATTTCAAGTTTTTTGTCTAAACATAGTCTTTGTTATGCCACATATAAATCATTCCTGGACTGTGTACCCTTTATGTAACATTTATATATTATTCAGCTTCCTCAATGTACACAACATTGTATTTGCTTGAAACCTCACAATAGTTTCTTTAGGAATTTGTATCCCTGACTCTTACATGACTTTTTCCTGAAGAATCACTCACTTAGCAAGGAGTTAATTGTGTTTCTTTCCCTATCAGTAGAGTCATAAGCTTATTGAGCTTTAGGAACTTCATAGATCATTTACTGCATAATGCCAGTCACAGCAGAGAACCTGGCAGAAATGTCATAAAACCTGACAGAATTCCTGACAGTGGGGTGAGTAGAAGAGGAGCCCCTTCAGTTGATACATTCTTAGCTTATACAAATAAATATGATGAAGAAAGAGTTTATTAGTATGTTTAAATGATGGAAAGGCCACACAACCAGATAAAGTCTGTAGAAAGTAGTACAGACACTGTGACCTGAAATTTTGAAAGAAAGTAGTAATTCAGAGTATTGTAATGTTAAGTAACTGGGCAGCGCAGCATGACGAAGGCATTCAGAAATGTGATCAACTATGAATACTCAGTGAACTTCTAGAAGGAAGAAGCTTAGCACAAAAAAACATCATTTCAGTATCATGACCTTCATCAGGCTACAATGGACAGCAAAGCAAGGTAAACAATATGTTTTTTTAATTTCTTACCATACTGATCATGTAACATGCTGAACATGAAAGCCTCCTTCAAAATGTCACTTTCATTGCCAGTATAATTATCTGGGGTGCTTGTAAATAAAATGCAGATTAAGGGCAATTAAGTTGTACAACTAGAAAAGCGTTACATATTAAATGAAAGATTTATTTGCAATGCATGGATTGACTGGCATCAGAGTCAGAGTTTACAGGCAGACTGAAAAGACTGCAATACTTTCTTATCTATAAGTCTGGAAGAAGTTGCTTTCTTAGCAGAACGTGTTTGTCAAAAAAAACTAAACATTGTCTTCTTCTGGGTAATTCATTCTTCCATGAGATTATAACTACCTTGACTGAGATTTACTTTATGAAGCCCTATAACAATAAGGACAACAGCTTGTCCACAGCCAAAATTACTGGTTATACAGTCCAGAGGACTGAGACAAAGAAGATTAATTTTCACTTAGAGGACAGGTCTAACAAGAGTATGGAGGCTGACATGAGACTGCTGGTCTTTAATGAGCCAGTTCAGGCCATTAATACTGGATGCCTGCCCACTTTGCCATGGACTAATAACCCTCTAAATACTCTTTCATGTGAGGCTTTTCCCTTGGTCATTCATTGGATATAGTTGAGTCAGTCTTTGATTTTGTCAGTTGTTAAAGAAAAGCATCCAATTACAGTACCTGTTTAGATGCATAGAAATGGGAGGACAGTAAACAGCTCCTCAATCTTGTTTTAAACTAAAGGCACACCAGTACTTGTACATGTCAGCAAGAAACTCCATATAACAAGTCTTGTTTTCCAACTTCCTTTCCTATTCTGAAAGTTGTTAAAATAGTGCAGTTTAAAATAAAGTTAAAATAAAATAAAAAAAATAAAAATAAAAAAATAAAAATAATAAAATAAAGTTAAAATAAAGTTAAAATAGCCTATCTCATGAATTCTAGACTTAAAAACAGTACAACAGAAAACTAAATAACTTATATTTGGTGAAGATTCACTAGACAATATACTCATTTTTTATATCTGGAAACTTAGAGTGGTTTGCAATCAGCTGACTACAGGATGAGATATCTCAAAATAGATCTCTCATGAATTTTGACCAGCCATGGGTCATGTAGTGGTCAAATTTGGGAGAGCAGCTGATCTGCTGAAAAAAAAAGCCTTATACATATTTGCTAAAATCATCTATCAGTATGTGACTCAACAACTATTAGCAAAAGGTAATGATTGGAGTGCTTTTAAGTCATCAGATGAAGTTAGTCTATTCAGAATGTAGTAAATGAGAGGTATGAGGAAAGGGTCTTGTAACTTCCCTCCAGAAACATTTTTTGCACCATTTTACTCAGAATGTCTAATATATCTTTCAGATAAGCTGTTTGTCTTTGCTGATCTCTTTAGCAGACAATGTTTGTGTTTGAACCTTCTACTGATATGCTGTCTGCTTGCACATCCTTTAGATTGGTTGCAAAGCCATGGTCTAAATATGTTACTTTGATAATGATCCTGTTCAGCTCAATACATCTGATTAAAACAATGTTTTCATAAAGAGTTGAAGTATTTAAATATAATTTGATTGATATGTAATAGGATAAAAATTTGTGGAAATGTCAGATTGACAGGAAGAAAATTAATTGGTTAATGACAAAGAACCATTACAAAATTTAGTATGTCTGTAACAAATGAAAGATCAAGACAGTCTGGAAATGCAAGATCAACTGGGACAAATCAAATGAAATGTACAGTACTTTCAAACAAACTGAGTACAATTTTGTCAATATGAATGGATTAGTAAATGAAGATTTAAATAAGAAGAGAGAATGTCATACCCAGAAAGAACAAAACAGCACTTTCAGGGGGTGTGTTTGGGGTTGCACAAGTTGATGGACACTTTCAGTGACAGAGTGCAATGTAGCCCAGCAGCATACTTGAATATTTCATTTACTGCTAATAGTAAAAGCTGTCCATTCACAAGTATTTCAGTGTAAACTTATTATGTGCACCTGGTTGGTAACAATAGTTTCTTGAATGCCTCCAGAAGTTATCCTTGCATGTGGACTCATCTGAATCGCAAACCCCTCCACAGGCACATTACACATTACACAAAATACTATATCATCTAGTAGAGGCATGAAAAATAAGCTGAAGAATATTCTTTTACAAAATTCACTAGCCTTCCTCACCACATTGCTCCAAAAAGTCCAAGTGTATGCTACAAGTTTGAAAACCACAGGAGAAAAAACAATCAAGCTGAAAATAACACTTATCCACAACCAACTAGAGAAAAAACACCAGGTCTTACTTGATCAATGGGACTTCCTGAATGCCTATACATACCCTAAGGAGGAACTCATTGATTGGCATAAAAACTTGAACTAAAAGGAGATGATATGGAGAACCACTTCCACAGAAACAATTTAAGGATCATTGGTTTGCCAGAAGCACTGAAAGGTAAAAATCCATCAGGAGAAATAGCTGAGAAATTATACACCCCCTCAGACGGTATGTAAACATTATACAAATACTACCAATTTGCCTAAGCATTTATTCATTTTTTGTTGCCTTAACTATGTTGACAGGGAAGGCATTCTGCAAATTACCAGAGAGCTGGTACCTAAATGTTTAATTATTGAAGCTATTGTTTGTATGGCCCCAGACTACAGCTCAGTCCTGTTCAATAATTGAAAACTGTATGTTCCATATGATTCAAGGAATGAGGCTTTCTGATTCAAATGAAGCTGATATTCAAATATTCCTCTAAGGCCAAAGCTGTTTTAGATAGAGGGCAGACTAGCCAGTCTCCAAGTTCCCTACCCGTTATGTTTAGAGGCAAGGTAAAAAGAAAAATTGTTCATTCTCCAGATGCTACCAATAAATTGTCATAGAAAAAGAAGAGTAGGAGCACTGGAAAAGCTAAATATCACTGAAAAAGAACAAGGTTGTACAACTTTTGCCCAAGTGGTATCATCGGTGGCAGCTGGGACATCAGTGACCTGGGGGTCATTCTTGTTCTGTTAGGCAAGGCATGTTCCTGTTTCTGTAGTGCTTTAAGAGCATGTATGATTGTGGACATGTCTGTTTTCTGTGGACATACATGAACTAAACCATAGACATACTTTATTATTATTGTGTTGCATTTTATGTTTGTGTGGGGGTGGATGTACTGTCTATGTACCAGTGATGGCACAGATGACTACCTGAATAGGTTTATTTGGTGTTGTTTGGGACTTTTAATTAGGGTAAGGAAGGTGATCTCTATAAACTATTTTAATCTCAGAGCTAGGTCTCTCAATGTTGTGTACTGTTTGTAGCAACTGCCATCTGTATGATTGTTGGTTGACTACTGGTATTGTCCTCTCTGGGAAGCTGCAGGCTGTATTGATCATGGAAATGTTTTACATGTAATTACATAATATGTATATTGAAGTGCAGGTAGATATTTTTTTTTCTTAGTTTCTGGCTAAAGTTCTTTAGTTATAAAAAATGAAACTCTTGCAAATCCGCCCAGTGAAGGTATATATTTATTGAATAAATATATACCTTCTTTCAAAGTGACTGGCGATTCTTTAGAGTGACATTGGATCTTTGCTGCTTATAAGGGAAGGAACAGAAATAATGTCTGATAGTCGAAAGAGCTTATTGTTATAAGATGAGTAAGCCCTTAGCATTTCATAAGAGAAGTGCCTGCTTCATGTTCAAATGGCCATTTCTGTATTTATTCATTTTCAAGCACTGGGAATTGCTGAACAAAAACATTAGTCTAGACGTACACTGCTATACTAACAAGTTATGCCTTGTCTTCAAAGCTGATATGTATTATCTGGAAGGGTGGAACTTAATAACCTCTCTTGCATTTTTCTATTTCCATGGGATGTTGTAATGTGATGTATACACTGGCTTCATTTGAGATTTTTTTTCTTTCGGCTTTTCTCGGTTAGGGGTCGCCACAGCAGAACTCCGGTCCACTAATAATTGGCAGTCAATTTTTATGGTGCCAAGGCGCCAGCCCGATGCCCAACCTTCAATGAAGGCACGCCCATTCACGCATGTCTTTTGAACGCCACTCGACTGTGGGGAGGACATGCAGACTCCACACAGAAGGCTCTCCAGCCGAGAATTGAACGGGAGAACCTTTTGCTGTGAGGCAGCAATGCTACCGCTGCACCACTGCGGCTTACTACTGGCTTCATTTGAGATTGATATGTTTTAATGTGCGTTGCAGTCTTCTATAAGCAGTTGATATTTTGTTGTTGCTGTTTCTAGTTCAGTAAATTGGGTTAAAAACAGCACTTTCAGGGGAACCACAATTCATATTTATAGTTAGCAAAACCAATAATTCAGCAATCATTATTTTCTTTTTTGTCACTTGTATATGGGGCATATTTTTCCCATCTGCTTCCTGAAGTTTTTGTCAGTATTTTCTTATAATGGTGTAAGGTAATGTTCATGTTATTTTTCTCTTAGATTAGGCCTAACCATACATGTAAATGCTGAAAATCAATCTGATGCTCAAAATATTGGTATTATCCAGTAACCAAAATGCTTTCATTTAATAAACCAAAACAAACACACACACACACACACACACACACACACACACACACACACAGTTTTAAACAGTTTAATCTAGAAAAAATTAATATGAAAAGCTATGGATAAAGGCTGAATTTAGGTACTTTTGCCCCAGAAGATGTACTTGGCTTAGAGTGAGATTCACAATGGCAGGATAAAATACAAAAGGCCCTACAGTTGCAAAGGTCCAGATTTATCTGATCACTCTAACTTTGCTATTTTATGTTCAGAAAATTATCCATCCATACTAGGAGCTTTCAACTTTTTACATTTATAAATAGCATCTTTCCTTTCAAAACTTGAAATTTCTCTATTCAGTAATGATATTTGACTATCATTTAATTTTATATGCATATTCTTTTTTTACATGTTCAACCATTAAATCCAAATTTGATAAGCTAAATTTATTTAAATTTTCATGATTTTTTTAAAATGCTGATATTTCATCAATATTAGATGTTTATTTCATTGTTAATGGGCCAAATAAGGCATCAGTTTGAGCTCTCCTATTTTTTTAATTCTATTTGCCAGTGTTTGTAAGAATTTTGGTGACACTATATAAGTATGTAACCAAACTTTTTCTAATGCTATTTCAGTGTTGTGCATTATAATTTCCTGATATTTTTGTCATTGTTTTAATCACTTCTAAATTATTACTATTTTTATTTTGCCTTTTTACTATTGCCTCATGCAGTCTATTTTACAATTCTTATAAATATGTATCTCATTTCTTAATTTTATTACAACAGCACAAACTCAGCTTATGCAATTTTAATGAATCCCATAGCTTAACTCTATTAACCAAACCAGTGTCATTATATAGTAACAATTCTTGAATTTGTTCACTTAAATATGATTTAACTTTTTTATTCAGTAATATAACAGGGTATTCTATCTATAAGATTATTTTTAACTCATCTCTAAAATTATAAATAAAACATTATAATCTGATAAAGTTAAACAAAAGTGATAAAATTGTCAACTTTTTCTAATAAATCTGATAAAAAATATATTCTATCAGTACAAGTTTGCATACCATAAATATAAGAACAGTGCCATGTTTTTTTTCACATCTAAGGTGACTTGTTCTTCACGTAGCTCAAGATTTATAATTTCTCAGGGAAGCGAACACCTTTTTTATCTTGTCAGTTTGGTGTTAGAGTTGTGAATTACACAGAAATACATGAGCCGAGATTTTGGATATGCCTGGGTACATAGCTGTTGTTGGATGCTCATGCATTCTTATGTGTAGAAATAAGTATATGACTGTGATTTGTATCTTCTTTAGCAATTTATAAATGCAGTTCTCTAGAAGGCATGCATAGCTCTTCTAAGTGGCCAGATAGACAAGTGGAAGTCTGTTGCATAATACTGAAGCCTTAGTAGAGACTGGCTATGGCTAAAGCTAAAGATATTATCTGTTTCATAAATATTACTTTTCATTAGTATTCAAGCTACTTTATAATTGGCAGTGGCATATATGTGTAGGGAGTAGGAAAGTCTGGTTGCATTTTTCCACAGAATAACTATGAAAAGCCTGTAAATTACATCTTAAAGAAACAGTGAGAGACATTCTAGGAATATCCCAACAGGACAAACATTTTGCAAGACCAAGCACACCATGTGCTTTGCAGGCCTGGTGCCCATCCAAGGTAGTAAACGTAACTTAAGAAGATGAGAAGTAAGAGGAGTGGTGTTTACATTTTCTTAGTCATAATACCTGTTCCAAATTCACAGCATGGAAAACACTTCTAGAAACCTTCTTTGACCTCTGCCCTAATCAAGGTAGTCTGCTTCTCTTTCTGTAGAACACTATAATGTTATTTCACAGAAACACACACACACACACACACATTCGTGTACACATGCACAGACACACACACACACACACACACACACACACACACACACACACACACACACACACACACACACACACACACACACACACACACACACACACACACACAGACTCACATGCCTGAAAATAGGGATATGCTTCCAAAAAAGGTACATCATGTTAAGGGGTAAATCAAGCTTGAAAATAGGTACATACCTGCAGAGTAGGTACAACTGAGAGGTCTGAAGTGATGATAATGGCAGTAAAAATAACATCTGATAGACAGGATCTTGCTGCCTGACCCAGTGTGAATCCCTGCTGAAGTGCCCATCCAGCACTCATTTATAGTACCTCATCTTCCTGGCCATGACAGCAAGAAGAAGACGAAGAGGAGAGATTATATTAGATGCTGTCCTACACAATGATAAAATGCCTGGGTGCCAGTACATTGCTGGGATTACATTTTGTCTAAAAGAAGGACCCTAGCATCTCTGAAGCTTATCACTGGCACATAAAACATACATAAGCAAACAATAATGCCTAGCAGGGTGGGTGTTACAGGGAAATAATGGACCACTCAGTGGTGTTGTGAGGTCCAATGCAGCAGATGCCTCTAATTGAGACATTTTGTCATGGAATTTCAACAATTGTTTATCTGTGATCATTTAGATTTGTGAACACATCCTCATATCATTCCAGAAAAGCAGTCAGATAAACCATTGTAACAAGAATTGGACATGTGTACCAAACATTTTAACACAATGAACTACTAATATTCTTACATATGTATTTAAGATGAACTTATCACCTTCATAAACAACAATTTTGAGTAATCTATAGTTTGCAATCATAAGGAAAACTTGTTATACAACATAGTTTACTTTTATTTAGTGCATTACCAGCAAACATCAGAGCAATAGCAAACTGCAAGAATTTTAAACTCACACTAAAAAAAGCCTCCAAAATACTAACATCTGCCCATGCTCCAAAAAAAACTAAAATCCCTTTTCCAATCTACCCAGCCACTCCTCCTCCACTCAACCTTCCACTCCCTTAACTCTTCTATACTTTCCTCCTTCCTCCCCCCTTTGCCCCTTTTTCATTTTTTCCCTTCTTCCTTTGTCCTACTATATCCTACCATCCATTTTCCTCTCTTCCCTCCTCTAAAGACACAGCTGCCTGACTTACTGAGTCCTAACCACAAATATTTAACCTCCCCTTTTCTCTCCTCTAATTAACTGCTAGTCTTTACTGTATATTTTAGCTAGCCTTTTCTTTTTTTAATCACTTTTTCAAAAGGTCTACCTGCAGTCTACCTAAATACCCTTGCAGATGTACTAACTTTATATAATAATATAATGTATATAGCCAACCTCAGATAAACGAATTGAACAAACCTATTTATCTCTGTAATTCTTGGTTCCTAAACTACTGCTGTAATTGAAACTCAACTGCCTATATGTCAATAGGGCTACCTTGTAACTTTGTAAGCTATGTACCCACATGTAAATGCAGTCACCATTGTACTTATACTTTGTCAAATGTTTTTAGTTCATGGAGCTTTTCTCCCCAGGCCTCCGCTGAGAATGGGTTGCTGACCCAGTCAGACATTCCAGGTCAACAGATGTCAAATAAATAAGTAAGTAAATAGAATCTAACATTTTTACTATCTTAGTTATTTCCCTCATATATTAATAAAAGAAGATTTTCTTAAAGGAATCGACAACACACCCACATTTTTATATTACATGTCAAAGAAATGCCAAAAAAACATTGGAGGGAAAGAAAAAAAAATCTGCCTTCCCACTCACTTATTGACTGTATTTAAATGTAGTGTTCAAAATCAGTTGGTGGAATCCCTACTCTTAGATATGTTCTTCCTTGTTAATGCATACGGTCACTGACATATGATACTTTTTTCGAAGATACAAACATTACATTTTGTCTAATACTCTTAACAGGAAAACAAGAAAACAGTTTTATGTATAACACTAGTAATTTTTAAATTCAGAGTCATGAAAAGCACTGTGTCGTCTTTAATGAAAATATATGACATTTATGTTATCCTTCTTCAAAGCAATGTTATATATTGTTATAAATTCTCAAATGCTTTCTCGGCCTTTTTTTATCCACAGTCTTACAGTAAATGGGCTGCAAATCTAAAAAGTAAAACAGATGGCATTTTGCATCTGCCCTGTAATGTCAAGGGACACATCAAAGGTCTAGTCTTAAAATGTATGTAATAAACATTATTATAAGAAGTGATGATGGCCATATCATTCAGTCATCCAATCAGCTAGCCCAGCCCTGCATATGCTCTTCACATTCCATTATGGCTATCCTGTGATTCCCATTCATCTTCCACATCCATAGAAGTCACACTATCAGCCATTTCCATAGGGCTAAACTCTTACATTTCCTCAACACCATTCCCAAGTAAATCTGTTAGTTCATTCAATGTAAGCATTTATCCCCTTCATACTTGTAAATACCTACATGCCCTTATGAAAACATACCTTCAAGACCACTAGAAGAGATAATTTTTTTTCCTTTTGTGTTCTTTGATCACTTCCATAAACTACAATTTTCATCTGCACTGCAACTTCAAACAAGTCATTGTCTATTAATATTGGATGACCTACTACCATTCATTTTTTTCTCAGCTGTCACATTTGCCCAAGACTTTCTTCTTCTCATACCATGACACAGATTATGCAGGAATTATTCAGACTTTAGCCATCTCCAGTGGTGAAAAGGGATAAAGCCCTGACCTTGGCCTGACTAACAGCTTGGGTGAAGCTGGTCAGAGAGGATGGAGGGAGAGTTGCAGTGGAGACAGAGCAGAGGTAAGCCAGCTGCATCATATATGCTGAATGAACAACTAGAACATTTTGTCATGGCCCTGACTCCACCTCTGTATACCGATATTCGTAAGACACCAGGTATGCAATGAGGCACACCTTTGAGTATGCAAGCATCCTGGACCTTCGGCTAGCCACAACTCCTGAGTCATCCTGCTACTCCTAACCTGGATGTCACTTAAGCTGGGTACTGACTTGCTTGCCACATGTGCTTCCACCTCTCCACAATGCGTATATCCATCTTTTTCTGCCTAGACCATCAAGTACCCAAGCCATTAATGGAACTCAGGTCACCTGGGTTCCAGTCAATGCTGTATCCCTATACTACTCTACTGCAGACAGGTAAATAGACTATGGTGTAAAATGCCACCATGGTCAACCCGATCTGCTCCTCGATATGCTGCAGCATAATGTTGAGGAACTGGTTTGGCATTCCTGAGGCTGATACCTGTGGTATCTGTAACATTTTCCAGCAGGTCATTGAGAAACCTTGTGCCTCCCTTGATAAGAGCCCATTTGCCTAGTGGGACTAACACTGGATGCAAAGCATAATAAATAAATAAATATCACTCATCCCTCTTGATTCTGCTTGTGGGTGGCACATTTTGACAAGGTGTCTTACAGTGTCCACGTCCACATGGAAACAATTCACAATCTACTTGTTTTTGAGATAGTGGCATGCAAGTGCTGGCTGTACAGCCTTCAGTGATGCAGGAACACAGCAGACAACACTGCAGGCATTTGTCTCTTATGATGGCTGCAAGTACATGCAATTGAGCTACTCTTCCACTTTAATCTGGAAGGTAGTTCCATTGTCAAGCTGCATGCAAATGCAGCTGTCCAGGGCAGTGAGTA